>NC_081409.1:95632491-96006866 GCF_030272615.1 Cryptomeria japonica | reverse complement strand
GCACCAAACAAGACACCAACTAGCATCTGAATACTAATTATTGAGATAATACTATACAAAGAAATCTCCAACTACCTTTCCAATGTAGATCCCCACCTCAATAGGAGAAGTTCCTACCTCAATAAGGAACCAGAAAGAGAGCCACAAGAGAATAATATGCCATTCCAGCAATAGGGTAGCCAACAGAAACCCCCACCTCAATAGGGGTACCCTCACCTCCATAGAAGCCATGCTAGAAGGAACCCATCTGAGAGCATCACAAACCTAGCTAGAAGAGAGAGGAAAAAGCAGTCGCATGAAAAAAACATACCTTAACCAAAAACTAACTAAGGCCAAAACGGACCCTTGAAAATTGCTAGCAACCTTCTGGCCAATAAGAAGAACAACAACTGCAGTTTGAAAAATAGAATAGCAAGGAGAACCAAACACACTGAAACCCACAACACACCTATAGAAGCACAAACAAAAGGGGCCCAAAATATCCCATTCAAACAAGGTAACCCTATCCCATAAGAGCATGGAAGACTCTAATCTTCATTCCCAAAGCAAGGAGAAACACTAAGAGAAGGCCAAAGAAGTTGGCTCAACCCCAAACCACATAAAGAAAAATAGAGTAACCAAGTCCTCCATCCAACCCACAAACACCAAATCTGAAATGGGGAAACCCATGAATAGCCTTCCAAAAAAGAGAGTAGAAGATAGCCTAAAACCCCAATCCGGAAACCATAGGAAAAGAAGCCTCACCCCAACACCTTCAAAGGTAGGGGTATCAACAAAAGCAAGGGAATAACCAATACTCCCAAACCCTGCAACCTTCTTAGGCATGAGGGAGAACCATAGCAAGGTCGGGATCTCCAAACCAACACCAAACATAGCCACTAGCCAACAACCACAACTGATCAAGGGAAGACAAACCTAGCAGTGAAAAGATAACCAAAGGTTGTCCAAACAATCCTCCTTGACAACAACCCCTGCTAGAACACGATAGCGTAAGGGGGCAAAAAAAACCCAGGCCTTACTCCTGCCCCACTCACATAGAAACCCCGCCACTCCAACGGCCATAGCCCAAACAACCTTTAACCCACCGATAGCCACAAGGGAAACCACGTGTAGAGAAAGGGGCACACACCACTAGTTTCCATAGGACACACGAACTAGGGCCAAAGCACCAAAATGGGAGCCAACAATAGAGCCCAATGGGCCTCACAAAGAAAAAAGTCATTGAGTAGCCAAACCCGCAGCATGGCCAGGGAAGATGTGGTCATGGGTAGCTCTTGGATCGCCACCATTGCTATTTTCTTCTGCCTCATCTTCATTGTGCCCACTTCTTAAACCCTACCACTCCCTTGCATAATAATGTTGCTTATCCATGTGGTTTTTTTTTGATGGGTACTTACCATGTGAATTATTTAATTATGGAAGAAGCAGCCCATCAAGATTGAGTGGAAGAGGCAAAAGCCAAAACCCAAGCCAAAATTAGTTACAAAAGGTATGACAAGTCTCAAATCCAAGTCATTATTGTAAGAAGTATGGGCATTATTCAAATGAGTGTAGGGAGAAACAATATGATTTTTGTAACAAACCAAATACAAAATTCACAAGAGAAAACCAAAACCAAGGCAATATGTTATTAACTTTTAATGTTGCACAAGAAAGTTAAAAAATATATAGTTTTTAGACTCAGATTGCATCAATCATATGATTAGGAATTTAAAAATGTTTTCTATCTTGGATGAGAGTGTGAAATCTGATGTCACATTGGGAAATGACAACAAAGTTTAAGTTATGGGCAAAGAAAATGTCAACATTCAAACCAAAAAAGGGGGAGAAAAAATATTTTTTAAATGTGTATTGTGTCCCAGATTTAAAACATAATTTAATGAGCAATGGATAACTTGTTCAAAAGGAGTATAGGGTCATTTTCAAAAACAAAGAAAGCACAATCCTAAATAAATTTCCAAGTAATCAACTTATTTCAAAGGTTTGAATGACAAGTAATAAAATGTTTGCCCAAAGGATAAAACCAGATTTGAAGGTAGCATTTGCTCAAGAACAACCCACAAGTGCATGAAGAAAAAGTTTCAATAGTCACATAAATAATGTTTCAAGAAGAAATAAAAGATGAAAATTGGCTATGGCATCTAATATTTGGGCACCTAACTTTTAGAAGCTTAAAATTATTGCATAAGAAGAGAATGGTGAAGCACTTGCAACTAATAAAAAAAATGGATCGAATATGTGAAGTTTGTATCTTGGGTAAGCAACAAAGAGAATCATTTCCAGTAGGAAAGTCAATAAGGGAAAACAAACCATTGGAGATTGTTCATTCAGATTTATATGGACCAATGTAAACACCCTCAATTGGTAGAAGCTAATATTTCTTGACATTCAATGATGATTTCAAAAGAGAGACATGGTTCTACTTTCTAAAACATAAGCATGAAATGTTTGATTATTTCCATCAATTCAAAGCTCTTGTAATGTAGACTTGAATGCGACTATCAGTTGGATACTACGGGCATGTTTGGTTTGATTATTTCCATTGAAGTCTACATAACATAGTGTTCCCATATTTTCTCTCGATTCCTCTAGGATGGGTGGGAATGAAGTTGTCGGGGGTTCGATGAATGTAGTCAGATCGCATGAGAACCGCATTGGGCTACAAACCCAGGTAGAAACCTAATGCTTATAATAGTAGCTTGCTCGTATTCTTTAGATGAGGATTCTTAAAAATTATAGACTATAAATATGATTTTTTTTTAAAGTCATATTTAATTTTTAAATTTATTATTCAAAATATTACTCCATTTTTAAAATTTAAATAAATAGAATTTAATAATATATAATAAAAATTGTAAATATTAAGTTAATTTGAAACTGAATAAATAGACATACAAATCTTGAAAAAAACAAATTTAAAAAAAAACTTATTATTAGTACAAACTTTCTTCTTTAAGAAACACTATGCAATAAAAAATGAGATTTGAACCATTATTGATTATCTTACATAAAATTCAAAACAATGAAGCCATCTCACCTATAGTTCATTTATTCAAATGATAGTAAATAATTATGTATTTTGTTAAGAGCTCCATAATTTAAACTATGAATTATAAGTATGAATAATTTCAAGCCCTCCCATGCAATATTTGCATTGACAATCCCCTCGAGACTATCGTTTTACGTGCATTGGGTACTTATCTTCATCAGTTTACGTACAATTCATCCCTCTATCATGGGCCCTAACGCTTATTCATTTCCATTTGTGACATAACAAAGGAAGCAAAAATGATATTTCAAAACAATCTCGACAAAATGTTCGTTGAACACCGATATACACTAAATTATTACGATGGAGGCAAATTAAATGAAGGGAAGAAATAATTTTCGATTGAACTTCCACAATATTCCAGGCAATTGCCACCACACAATGAAGTTAAGATTCTAATTTCTCCATATCATTTCAAACTCATTTCACTATTGCTCCCCTCATGTTTCATTCAATGAATGTGGTGTATTATCATTTCAAAGTAATTGAAATATTTCCATTTGTATTTATTTGAGATTTTCAATTCGTTTGTGATTTAACTGTACATATTATTGTAATGGTCAAATTATATGTCAGTGACATTTTCTTTTCGTGAAATATTTTTAATATACATGTATATATATGGAAAAATGGTATAATTTAATGTGAATAAGAATTCTTTTTTCCTAATCTTTATTTAACTTCTTAAACACATGTCATTATGTGTATGTGTGTATTCATTCTCATATATTGGTTGAGATTATATTCATTACATTTATTAATCCACCTAATCTACTATATCTATCACACAACTAGATTCCACCCTTATTTGAACCAAGGTCAATTCTATGTTTATAGGGTCAACCCTGTAGACATAGATATGATAATTATTTTTCAAGATTCAAATTTAAATTGTGGCAAATCATTGCCATTATATTCTAGCAATGTGTTGACTATATGCATATGTTCATTAAGTTTTATTATATGTTGCACTATTTAAAAATCATTAACCTGCATTAATTTCATCATGAACAAGTGCCCTCTCACATTCAATCATTCTACAAGAGTCCAAGGAGCATATAATTGCGATACATTTCATCACATTGCACTAAAATGTGTAATGGTTTTGCATATATCATACTAAGGTAATTGCTTGTTGTTTTTGATATTTTACATGCATTATCAGAATTTGAACTTGGAAAATGTGTCACTTAATGTTTTAACTAAAATCCTTTAAAGATACTTATAAAAATAGACAATAAATAACTTTTTTGAGTAATTTTATTTTCTTTTTATTGTTTTCTGGTGTCATTATGTTTACACTAAATTTTCCTATTTTAGATGCTCAGCTCTTCAAAGGACCCAACTATACAATATTGAAGATGAATATGTGTATGCTTTTTCACTTTGAAGAGCTATAGGGAATCAATATTGGTGTAGTATAGAATCCAACTAACATAGATGCATGGAAGAAGTATGACAAGGCTAATGCAAAAGCCTTCATATTGATTACACCTAGCATCCTTGACAAAGTTCAACCACATGTTCAAGATGTGTTCAAATGTCAAAGGGGTCATAACATGCTTTGTCATCCATATACAAGGTGAAAAACTAGACCAAGATTATTCATCTTGAATCCAAGATTCATGTACTTAATATAGAAATTGGGAAGATAATAGAGGAGTTCTTGTGTTATGTGGTATAACTACAAGAAAAAATTGTAGTTATTGGAGAGATGATGGTGGACAAACTACTAGTTCTAATCACTCTAAGAGCCCTTCCTTCCAAGTTTCTAAATTTTGTCATGATATTTTCAAACATTAAAACTAAAAAGGTTCCATTTGAAGAATTGATGAATTTTATCTAGTAGGAAGAAGACATGTAGTGAATGCAAGGAAGAATAAGCATTAATCTTGACACAACAACATGGGACAATAAGTTTAGAAAGGGACAACCACAAAATAAGTCATAGAAGAAACAACAATAGTAGAAGCCTCAAAAGGAAAATCGATGGTATTACATCTATAGTATTGACACCTAGGACATTAATTGTTGTTAGTATAATTACTTGACACAAGGAAATTCCTATAAAGAAGGAAGATCTAGTGGTCTTTATTACCAACAATCAAAATGACATTATTATTGAAGGAAGGACATGGGATATTTCATAACCCAAAATGACGATGCATTTTACGAGGACATACCATATGTGGGTTTATCTAATTTTTATTATTTTAGGTTGTTATAGAGAAGTCATTGTCAGTAGAATAAAAAATGATCTGTAACTCTACATGGATCCATATCCTTCAAGTGTCTTAAAAATATGTTATTTCTATGTTGGCTATTTTTTCACTTTTAGCATTCATATTACTATTAGTTTATCTAATTTTTATTATTTTAGGTTGTTATAGAGAAGTCATTGTCAGTAGAATAAAAAATGATCTATAACTCTACATGGATCCATATCCTTCAAGTGTCTTAAAAATATTTTATTTCTATGTTGGCTATTTTTTCACTTTTAGCATTAATATTACTATTAGTTTGCATGTAAATCAACATAGAGACAAAATGAAATGATGAAAATTACATATCCATATTCTTTTCCATGCATCTCTGTGCCTATTTTTATTAGTGTCTTAAATGAATGATAAGTGTGCATGTGAAATATTATTATGCAAATTTAGTTCATAATGATCTTGTATCCTAATTCAATTATCATCTGTCTTATACTCCATTTCTCACCCTAAATAAAATATATAAATATATATTTCACCCATATCACTTTTATTTGCTTAGATTTGAGCAATAAATGTATTTTAATTATATTTTAAGCCCTTTCACTCCTTTCCAGTGGTTAAAGTGACAAAACCTACAGCATATTTGTGTTTGGTTATTATACTTAAATATGCAAATGTTCAATTGTTTGAGATTAATAAGAAATATATTAAGTGTAGAGGTCTTCAAAATATAGCCAAATCAAGTTGTACTTTGATCTAATGAGAGAAAAGTCCTCATGGTCTTCACTTCCCCTTTTAGGTGCACAACTTCTAGACAAATCCCCTTTTCAAGGTTTTCCATGTGTAATCCTCTTGGAAAACCAAAATGTTAATCCTATGAGGATCCAATTAATACTGAGAGGGGGGCGACGGGGGTGGTGGTGAACTAGTATTAAGGCCAATTGAAACTTTAAACCCAAAAACAAACTTATATCAGATCTGAAACCATTTAACAAATGTCTCAACTTCTTTAATCGGATCTAATAACTCTTTATTATATTTTTTTAACACATTAATCAAATCATTTACCTCAACTATCAATACTTTCACCACCAAAGAAATCATATAAACTTGATCATTTATCAACTCATTAATCTTATCAATAAGATCAAATACTTTCTCAAACAACTCCTTATCAGTACCAGTAACCTCTGATAAACTTCTGATAAAACATCATAACTGGTGTGTCATAAATAATGAATGAAATATAAACAAAAAAATCACATGAAAAATATTCCACACGTGAACACCCTAAGTTTTTGATGTGGAAAACCAAATAGGTAAAAACCACAGTGGGAGTTGGCACCCACAAATATTTGTACTCTTTTAAAGTATGCCCTGTTGGGAGCTTACAATATGCCCGGTTAGGAGTAGACCCTGTTAAGAGTCACCTAGTTAAGGGATTTGCCTAATAGCTCGGTTAAGAGCTTGATGATCTGTTAGGATCAACCTCAAGGATTTAACACTCTTTTGAGAGGTGACCTGTTAGGACCTACCCAGTTAAGGTATTTAACCTATTGCAACTGTTAGGGAACAACATTAAGAAAATGATCTGTTACTTGCACTTCTCTGCTTGCTTGATTAGATCCAATTATACTCAACACTCTACAACTCCCAGGTAGATCTCACACTTAACTTGGACGGCTTAACACATTCTCAAATATCATTGAAAAACATCAGTTGTGTCAACCTAAATAGCCATCTGAACTAGGTCAGCTACAAAACCCTAATTACATCATGAATTTACAATTCAAATCATAAGAGATCATCACATATCCTTATACAGATCATTACAACAAATTAAAATGCAATATCAATTGTTGATTGTATTGGGAATATGAAAGAATTGATTATGTGTTACCGGTAGAAGAACTAGTGTTACCAGCAGAAGGGACTATTAGTTGGATCCATTTTTCACATGAGTGTTACCATCAATGCCAAAGTGGGAGATTGTTGGCAAATGACACTCATAGGATTCATATGTTGTCATTGATGGAAACAAGATTCTCTAAAAGGCATATACCAACAGGTACTAGCATTGGACACATATACCGATAGATGCAAGCATTGGAGTAAACATGGTCATCTTTGGCATCGGCACTGACACTAGCATCCAACACTTCAATGAAGCCAACATCAGTTTGGGATCTGATAGGTTTTATTTGTAAAATCATTTTGTAATTATTGTATAGGACTGACATTGAATATCCTTTGTATTGTATTGTAAGCCGACATAAGGCATATTGTTTGTAAAGGGTATATAAGACAGTTTGTTAGGTTATTTTGAAATATGACAAGGAAGAAGAATAGTGTGATGCGAAGGATATATATGTAGATCATTTGTATGTGAAAGTAATATCATGCAATGATTAGTAGATGGTTTTGAAAGCATTTTTTGAGGTGAAGATAAATTGTGCATTGAATTCTTTAATAATATGAAGAGTGAAATTGAAATGTCTATGATTAGTGAGATGAGATTTTTCTTAGGTTTGCAGATTACTCAAACTAACAAAGGCATTTTTATCTATCAAACTAAGTATCTAAGAGAATTGTTGAAGAAGTTTGATATAGATAATTCCAAACTGGTAAGTATTCCTATGGTGACAAGTGAGAAATTATCTATCAAAAACACATCTGCATCGGTAAATTTGACAAGGTATAAGTCTATGATTGGTGGCTTGTTATATCTAACTCAGACTAGACCAGATATTATGAATGCAGTAAGTATTGTTTCAAGATATCAAAGTTATCCTACATAAAATCATGATTGTGTAGTAAAGATGATATTCTGGTATTTGCAAGGAACAAAATATAGCTTATGGTATTCTCGAGATGATAACTTCACTTTATGTGCATATAAAGATTTAGATTGGGTAGGAGATACTGATGACATGAAGAGCACTTCTGGTGGAGCTTTCTTTCTTGGAAAGAAATTGGTTTCATGGATCAGCAAAAACTAGTCATGCATTTCTTTATCTACTGCATAAGTTCAATATGTTGCACCAACAACTAATTGCACTCAAGTCTTGTGGATGAAGCAAATGTTGAAGGATATCAAGGTAAATTGTAGTGAACCGATAGTTATCTATTGTGATAAGTCTATAGCTATTGAAATATCTAAGAATCTAGTATTTCACTCTAAAACTAAGCATATTTCAATAAAATATAACTTTCTCAAGGAAAAGGTGGAGGAAAAGGAAGTCAAATTGGTTTATGTGAACACTAGGGCAGATTGTAGATATATTCACTAAACCGCTATTTAAGGAATCATTTTAATATTTGAGGGACAGGCTAGGGGTATCTACCCCTCTGGCAGAAACTTAATTGATGGAGTAGTGCATCAGTCTGGTATGCATCATAAGCTTTATCCTTTCCTCTGGGTTGATGTAGTGGTGCTACTACTCAGGGGGAGTAGTCAGCTTTGAGATTCACAGTATTTTGATATCTATGTCATTCTTTAGCATTGATGTCAAAGGGGGAGAGTTATATTTGAAAAATAATGTCATAATATGTCATATGGGAGAGAGATTTAGATCAATTTCAAATTGGACTGCACTCCTCAGGGGGAGTTGTTGGGATTTTTCAGTTTTTCATTATTATATCTTCTATGTGAAATGATTGGTATTTCTTGGCACTTAAATGTTTTCTTTTTCACATCTAGTGTTGCCATCAATGCCAAAGGGGAAGATTGTTGACAATATGAAGGAATTGATTATGTGTTGCATTGATATTTTGTCATTGATGTTAGCACTAGCTATTTTGATTGGTTACTGACAGACAAATTGTGTTTACTGGTAGAAGAACTAGTGTTACTGACAGAAGGGACTATCAGTTGGATACTATCAACATGTTTGGATCAATGGAATATGTTTGGTTTGATGTTTCTAGAGTATGTTTGGGTTAGTTGGTATTGACTTGATGATCAAATGCTATCATACACTCTAGTAAGCCTATACTGGTAAGGGTTTAAGGTTTTACCGACATAGCTTTTACTGAGAATCTTTAATAGGATGCATAAGTGGTGTTGGTGCGGCTTCTAGATGGAATTCAAGATGCAGAAGGTGATCCTTGATCATGCCTCAACTGATTGGAGATTCTACTTTGGCATGGTGGACCTAAATTAGGTCCGATACCTATCTAGGTTATGGACCGGTATCATGTTAACATGTTCTCTACATGTTACTAGGATGATTTATGGATTTGTTAATGTTGTTTTGGTCTAAAGCCGACATGGTATATCATTGTAATATGGATGTATGTAATGGTCTTATTGTAATATCTTTTAGGTGGCTGACCTAATTGGTTTAGGCCTTAGGGTTTGTATAAATTGATATAAGATCTCATTGTAGATCATGTTCGTGGTCGTGCAATGAAATATCATATGCGAAGGATATTTGATCGATCATAGGTGATCGAATTGGGTTTATGTAAGAGGTCAAAAGCCTCTGGTATTGATCTTAATCGAGACTGTAATCAGACATGGTAGATGCTATCACTGGCAGATCATTCTTCTAGAGTGTTGTCCAATTATATTGAGGTAGTTATAACCTCTTTGTAGTCAGTGAGACAAATTTGTAATGAGAAGTACACTCTGGGCAGTGTGCCTTCTTGCATGTGCAGGCCCCTTATTGTATCACATACTTTCTGCAGAAGTATCATCTGATTTTGGGTAGGCTTCCCACCATGGTTTTTCCCTTTATTGGGTTTTCCATGTACAAATCATGGTATTATGTGGTATGGTTGCATTCTGTTAATTCTTTGTTTTATTATTAAGTTTTATTGCTTACCGATATTTATTTGTCCTATTTCGGTATTCAATGTTTATGTGCTCTAGTTAAAGGTTATAAAGTGATTTGATTAATATAATCTATTGAAAACTGATTCAAACCCCCCTCTCAGTTGTCCAATGGTTACTCTAACAGATTTATCATAACCCATCATGGAAATCTGATCTATACCAAAGTCAAACCCTCAAAACACTCTACTCAGCGTTTTACTGATTCCCCAAAAAATCTTCCTTGAATTGCGCCAAAAAAACAATTAAATATTTCACATGGGTTGAGATGTGTTACCAACTTTATGTAGACTCATCATCGATCACCATCATAACATAAATTATTACCAGTTTGATGATTTCTTCACTGGTCTTAAACCCTACTAAAACCTTAGCAAAACTTCATCATAAATTTGAAACACACCTTCCAATAATCTTCACAAGTTCTAGTTCTAGTCATATACAACTTTCCATGATACAAGTTCACCATCCAAACTGTAAATCACCAATCATTGCCGATCGATTTACTCAATCAAAACATCCCTGCTTTACCAGTTAAAGTCCTATTTCAGAGTCTTCAGTTCTCTACTGCTAAACTCTGTCTTCTGGTAAACCAAATCATTAAGATGACCAAAAAAACATTAGGAATGAGAGGAATATCATTTGACATCAGTTGTTATCAATGACAACACAAATAACCAATCATTTCATCTATTCGTAAAGTCTCAATCTCTTCGTCACAAATAGACTTCTATCCTTTATCGGTGCAATCATCAGTCTTCAACTGCATCACATGTATCTGTATCTATTATGCCAAATTCCAACAATCTTGAATTTCGCATTGATGGCAACACTAATTAGATATACTATTAGAGTAACATCATCATCTGTAACTTGCTTGTCGATATCACATCATTTGTTGGTTCTCCTCCTTTTGTCATCTCCCCCTTAATCAATGCTTCTCTCACTCTGATCTTCAACTTTTCTCATATCTACCATATCTCATTTCTATTCTGCTCCCCCTTTGACAACAATGCCAAAGATATAAATGCATCACTTGTCTTCAATTCTATTGTTGCTTCTTCCATCATCTCCACTACTCAAATCAGAAAAACTATAACAAAGCATTAAATCAGAACTTTACATCAGACTTGCTCCCTCAAAGGAGTAGCCTTCACCTTCATCAATCCTTAGTGAAAAATAAACATGAAATCCTCATGATTGATGGATCTCCATCATACTAGCTCTTCTGTTGTAGGTGTCTAACCCCCAATTTACCTCTAATAAACTCAAAGGTAGCCTTCAGTAAGGGCTTAGTAAAGATATCAGCCAACTGATCTTTACTCTTCACATATTCCATCTTCACCTCCTTTTCTTGAACTCTTTCTCTTAGGAAGTGATACTTCAATTCAATGTGCTTGGTTTTGGAATAAAGTACATGATAACTCAATGATGAATGAATAGTACCAAACCGGTACTGAGAGGGGGGGGGTGAATCAGTATAGACAAAAACCCAATCTTAAACTAGTTTGTTAGGAAACACTATACACTAACAGACAAATAGTAACACCGGTCCTTAAATAGAGTACAACTGGCAAAACCCAGAAAAACTGAGACAAGCATAAACCGGTTGACACTTATCTTCTCATATAATCTAACACTTCATTTCCATTTCACCCTAATGCATGAAAAGGTAATCTACCATCAAAGATATACATATAAGCAACTAGATCAACATGATTCAGTGCTTGACAGAAAACAACATAGCATCATATGAAGAAGACATCACACATGACACACATATTTTTCATGTGGAAATCCAACTAGGAAAAACCACGGTGGGGATGAATACCTAGAAGATTGTTTCTGAACTCTTTAAAAGTTCGCTCTCTTAGGAGCCTTGTTCGGTTAAAGACTGATACAATAGGTTCTATTAGGAACGGATCCTATCAGGGATCACCTGGTTAAGGGTTGGCTAGAATACCCAGTTAAGGGTTAAACCCTATTAAAGGTTACCTTGTTAGAGGATTTTAAGAACTCAATGGTTTTGAGTCACCCTGTTAAAGGATTTATAGCAAGCCGGTTAAAGCTACCTTGTTAAGGGATTTTCCAACTATTGAAGTGGTTAGAGATCAACATGTATTACAATGATCTGGTAACAACACTCAATGCCAATGTAGATCCGCTTAAGCTCCTCTTCACCTTCTGCACTTACACTCTGCGGGTATCACTTCTCTCCTCTGGTCCGGCAATAATTGTGTATCCCTTCTCTTGGATACACACACACAACTTTTGCCAACAACCTCAGACAAAGACACAACATCGACCTTATAGGAAAATAGATAAGTCGGTAGCATAAACCCTAAACCCTAAACTTGTTAGGTTAAGGAATTCAAATGGTTCAATCCTGCCCGTTGAGCACATTGCATTAAATGCAGTAGTCTTGATCCAATCTCAAGACATTCTCCATCATTTATTTTCTATCGATTTCTTGGCGGCTAATAACCCATCACACGTTATCACCGTTTATAGACTTTGCACATTCCCGAGGTAGATAGGATCAATCTTCTTCATGCAAGATCCTTCATGTGCACAAGGCTTACGTGGCAACATGATCTGTTCATTGTTATCATTCTAACTCATCACATAAAGTCATTGGTTGAGCCACACAGGCTTGAAGCACTTCAACTAGAAACCCTAAAGTTGAGACTACCAACCGATAGTCATACAATGCTTCCATGTGCCGGTTCCCATAACCATATGCCGGTTCACCTTGAACAAACACACCACTTCACTTTGGCACAAATTTCGGTTCATAGTGTTATACATGTTCTCACATATGCTGGTTCTCACCTCTTTAGCATATTGACATCAATGACAACATACAATGTCATTATGTCCTCATACCAGTTCACATAATGCCAACAATCTCCACCTTTGGCATTGATGGCAATATACAAAGATATGTCTCCACTTCACATCTTATCCCCCAATTTCTGTAGATATCTTCTCCGCTTCACATCTTCTCCCCCATTGACAACAACACCAAAGTGGAGGCACAAGCTTCCTTATTCCATTATGCTGCTCCCCCTAAGGAGTAGCATCCTTCAACACATCAATCCTGAAGAAAAATTTGACTATGCAATACCTGACTAATGTGGAGCATATACCTTTAGTTTACCTCCTGAAGGGGCAACACCCCTAATTCACCTCTTAAGTACATAAATGTAGCCTTTGAGAGAGGCTTGGTGAATATGTTTGCTAACTGCTCCTTACTCAAAACATGTTCTAGTGCAATCTCTTTGTTCTGAACCTTTTCCCTCAAGAAATGATACTTAAGCTCAAAGTGCTTGGTTATAGAATGTAAAACTGGATTCTTGGATATGTTAATTGCACTAGTATTGTCACAAAATATACTTACCAGTTTAGATATAGGAACTTTGAAGCCATTTAATACATGCTTCATCCAAATTTTCTGAGTGTAATTCATGAAAGCTGCAACATACTCTACTTCCGTTGTAGACTGAGAGATACAACTATGCTTCTTACTCATCCAAGAGACTAGTCTACCACCGAGAAAAAATGTACCAGCGGTTGTGCTCTTTCGGTCATCTACATTACCAGCCTAATCAGCATCTGTGAACACTCTCACGTTAAAATCATTATTGTATGGATACCATAACCCATAGTTAATAGTTCCTTTCAAATACCTAAGAATCCGCTTAACTACAACCAAGTGGGATTCTCTTGGACTTTTTTGGAACCTTGTAGTAATGCCAACTGCATGTGCAATATCTGGTCTGCTATGCACTACATAATGCAACTTACCAATCATTGATCAGTATTCCTTCTCATCAACCAATGTTGAGTCATCTTCTTTGGATAGTTTACAACTGGTCACCATCAGAGTACAAACCGGTTTTCTATCTTCCATACAAAAGGTCTTCAACACCTCTTTGACATACTTGGACTGAGTGATAAAGATTCCATCTTTCATTTGCTGGATCTACAGTCCAATGAAGAATTTAATCTCCCCTATGAGTAACATCTCAAACTCTTTCTTCACCTCATATGCAAACTCATGACTCATCTTATCATCTCCACCAAAGATAATGTCATCAACAAATACCTCACAGATCAGGATCTGATCTCCTTCAAACTTCAAGTAGATATTGCTATCTTCACATGTTCTCTCAAATCCAATCTTCACAAGATGGGAATGCAGACATTCATACCATGCTCTAGGTGTCTTGTTTAGACCATATAAGGCTTTATGTAGCCTACATACCATGTCATTGTCTTCAGAAAGGGAAAACCCATCTGGTTGCTCAATATACACCTCCTCTTCAAGTACACCATTTAGGAATGCAGATTTTACATCCATTTGATATACTTTGAAACCTTTAAAAGCTGCATATGCAAGAAGCATATGAACTCCTTCCAATCTGGCTACAGGAGCAAAGGTTTCTCCATAGTCTTCTCCTTCTTCTTGGGCATATCCTTTGCACACCAATCTGGCTTTGTTTCTAATCACTGTGCCATCCTCATTCAACTTATTTCTGAAAACCCATTTAGTACCAATGACATTTTTATGCTCCGATATGGGTACCAAAGACCATGTACCATTTTTCTCTATCTGGTCAAGTTCCTCTTCCATTGTCTTGATCAAGTCTTCATCTTTATGTGCCTCTTTGAATGATTTAGTCTCAAATTCAGAGATCATACATGAGTTTTCTCTAACCTTTCTTCTTGTAAGGATTCCTGCATCCTTATCTCCTATGATCTGCTTAGGATCATGATTTAGCTTGACATACTGAGGAATGGTCTTGATGGATTCCTCTTTCTTTTCTTCTTCATCCTCATCTCCATCAATATCAGCATCTACATCTACCAGTGTAGAAACACTATTACTGGTACTTGGTTGACTGACAACCGGTTCATTAACTGCTTGCTTACTGTCAGTTTCCTTAGTTTTCTCAGAGGTTTCATCAACTCTTACATTGATGCTTTCCATGATTCTCTAAGTCCTATTGTTGAAACACTTGAGAGCTTTGCTCTTGGTGGAATACCCTAGGAATATTCCCTCATCACATTTCGCATCAAATTTGCTCTAGTGTTCACTCCTCTTGATGTAACATTTCCTACCAAACACTCTAAAATAGCTAACCACAGGTGTCTTACCAGTCTAATACTCATAAGGAGTTTTATCCTTACCTTTCTTGATGAGTACTCGGTTCATTGTGTAGACTGCAGTGCTCACCGCTTCTCTCCAAAAGGTGTGAGCTACCCTTCCTTGAATCAACATGGTTCTAGCTGCTTCAACCACAGTCTGGTTATTCCTCTCTACTAGGCCATTTTGTTGTGGAGTTTGGGGGGTAGACAGTTTCGTCTTGATGCCATGTTTTTCACAGTACTTGTTGAATTCACTAGAAGTGAATTCCCCTCCTTGATCAGTTCTCAGGCACTTGATCCTTTTACCATTTTCCTTCTCCACTAATACTCTGAAAGCTTTGAACTTTACAAAGGCTTTAGACTTGTCTTTCAAGAATGTGACCCACATCATTCTTGAGCAGTCATCAGTGAGAATCATGAAGTACCTATCACCCTACACACTTCTAGTTTTAATAGGACCACACAAATCAGTATGCAGAAGATCAATCAAGTTGTTAGTAGTGAAAGATTTACCTTTAAAGTTTGAGGAAGACATTTTCCCCATTTGACACTCTCTGCACAAGGTGTTATCTGGTTTTCTTAGCACTGACAACCCTCTAACTTCCTTGATCTTACTAGCCTTCACAATGTTATCAAAGTTTACATGGCAGAGTCTCCTATGCCATATCCAGCTATCATCAAATTTATCCATAAGACATGTACTTATATTTGCATTCAGCTAAAATAGGTTACCTTTGGTCTGCATGCCAGTGGCCACCAATTCACCACTCTTTCCTTTGATTCTGCAAACTCCATTCTTAAATTCCAGAGTGAGACCACTATCATTCAGCTAGGCAACACTCAGAAGGTTGTGTCTGAGACCATCAACCCAATACACATTGTCAGCATTACACTTTCCATTCAGAGAGATGGACCCTCTGCCTTTGACCATGCATGGTGCATCATTGCCAAAGCGAACCACACCACCATCATACTCTTCCAAGGATAGAAACTTGCTTCAGTCACCAGTCATATGGTGAGAACAGCCATTGTCAATGATCCACTCATTGGAATTATTAAACTGGGAGACAAGAGCCTTCTTGTTTGACACATCTTCCTTGACAGCAACAAACACAATATCTTCATTTTCTTCATCCTCTGATTTCTCATATGTGACACCTTCATTAACTGCCACAAAACAATTTCTCTGGTTTCCTCCTATTAATTTCTTGAACCTTTCCGGTTTGTCCTTGTTGTCGCCATTAGGACACTTTACAACAATATGTCCTATTCGGCTACAAGAAAAGCATTTCAAAGGTAGCTTACCTCTGTATTTGCCAGTTCCTTTAGGAAGTTTCCTAGCAATGAGAGCTTCAAATGCCATCAGAATCTCCTCATCATCAATTTCTCTGCTCTGTCTTGGTTCACCACTAGTGGTAGCTTCTTTTCCTTTTCTGGATGGTACAACAAAAGCTTTAAAAGTTGATTCAATCTTTTGAACACTGCCATCAAAACTATTTAGCTCATAGGCTGTCAACTTTGCAATGATGGAGTCTAGGGATACCTTAGTCTTGTCTATTGATCTCAACTCATCAATAGTAGCAACCCTTATTACATAGACCAGAAATAGGGATCTCAGGACTTTGCTTACCACAGTGGAATCTTCCATTTTACCACCTACACTCTTGATATCTCCAACAACGGTTTTGATTCTTATTCCATATTGTTGAATGGTCTCACCTTCAACCATCCACATGTCTTCAAACTTCCCTCTAAGGATTTCTTCCTTAGCCTATTTTACATGCTCATCACCGCCATAGATATTTCCAAGAGTATCCCATACCTTGCCTTATCTTGGACATCAATAAAATCAATGTCAGATAAACTATTAATTAGGGCTTCCATGACTTGCCCATTCTCCTGCATCTCTCTCTTTTGGTCATCGGTGAGAGTACCAGTAGGGGTAACATAGGCATTCTCAACATAGCTCCAGTGTTGAGAACCAATGCTTCTGATGTATATCTTCATTCTGTCTTTCCATATACTAAATTTTTCTTTGTTAAGCTTTGGACCTTCCCTCTTCAACATTAGACTGGGATCTTTACCTCAAGCGGTTAAGCTTATAACACAAAGGATCTAGAGGTTGCTTTGATACCAATTCATAACTCAATGATGAATTAATAGTACCAAACCGGTACTGAGAGGGGGGGTGAATCAGTACAGATAAAAACCCAATCTTAAACTGGTTTGTCAGCAGACACTGTGCACTGATAGATAAATAGTAGCACCAGTCCTTAAATAGAGTACAACTAGCAAAACCCAGAATAACTGAGACACACATAAACCGGTTGACACTTATCTTCTCATATAATCTAACACTTCACTTCCATTTCACCCTTATGCATGAATAGCTAATCTACCATCAAAGATATACATATAAGCAACTAGATTTACATGATTCACCGGTTGACAAAAAACAACATAGCATCACATGAAGAAGACGTCACACATGACACGCATATTTTTCACGTGGAAACCCAACTGGGAAAAACCACGGTGGGGATGAATACCCACAAGCTTGTTTTTGAACTCTTTAGAAGTCCGCTCTGTTAGGAGCCTTGTCCAGTTAAATACTAATATAATAGGTTCTGTTAGGAACTGATCCTGTTAGGGATCGCCCAGTTAAGGGATGGCTAGTGTAGACACCCAAAAATGGTCAACGCTTGCGAAGTCATACTTTAACATTTGCGCATTGCCTCATTTTAGGTTTTTTGCGTCGCATTAACATTTCTCCTATGATTCGCACTTGATCTTTATCATTTGCGAGCATCGAGTCATTCTTCTACATTCTTCATTCATCTCGCATTCGAATTTGGTCTTGTCGACAACACTATCCAGTCATGATTTGGATCGATCTTATCTTGTTGCATCAATGTGCGTGCTAGTTTGTCATCATTTTGGACATCGTCAATCCTAATTAGGGTTTTGTCCTCTTATCAATCTTATCATTTTGGACATCGTCAATCCTAATTAGGGTTTTGTCCTCTTATCAATCTTATCATTTTGGACATCGTCAATCCTAATTAGGGTTTTGTCCTCTTATCAATCTTATCATCTGGCGATCGGTTTATCATCCTTGTCGTTTTACGATCGATTTGTCATCGATCGTTGTCATGTTCGATCTTGTCATTTGCAATCGATTTAATCATCGATCGTGGTCATTTTTAATCCTGTCATTTTGCAATCTATTTGTCATCGATTCTTGTCCTTTTGTCAATCTTGTCATTTTGCGACCGATTTGTCATCGATCGTTATCTGTCTCAATTGTGTCAATTTGGATCAATTTGCCATTGTTCCTCGTCAATTGGCGCATTTTCTCAATTAAATCGTTTATCAACACTAGTCATTTATCAATCCAAAATCAAATCAAATCGAGTCAATTATCTTTCAAGACCTAATTCGTCTTCCAAGGTTTTTGATTTAATCATTTAACCTTGTGTGTCATTTCTTCCTCTAGGATTAAATAATTTATTTATTTATCCTAGGTCTTCGTGTCGCAATTAAATGTTTCATTTGATTGGCTAATTATTCCTCTTTTTGTGAATTAATTAATAAATGAAAAAATTATTAATTGATTCACCTAATTTCCTAAATCTTTCATCATTATTCCTCTTTTTGTGAATTAATTAGTAAATGAAAATTATTAATTGATTCACCTAATTTACTAATCTTTCATCAATTTTCCCTCTTTGTGAATTATTAATAAATGAAAAATTATTGATTAATTCACTAATTTCTAATCTTCATTAATTTCCTAATTTCTAATTTCTAATTCTTAATTTCCACCTATTTTCTAATTTCCTAATTGCAATTCCACCTAATTAAATTATCTTTAGTGCTCCCTATTTTTGTGCTTCATGCGTCATACTCTTGACATAGCAATTTGTCATAGAATTTTTCATAAAATTGTCATAAATCTTTGCATAGCAACATGTCATAATTTTGCTATTCTTGATTTGAATTTCCATTTGAATCACTATCATGCTAATCTTGTCATCTCTCCAATTCTTCTATAAATTGGATGAATTTCTTCACTCAAATCCCCTAATAATTCTTATCAGACTATTGAACTTACACTTCGAGTATTCTTGATTGTCAATCTTGCTTTCATAATTAGGTGTATGCACTTGAAGGTAAGATCCACAACAAACCTATTTGGAGAAGAAAGAAGAACAATGGAGCCGCATGGAAGAAGCATCCAAATCGTCATCTGGTTTGCATGAATCTTTGCTTTTGAATGCTTTGTTTCTATGTCTCTATTGAGTGTGCTTAGGATTAGATCATTGCAATGTGTGTTTGTGATTGAGCTAATAATGAATGATATGTCCTTTTATATATTGCTTTGATGATTCCTAATTCCGATGCTACAGCTAGAATACCTGGTTAAGGGTTAAACCCTGTTAAAGGTTACCTTGTTAGAGGATTTTAAGAACTCAATGGTTTTGAGTCACCCTATTAAAGGATTTATTGCAAGCCAGTTAAAGCTACCTTGTTAAGGGATTTTCCAACTATTGAGGTGGTTAGAGATCAACAGGTATTACAATGATCTAGTAACAGCACTCAATGCCAATGCAGATTCACTTAAGCTCCTCTTCACCTTCTGTACTTACACTCTACAGGTATCACTTCTCTCCTCTAGTCTAGCAAGAATCACGTATCCCTTCTCTTGGATACACACACACAACTTTTGCCAACAACCTCAGACAGAGACACAACATCGACCTTATAGGAAAATAGATAGGTCGGTAGCATAAACCCTAAACCCTAAACCTGTTAGGTTAAGGAATTCAAATGGTTCAATCCTAATCATCGAGTACATTGCATTAAATGCAACAGTATTGATCCAATCTCAAGACATTCTCCATCATTCATTTTCCATCGATTTCTTGGTGGGTGATAACCCATCACACGTTATCGCCGTTTATAGACTTCGCACATTCCTGAGGTAGATAGGAACAATCTTCTTCATGTAAGATCCTTCAACTAGAAACCTTGAAGTTGAGACTATCCACCGGTAGTCATACAATGCTTCCATGTGCCAGTTCCCATAACCATATGCCAGTTCACCTTGAACAAACACACCGTTTCACTTTGGCACAAATGTCGGTTCACAGTGTTATACCGGTTCTCACATATGCCTGCTCTCACCTCTTCAGCATATTGATGTCAATGACAACATACAATGTCATTATGTCCTCATACCGGTTCACATAATGCCAACAGTACAGGATTCTTAGAAATGTTTATTGCACTTGTATTATCACAATAGATAGTCACCAGTTAAGACACATCTATCTTTAATCCTTCTAGCACATGTCTCATCCATATTGCCTATGTGCAATTCATGGATGTAGCTACATACTCTGCTTCATTTGTAGATTGAGAAATAAAAGTTTGTTTCTTTCTTGTCCATGCCACTAATCTTCCTCCAAGTAGAAAAGCTCCATTGATTGTGCCTTTCCAATCATCCAGATTACCTGCCCAATAAGCATCAATAAAGATATCCAAAGTAAAATCTTCTTTATAGGGATAACATAAACCATAGTCTATTGAGCCTTTGAGTTACTGAAAAATTCTCTTCACAGCCACCATGTGACTCTCTTTAGGCTCTTTTTGAAATATAGCCACTAATCCAACAACATGAGCAATGTCCGATCAGCTATGGATAACAAAGTGTAGCTTGCCAATCATAGATTTGTACTCTTTTTCACTAACAACAGGGGAATCATCTTCCTTTGACAACTTGCAACCTATCACGATTGGTGTTCCTACCAGTTTACAGTCTTCCATGCCAAAAGTCTTCAAGACCTCTTTGATATACTTGGTCTAACAAATAAAAATACCACCATCCAATTGTTGATCCTGTAATCCAATAAAGAACTAAATTTCACCTATTGGAGACATTTCAAATTACTTTTACATTACATCAACAAATTCCACACATATCATCATTTCCACCCAGAATTATTTCATCAACAAATACTTCTGCTATCAACATCTTGTCTCCATTAGTCTTCAAATAAATGTTGATGTCCTCACTGGTACATTGGAATCAAATTTTGATCAAATATGCATGTATATCTCATACCATGCTCTCAATCCCTGCTTTAGACCATATAGTACTTTGTACACTTTACACACCATGTCTTTATCATCGATCAAGGAATATCCATCCCACTGTTCAATGTATACTTCTTCTTCTAAAATCTCATTTTGAAAGGCTAACTTTACATCCATTTGGTAGACTTTGAATTCCTTATATGCAGTAAATGCCAGCAGCATCGACCTTACTCCTTCTAATCTAGCAACATGAGAAAATGTTTCACCATAATTCTCACCTTCCTCTTGAGCATACCCTTTGCAGACTAACCTTACCTTATTTCTTACAATCTTTCCTTCTTCATCCAATTTATTCCTAAAGACCCATTTTGTTCCAATTACATTCTTATCCTCCAGTCTAGGAACAACTGACCATGTCTCATTCTTCTCAATTTGATCTAATTGTTCATTCATTGCATTCACCCAATCATCATCCTTTAGTGCTTCCTTAACTATCTTGGGTTCAATTATAGATATCAAACATGAGTTCTCTCAGATCTTTCTCCTAGTTTGCACACTTGCATTCTTATCACCAATTATCTGCTCTTCCAAATGGTTCAGTCTGACATATCTAGGTATTGCTTGTGTCAGTTCTCCATCTTCTTCATTAGGTTCCTCATATTCTTCCTCACTATCATCGCTTACTGGTTGAGCATCCAATTCTACATTTTTTGGTTCTTCAATGTTCTTTGCTTTCAGTTCAATGATCATAAATTTTTCCGCATTATCATCCTTCTTAGGTTCTGATCTGCTTGTACCTTCAGACTTATCAGATAGATCATCAACTTTTACAATAGCACTTTCAACAATTTTCTTAGTTCTTTTATTGTAACATTTATATGCCTTACTCTTAGAAGAGTGACAAAGAAAAATTCCCTCATCAGATTTAACATCAAATTTTTCAGTGTACTTATCTCTCTTAATAAAACATTAACTTCCAAAGATTTTAAAATAACTTACACATGGTATTTTTCCATACCATAGCTCATAGGGTATCTTATTGTTACCTATGTTTACCAGTACTTGATTTAGAGTGTATACAATAGTACTAATCACTTCTCTCCAAAATATTTTTGATACATTACCCTATAGTAATATGGTTCTTGCAGCTTCAACTATTGTTTTGTTCATCCTTTTTGCTATGTCATCCTGTTGAGGTGTCCTCAGAGAAGACATATGTCTCTTTATATCATGTTCATCACAATACTTAACAAATTCATTAGATGTGAATTCACCTCCTCGGTTTGATCTTAAACACTTGAAGTTCTTATTGGTTTTCTTCTCAACTAGAGCTTTAAATGATTTAAAAAATTTAAATGCTTCTAATTTCTCTCTTAGAAATGTCACCCATATCATTTTAGAATAGTCATCAGTGAAGATCATGAGATAACTATCACCGTAATTGTTAGGACCCGAAGGCAACTGAGAGGGGGGGGGTGAATCAGTTGTCTATTAATTTCAACCCAAATATAAATTAATCAAACTTTATACTTAATACCAGTAAATGAAACTTAATTTCAATTAACAGTTTAATAGTTAATATCAACATCAGTAAAACTTAATGCGTAGAACAGAAAGAGAAACAACATCCACAACACATAACACAAAGATTTGTACGTGGAAACCCTATAAGGAGAAAAACCATGATGGGAAACCTTAGCCACATTTAGATAATACTACTGCAGATAGTATGTGTATACAAATGGGGTTTGCACATGCAGAAAAGCCAACCACCTAGAGCTCACTGGTCAATCACAAGAGTCACACTGACTACAATTGGATGGTTAAAGCCAATGATAATGTACTACTCAAAGTAGCATCTTCAATATTGGATTTAGTATTGGTTAAGCTCTGATAATCACCTTCCTTAAACCTTCTCTATGGTCTGCTCATATCATTTTCAATATTCACACATACCATAACCTTTATCTACTCTTCTCATACCATATCCTATGTGTAGGTTGGCTAACAAAGAATATTACAATCAAATCAATTACAAATGTGATACATCATGTCGGCTTGATACAATTACAACAATATCCAATTAATTAAATCATCTCCATAACATGACGTGCTGATCTAGAATAGATAATGCATGCTGGTCCATAACCTAGACCAATTTGCCAGTAACAACAAATATGTCAACTCGATTAGACCAATAACCAAAATACCAAAACCAAGTCTCTGAACTATGTCTTCAAAATAACCAAGTGATCTCTAGATGATAACGGATCATCCTCAGTGCTGGTGAACAAGATAACCTGCTGGTGAGTTATATACAACTGACTGTGCATAAGTCATTGAACATGTCGGTGAACATAATGTGCCAGTTCAACATAACCAAAGATCTCTAGAAGAATAAGTGTTGATAAGTGTTGACATCAATGACAAAACTAGTGCAATACATCCATAATACCAACAAGCTCCCCCTTTGGCATTGATGGCAACACAAGATGGAAAAACATCAAGTGCCAAAACAAAATGCCAAAAACCAAAAACCAACAATCTCTAGAATAGATCAGTACCAAAAATCAAAATACAAAACATCTCTCCCCCTAGGATAATGATTCCTAAATATAATTTTTTTCGATACATATCTCTCCCCCTTTGACATCAAATTCCAAAGAAATACAAATACCAGATACAACCAATTCATAGAACCAATTACAATAACCAATTGTTATAACCAACTCCTCCCCCTAAGAAGTAGCTCTCCTCCATCAAAGTTGGAAAAAGGTTTGTCTGTTAATTCTATCAGTTTGATGCCAATCTCAAGTGTCTAAGTCTCTACCAGTGAGGGTATAGCCCCAAGTTGCTCTTTGAGATAATCAAAAGTTTCCCTAGGCAAAGGCTTAGTAAAGAAATCTACAATCTGCTCTTTAGTATTCACATAAACCAATCTCACTTCTTTTGCTTCAACATTCTCTTTCAGAAAATTGTATTTGATAGAAACATGTTTAGTCTTAGAGTGCCGAATTCTTAGATATATCAATTGCTGCCATATTATCACAATAAATGATTATATGTTCTTCACATTTTACCTTTATGTCCTTCAACATTTTCTTAATCCATAATACCTGAGTACAATTAGTTGTTGTTGTAACATATTCTAATTCTGTTGTTGATAATGATGTACAACTTTGTTTCTTACTCAATTATGAAATCAATCTGCTACCGAGAAAGAATGCCCCGCCAGTGGTGCTCTTTCTATCATCTACATCACCTACCCAATTTGCATCGGTCTATGCACATAAATCAAAATTTTCATCTTTAGGATACCATAAGCCAAGATTTGTTGTGCCTTATAGATACCGAAAAATCCTTTTCACTATTGATTCATGATTTTCTTTAGGATTACTCTAAAATCTTGAAACAATACATACTACATTCATTATATCAGGTCTTGTTTGTGTTAAATATAGTTAACCTCCAATCATAGATTTGTATCTTTTTGGATTAACAAGAGTTTAATCATCCTTGAATGTCATTTTATTAGTCATAGTCATAGAGTACTTACCGATTTAGAGTTTTCCATACCAAATTTCTTCAGTAGTTCCTTCAAATACTTTGTTTGATATATGAATATACCTTTATCAATCTGTGAAATCTGCAATCCTAAAAATTTTTTTATCTCCCCAATCATAGACATTTCAAATTCTTCCTGCATCTTATTAGAAAAGTCTTTACACAATCCATCTTCTCCTCCAAAAATGATATCATCAACAAAAACTTCAATAACCAAGATGTCATCATTAGTCACTTTAAAATATAAGTTGTTGTCACATTACCTTTAGTGTAACCAAGCTTCAAAAGATATTTGTCCAATCTAGCATACCAAGCTCTAGGAGCTTGTTTCAATCCATATAATCTGCAAACCATATCTTTATGATTTGTTGAAATGAAAATCCATCAGGTTGTTCAATGTAAACTTCCTCTTCAAGATCACCATTCAGAATTGCACATTTTACATCCATTTGGTATACTTTATAGCTCTTGTGTGCTGCAAATGCAAGAAATAATCTGGCTGCCTCAATTCTAGCTACCAGTGCAAAGGTTTCATTGTAATGAATTCCCTCTTTCTGTGAATATCCCTTACACACTAATCTTGGTTTGTTTTTTATTACCTTACCATCTTCATTAAGTTTGTTTCTGAATACCCATTTAGTTCCAATTGCATTTTTTTTTTAGGCTGGGGAACCAATGTCCATGCATTGTTCTTTTCAATTTGTTCTAATTCATCTTCCGTAGCTTTAATCCAATGTTTATCTTTGCATGCCTCAATAATAGATGTTGGTTCAATTTGAAAAATTAAGCATACCTCTTCATTTGCCAGTATTCCTCTTGTCATAACACCTCGATACTTATTCCCAATTATCTAACTTTTAGAGTGATTCAGTCTAACATACCTGGGTGTGTTCACTTGCTATTGTTCTTCAGTCACTGTGGAATTATCAGATGATTCCAGTGTGACTGGATCCACATTTTGTACCAGTGCACTCTGTATAGGTTCATTTATGATCATCTCAACTACCGGTTTAGAATCCATAGACATTGAATTTCCTCTAAAGTGTTCATCTATCTTCACATTTGCACTCTCAATGATTTTATGTAATCTTTTCTTAAAACATCTATATGCTTTGCTCTTAGATGAATAACCAAGAAATATTCCTTCATCACTTATAGGATCAAATTTGCCAACATATGCATCTCTCCTAATATAGCATTTTCTTCCAAATATTCTGAAGTATTTAAGAGTAGGAATATTACCAAACCATAGTTCATACAGTGTCTTACCAGTTTCACCTTTGATGTGAACTCTGTTGAAAGTGTAAATTGTTGTATTCACTACTTCTCTCCAATACACATGAGGTAGATTTGCTTCTAATATCATGCTTCTGGCTGCATCCAGAATAGTTATGTTCTTCCTTTCCACAACTCCATTTTGCTAAGGTGTTCGGGGTGCTAATAGTTGTCTTCTAACTCCATTCACTTCACAAAATGTATTAAACTCCTTAGATGTAAATTCACCTCCTTGATTTGATCTTAAACATTTGATTTTCTTACTGGTTTCATTCTCTACCATTTCCTTGAATAGTTTGAATTTCCCAAAAGCTTCTAATTTCTCCTTGAGAAAAGTAACCCAACACATTGTAGAATAATCATCAATGATTAGCATAAAGTATCTATCTCCCTGTAGACTTCTAGTTCTTGCCGGACCACATAAGTTAGTATGGATTAAATCAAGAACATTATTGGATTTCTTAGAAATTCTCTTAAAAGTTGTTCTAACTTGCTTTCCCATTTGACATTCCTTACATATCGGATTATGAGTTTTTACTATCTTAGGTAAATCCCTTACAACCTTAGATGAACTAATCTTTATAATGCAATCAAAATTCACATGACAGAGTCTTTTATGCCATAGCCAACTTTCATCAATATGTGCAATCAAGCATGTCTTTTCATTGTTATTAAAATGAAAGATATTACCTCTAGTCTGATTGCCAGTATTGTTCTTACCATCAAAAGATATAGTGCCTTTTCCTTTGATCAAGCAAGCTTTGTCATCCCCAAATCTCACTAGACCTCCATTGTATTCCTGAAAAGATAAGAATTTAATTTTATCACCAGTCATATGATGTGAACATCCGGAATCAATAATCCATTCATCCTTTTGTTCAATTTTAGCTTCCAGGGCCTGCTCTACTGGTGGAATAGTAGGTGCCAGTGAATCTTCTTTTATTGCAACAAAAGCCCATCTATTGTCTACCGTTTCTTCATCAAAATCATTAGTAACTCCTTCATCAGCATAGTAACATGATTTATCTCTATTCTTCTTAAATCTGTATCTCTGATATTTAGGGTTAGGTTTATATGTTCTTTTAGCGTCTTCTCTCAATCTTGCATGTCTATCAAGACATCTAGATGCCATATGACCAACTTTATTGCAATTAAAACATTTAAATGGTGCTTTAACTTCATACTTACTCCCAATAAGACCTTTAGGCATTTTCCTTGCAAATAGTGCTTCAAGTTCCTCCAGCTCTTCATTTTCTTTCATGATATCTTCAAGTTCTCTTGCATAAAGTGGTTTCCAATCAGATTTATTAGATGATGATGATTATGATGCTTTGAAGGCTAAATCTATCTTAATTATAGCAACAAGACCAAATTCCTCAAGCTCAAATGCTAAAAGTTTTCCAACCAAGGTATCTCTAGATACTGATGTATTAGGCATTGTTCTCAACTCATTAATAGCAGTTACTTTCATTTTGTATGCCAGTGGCACTGCTCTTAAAACTTTAGAAACAATTTCATCTTCACTTAAGGAACCTCCACAACATTGTATTCCCAGAACAATTTCATTAACCCTTTCCATAAAAGCAAAAATCCTTTCATCTTATTCCATTTTCATATTTTCATACCTGACCCGGAAGCATTCCAATTTTGCAATTTTGATAGTACTATCTCCTTCATTCAATGTCTCCAATTTATCCCAAATATCTTTAGTAGTAGATCGATTTGATAATCCCATGATTTGTCAATCTGACAAGGTGCTCAATAGTGCTTCTCTTGATTTGCAATCATTCTCTTGATCCTTACCCAATGTTGGTGGATTAGGTCGACTCTATGTAGGACCAATAAAGCCATTCTTTGTAACATCCCATATGTCTCTTCCAGTGCAATTCAGATGTGTCTCCATTCTGATCTTCCATATACCATAGTTAGTTCCATCAAGTTTTGGACTATCCTTCTTGAAAAAGTTATTTTCCATAGAATCTCCTTAAGTTGTTAAACTTCTACAAAATGAGTACTAGGCTTTGATACCAATTGTTAGGACCCAGAGGAAACTCAGAGGGGGGGGGTGAATAATTTTTTTTATTAATTTCAACCTAAATATAACTTAATCAAACTTGATACTTAATAACGATAAACCAAACTTAATGTCGATTAATAGTTTAGCAGTTAATATCAATAACGGTAAAACTTAATGCACAGAACAGAAAGAGAAACAATATCCACAACACATAACATAGAGATTTGTACATTGAAACCCTGTAAGGGGAAAAACCACAGTGGGAAACCTTACCCGCAATCAGATGATACTACTGTAGATAGTATGTGTATACAAATGGGGTCTGCACATGCAGAAAGGCCAACTGCCTAGAGCTCACTTCTTAATCATAAAATAGGAGTCACACTGACTACAATTGGATGGTTAAATCCAATGATTATGTACTACTCAAAGTAGCATCTTCAATGTTGGATTCAGTACCGGTTAAGCTCTAATAATCACCTTCAAACCTTCCTTAAACCTTCTCTTTGGTCTTCTCATATGATATTCAATATTCGCACATATCATAACCTTTATCTTTGATGCTCATACCATAACCTATCATGTCTTATCTCACAAATGAGACCTTACATATATACCAAAACCTACGACCAAATGTGTAGGTTGGCTAACAAAGAATATTACAATCAAATCAATTACAAATGCAATGCATCATGTCGGCTTAATACAATTACAACAATATCCAATTAATTAAATCATCTCCATAACATGTCATGCTGATCTGGAATAGATAATGCATGTCGGTCCATAACCTAGACCAATTTGCTAGTAACAACAAATATGTCAACCTGATTAGACCAATAACCAAAATACCAAAACCAAGTCTCCAAACCATGTCTTCGACATAACCAAGTGATCTCCAGATGATAACAGATGATCCTTAGTGCTAGTGAACAATATAACTTGTCGGTAAGTGATATACCTGTGACTATGTATAAGTCACAAAACATGCCAGTGAACATAATGTGCTGGTTCAACATAACCAAAGATCTCCAGAAGAATAAGTGTTGATAAGTGTTGACATCAATATGTACCAAATCTAAAAAATTCTTAGAAATACAATCCTTGCTCTTGAAATAAATAGAGGTCATCTTACCGATTTGACAATATTTTCATATCACACTATCCAGTTTGACAAGATGGGGTAATTTTGTTACAACATTTGACTTACTCATCTTAATCAAATTATCAAAATTAACATGACAACATCTTTTATGCCACAACCAAATGTCTTCCATTCTTGCAACTAGACAATTATTAATATTACTATTCAAATGGAATAAGTTACCTCTAGTTTTCTTCTCGGTAGCAATCAGTTCACCATTACCTCAAAGAATTTTGCAGACTCCATTCTTAAACCTAACAAAATAACCTTTATCATTGAGCTAACCAATACTTAAAATATTATGCTTAAGACCACCAACCCAAAATACATCATCAACATTACTCTTCCCATTTAGAGGGATTGAACCTTTACCTTTTACCATGCAAGATGAGTTATTTTCCAAATCTAACAACACTTCCATCAAATTCATTAAGGGTTATGAACTTACTTTTATCTCCGATCATGTGGTGTGAGCAGCTTCTGTCTATAATCCATTCATCACTATTCTCTATATGAGATACTAGTGCCTTTTCATCATATAGTTCCTCCTTCACGGCTACAAACACAATTTCTTCATTGTCATCTTCTTCTTTTGTCTCCTCATGGGTCACACCTTCATCTACTGCAACATAACAATTTTTCTTGCCCTTTCCTTTCAATCTTCTAAATTTCTCTTTCTTATCGGTGTTAGGGAAGTTAGCAACAATATATGACCAATTTTACTACAAGAGAAACACTTCAAAGGTAGCTTTCCTTTATACTTACCAGTGCCTCTTGGAAATCTCTTTGCTAAAAGTGCCTCAAGTTCCATCACTTGATCTTCATTGTCCTCATTTCCCCGGTTACTTCCATGACTTGTCCTGCGCTCATGATTTTGACATATATCTTTTCCTTTTCTAGTAGATGAACTGATAATGAAAGCTTCAAAGGTAGATTTTTTAGATTTTGTCACACTATTGTCAAAACTATTTAACTCAAAAATTGTAAGCTTACCAACCAATGAATCAACAGTTACCTTACCCTTTTAAATAGATCTAACTTCTTGGATTACCGATACTCTTATAGCATACTGAGGTTGAAGAGTTTTGACCATTTTACTTACTATTGCATCATCTTGTATTTTACCTCCTACACTTTGTATACCGCCAACAACTTATTTGATTCTCTAACCATACAGTGCAATGCTTTCTCCTTCAAGCATTCTTATGTCATCAAAATTTCCTCTCAAGATTTCCTCTTTGGCTATTTGAACATGCTCATCTCCTCCATAGATTGTCTCTAACTTTTAACAAACCTCACCTGCAGTTTCTAATCCTTGAATATCAATATATTCTCAATCAGATAAAGTACTTAGCATAGCTTATAGGGCTTTCTTGTTATCTTGTTTCTCTTTGAGTTCATCTGGTGTCAAGGGAGTAGTGGTAGGAGCAACAGATGTTGTTTCAACTTGCTTCTAATATTGTGCACCAAGAACTTTGATGTAGATATTCATTTTATCTTTCTAGATCTTGTAGTTATTCTTATTAAACTTAGGACCCTCTTTCTTCATCATCTTGACTTTCTCAAAATCTTTTTCTGAAGTGGTTAGGTTTTCTGCACATAGAGGACCAAATCTCTGATAGCAATTATTAATCCTATGAGGATCCGATTAATACTAAGAGGGGGGGGGGGGGGTGAACCAGTATTAAGACCAATTGAAACTTTAAACCCAAAAACAAACTTATATCACATCTAAAACCATTTAACAAATGTCTCAACTTCTTTAATTAGATGTAATAACCTCTTTATCAGATTTTCTTAACATATTAATCAAATCATTTACCTCAACTATCAATACTTTCACCACCAAAGAAATCATATAAACTTGATCATTTATCAAGTCATTAATCTTATGAATCAGATCAAATAATTTCTCAAACAACTCCTTATTAGTATCGGTAAGCTCTGATAAACTTCTTCTTAAACATCATAATTGGTGTCTCATAAATAATGCATGAAATATAAACAAACGCATCACATGAAAAACATTCCACACATGAACACCATAATTTTTTAATGTGGAAACCCAAATAGGGAAAAACCACGGTGAGAGTTGGCATCCACAAAAATTTGTACTCTTTTGCAGTACACCCTGTTAGGAGCTTACAATACACCCGGTTAGGAGTAGACCCTGTTAGGAGTCACTCGGTTAAAGGGTTTGACTAGCAGCCTAGTTAGGAGCTTGATGATCTATTAGGATCAACCTTGTGAGAGGATTTAACACTCTTTTTAGAGCTACCCTATTAGGGGACTTAAATGTTTAAGGACTTTTAGGACCTACCTAGTTAAGGGATTTAACCTACTGCAACTACTAGGGAACAACAATAAGAAAATGATCTGTTCCTTGCACTTCTCTGCTTGGTTAATCAGATCCAGTTATACTTAACACTCTACTGTTGTGAAATATGGATCGAAGAATAATGACAGCGATTCTAGAAGATTGATTGCCGTAAGTTATTGATCATCTCCATCATTGAATACTATTTTTAAATACAAGAGGAAAGGAAAGGTTGCCTACATAGGGACATGTCCATACGTGCCAACTACGGAGGCAACCATTCATAACAATCAGTTTATTTATGTTTAATTTCTGAACTGCATGCTCTATTAATATAATGCAAACGAGAATCACATGGGCATGATATATATAAAATAACCGATTTACCATTAGTTAGATTCATAAGGGCTATATATTAACACTCCCTCTTAGTAGGAGTGGATCTAAGTAATTTTCTTGGGAGCATATTCTATCATGACTTCCAACACAATTCAGGATAGTATTTAATATAGTCTTGTCATAAACTCAATATCATGATATCCGGCTCAGTTTGGGACAATCACTTAAGAAGTCAATCATGAGATGATCACATACTTTAGGATCAAGATATTTGGCACAGTCCGGGATAACAACTTAATGTAGTCAATCTTGACACTTGGTCAACTATTGTCAAGATCATCACCTTGAAATAGTAACCTTAAACATAAGAAGATCGTCATCTTCTTGAACACAGTTAGAATATTGCAATATACATTTTATTTATTTATTCATGAACAAATTACACATGGTAGGAATTTCATCCTAATAATCTCAATTATAATCTAGTCATACCAAGTTTACTTCTGAAGTATTCTATCTTCAATCTTGCAAGTGGCTTGGTGAAGATATCAACATTTTGTTCTTCAGTACTAATGTACACTAGTTTTATGATGTTTTGATCTACCATATCTCTTATGTAGTGATAAGGGATCTCAATATGTTTGGATCGATTGTGAAAAACTGGATTTACTAAGATCTTGATACAACTCTGATTATCACAGTGAATTATGGTTGAATTCAGAGTTTTTCCAAATAATCCAAATAATAACTTTCTTAGCCATACAGCTTCATGAGGTCCCATGGAGGCTGCCATATATTCTGCTTCAGTGCAGCTTTGTGCAACTACTAACTATTTTCTACTAAACCAAGATATCATAGTAGAACCAAGACTGAAGCAACACCCTATAGTACTTTTATGGTCAGCGGTACTTCCGACCCAATCAGAATCAGAATATCCTTCAAGTTGAATCTCAACATTTTCAGACTTTAAGCCAAGTTTGATTGTGGTTAATAAATATCTTAGAATGTGTTTAGTAATCATTGGATGTATCTTCTTAGGTTCACAAATGAAGTGACTTAATACGTTTGTAGCATAGCAGATATCAGGATGAGTATTTAACAAATCCATGAGTGAACTGACGATTTGTCTGTAGAGTGTGGGATCTGTAGGTTCTGAATCTTCTGTCTCAATTTTTAGCTTGTGTAAATTAGTTTCCATATGTGTATCTAATGGCTTACACTCCATCATCCCAAATCTAGTTAGAATATCTATGGTGTACTTTCCTTGATTTAGGAAGATATAGTTTTTCTTCTGCCATACTTCTAATCCCAAAAAATAATGTAGAAGCCATAGATCCTTCATATCGAATTCTGCTACCAGATCTTGCTTACATTTCACAATGAGATTATCCTCTCCTATTATCAAAAGATCATCCACATAAAGGACCAATATAATCATATTGCCATTTGAAGCCTTGAAGTAGATGTTGGAATCTTCTAGGTTCTTGGAGTACCCTAGTTTGGAGAGATTGTTGTCTATCCTTGCATACCAGGCCCTAGGTGCTTGTTTTAACCCATAGAGAGCTTTCTTTAGTTTACAAACATAGCAATTTTTATCATGTATGGTGAATCCTTCTAGTTGTTCTATATATACTTCTTCAATTGAACCATTTAGGAAGGCAGTCTTTACGTCCATTTGGTGAATTTTCCATCCTTTAGATGTTGCAATTGCAATGATTGTTCTTACTAATGTATACCGGGCAACTAGGGCAAATGTCTCTTCATAATCAATTCCTTCTTTCTGAGAGAATCCCCTGGCCACAAAGCGAGCTTTATGTTTTTTAATGCTGCCATCAGATGCATATTTGATCTTGAATAACCACTTGGATGAGACATCTGATTTGTCTTTTGGTCTAGGCACTATAGCCAATGAAGATACCTCTTTTTCCAGATGGTTCTAGTTTTGTCCTCTTTTCTTTAGGAACATGTATATATATGGGACATCCAAATATCCTTAAATGACTTAAGTCTAGTTTGTTCCCTATAAAAGCTTCTTCAGGAGTTGTGTTTTCTAGAACTGAGTGCGGACATCTGTTTTCAATGTAGACTAATGTATTTGAAGCTTCTGCCTAGAATGAAGTGTGTAAGTTTTGGTCATGCATCATGACTTTTTCTGCTTCAAATATGGTTATGTTCTTTCTTTCTACTACTCCATTCTGTTGTGGATTATATGGTGTAGTATACTCCCTCTTAATCCCAATAGAATTACAAAAGTCTTTGAAGTTGTCAGATGTATATTCTCCCCCATTGTTGGATCTTAACACCTTAATTTTCTTCCTTGAATGGTTTTCTACTAGTGCCTTGAATTCTTTGAACTTAGATAGTACTTCATTTGATTCTTTGCACTTTAAAAAATATATCCATGTTTTTCGAGAGTAGTCATCAACAAAGATTATGTAGTATAAGGATCTAGTTAGGGATGGTGTTGACATGGGACCGCATAGGTCCGAGTGAATTAGTTCTAAAATAACTTTTGATTTGTGCTCGCTTGAGGGAAAAGAAACTTTCACATTCTTTCCCAAGGCACATCCTTTGCAAATGCCTGTGTGTTTAGATTTTAGTTAGGGCAGTCCTGAAGTAATCTTCTTTATGTTGGATAGAGCACTATATCTTAGGTGTCCTAATATTTTGTGCCATAATTTATTATTATTTGAAACTTCGAGATTTAGTGCTTCCTTTTGATCACTACATAGTTTGTACAGGCTACCATCTCTTGAACCTACTGTTATGGCATTTTTGATATTTGTATTTTTAGGCCAGAGTAGAACTTTATCTTCATTGAAGGTAACCCGATATCCTTGATCAGCTAGGCCTGAGATTGAGACTAGATTTCTTTTTATTCTAGGTAGAAACAAAACATCCTTTAATTGTAGAGATACTCCATTTCTTAGTTTGATAGTACAAGTCCCAATTCCTTTCACAGGATATGTGGAGTTATCTCCAATAGTAACCTCTTCACATGAGTGCCCGTCAAGTGTTTCAAACTGATTTCTGAATCCAGTTATATGCCTTGATGCTCCACTGTCTACGATCCAAGTGTTTTTACTTGTATTTATTTCGCTTGATAGGGCTAAGAAGAAAAGTGAGTTTTCTCCTTTGACTTCAGCTAGAGTAGCTTGTGTTTTCTTCCTTTCTGGATAATTCCTGTGAGTGTGCCCATATTTGTCGGATTTGTAACACTGAATTTTAGACATATCTCTTTTCTGATGGTTTTTATTTCCTCTCTTCCATTTGGAGAACTTTTTCTTTTTGTTGAAGGTATTTGTATTAAGTGCTTGGATTTCTCCTTCTTTATTTGGCCCTAATCCTCTTGAGATTAGTTGAGATTCCTCTTGAATGCACTCATTATTAAGTTGTTCAAATTTGGGTAAGGGGGGTGTTCTGCTAAGACATTGAATGTAGGATTCCCATGAAATTGGTAATCCTCTTAGGGCTATGAGAGAGATTTCTTGATCATCTACCTCATTTCCAATAAATTGGTCTTTTACTTCAGATATCCTTGAAAAGTATGTAGATATTGTATCATCTTTATTCATCTTTATGTTTAAAAGTTGTTGTTTCAAGGTTAACATTTTGCTCGCATTGTTAACTTCATATGTATTTTTAATGGTTTTAAATACTTCATATTCTTTAGGCAGTCTAGCTATAGATGGAAGAATATGATCTTTGACTGAGTCAATAATTATTTTCTTTGCTTTATTATTACGCCTTTTCTAGGTAGATTTCTCTGGTTCATCATTTGGCATGTCTATATTTTCTTTTATGTAAGACTCTAATTCTAGTTTTTCAAGAATGACAATGATTCATATCTTCTAGGAAACAATGTTGGAGGCTCCTTCGAGTCTATCTTCCACTCTCATATTACTTGACATTTTGAATATTTTCTTAGTCGGATATATCCTCTACATATATAGCCTCTACATTGATTTGTTATTTACTTCTGATAAATGCTTATTAGTAATATGGCTATCTAATTTATTCTCTTAATATGCTGGCTCTGATACCATGTTGTGAAATATGGATCAAAGAATAATGACAGCGATTCTAGAAGACTGATTGTCGTAAGTTATTGATCGTCTCTATCATTGAATCCGGTTTTTAAATACAAGAGGAAAGGTTGCCTACATAGGGACATGTCCATACATGGCAGTTGCCATGTATGGACATGCCCCTATAGAGGCAATCACTCATAACAATTAGTTTGTTTATGTTTAATTTCCGAACTGCATCCTCCGTTAATATAATGCGATTGAGAATCACATGGGCATGATATATATAAAATAACCGATATACCATTAGTTAGATTCACGAGGGCTATATCTTAACATCTACAACTCTCAAGAAGATCTCACACTTCACTTGGATAGCTTAATACATTCTCTAAGACCATCGACACAATAAACATCAGTTATGTCATCCTAAATAGCCATTTCAATTAGGTCGGCCATAAAACCCTAATTACATCATGAATTTATAATTCGAATCATAATAGATCATCATAGATCGTTATATAAATCATTACAACAAATTACAATGCAATATCAACCATTGGTTGATCGTAACCCACAACGGAAATCCAATCTGTACCAAAGTCAAACCCTCAAAAGACTCTACTAAGTGTTTCACTAATTCCCAAGAAATTCTTCCTTGAATCGCATCAAAACAACAATTAAATCTTTCATGCGAGTTGAGTCATTTTACAAACTTCATGTAGACTCACCGTTGATCACCATAATAATAAAAATCATTACCGATTTGATGATTTCTTCATTGGCCTTAAACCCTACTAAGACCTTAGCAAAACTTCATCAAAAATTTGAAACACGTCTTTTGATAATCTTCACAAGTTTTGGTTTTGGTCATATACACCTTTCCATGATACAAGTTCACCATCCAAACTGTAAATTACCAATCATCACCAATCGATTGATTCAATCGAAACATCTCTACTTTACCTGTTAAAGTCCTATTTCACAATCTTCAGTTCTTTGTTGGTAAACCCCGTCTTCTGGTAAAACAAATCATTAAGATGATAAAACAAAACATCATGAACATCATTTGACATCAGTTGCCATCAATGACAACACAAATAAATGATCATGTCATCTATTCATAAAATCTCAATCTCTTCATCACAAATAGACTTTTATCCTTTACCGGTGCAGTCATCAGTCTTCAATTGCATCACCTGTATGTGTATCAGTTATGCCAAATGCCAACACAAAAGGCAATGAAGAGAAGTTACAAATATTTTCCAATAATGTGCTGCATGTCAAAGGAATAAACAAAGTTTCATGTGCCTCCCCTAACATTTGGGGTTTGCAAGAAGATGCCCCACAGAAGACTAAGAGAGAAACGTGTGAAAAAATGGAGTTGGATATCTGGAGGCCACAGAGATGTCTGGACTCAAACAATAGAATACTACTCAAGGAAATTTTGAAAAGACGAGATGTGTCCTAGACATGTGTGGGCCCATCAAGATTATGAATACTTTCAAGAAATGAAGGAGAATTCCACTTGTCAAATGAGGAGGAATTTCATGAGCTCTCGACTCAATGAGAAAATAGAGCATCTCCATTGGTTGAGAGAAACAATAATGAACCTATACACCCAATGGAACAAAACATAATTAGACACCCAAAAAGGTTGTTAACAAAAACTGCATGGTAGAGACATTTTCCTTGAAATGATTGATGTCCAAGTGTTACTCATACCTAGAGTTGAGGAGATGGAATAAAGCAAAAATCCTTCATGTTTAGGTTGTTACAGTAGTTATCATCTTTTTTTGAATGTGTGATGTATATAAAGATGAAAATTTAGTTGCAAAAATCGTTCCATTTCTGAGGAATGGTCTCAATAAAATCCTTTAGGATTTCCTGTAAAAAAGGGTTCAATTCTTTTGAAAAGAAGGACTTTTTAATCCCCTTTCTTATAACAAATATGTCTCAAAATTTAGTAAATTTGCATTTGTGACCTAGCCTTTCGCATGTTTCTTCTTTAGTTGGGCATTGGATTGTGCCTTTGTTTTCCTTTCACTTGCTTTTCTTTATGTTGGCATGCTCTATGTCATTTTGACATAAATTTAATTGTTGTATAATCATTTCATCTTCTATAACACTTACTAAATATAAAATGATAGTTCATGTGGTGGAATTTACTCTATTATTATTCTCATATTAGGTATTGGATTATGCCATTAGGAAGAGAATCTTGTAAGAATGGTTAATTATTTTGAGAACCATAAAGAATTACTCTACTTTCCATCGAGGCTTGGTAGGTGCTTCCCATGGGAGGATTTAAAAGTTATGCCTTATGTCTAAGTCACTATGTGCATTTCATTATCCACCCAACAATGAAAGGATGTGGTGTGATGTGCTAATCTCCATAAATTGGAGTTTCCTTATGATTATCATAAAAGGGTAATTGAGATGTTGTAAAAGCTTTGCTTCTATCATTTCGCCTTAGTTTAGCTATTATTTATTTTTCCTTCCCCTTTTCTTTCCCCTATTAGAACAAAGAGTTTTCTTCTAAAATCCTAGAGGTTGTTTCACAAGAAAAAAAAATTATATCAAGGGTCCCATGCCTATGAAACTTCTAAACTGCCCTTACTTAAGGCATGAGCCTTCTTAGAATCAATAGTAATTTTTGGCATGCTTGATGGGACCCCAAATTCTTATTGTCAAAGACCTAGTGTATTTTTGTGCATTCTAGTAGAAAAAAAAAAATCAATGACCATTCAATATTTTTATATGACTGCAACTCAAGTGGTCCATATTATCTCACCCATGAGGGGTAATTTTTAAGAATATCTCATTCATGAAATATCTTCAACATGGCAAGTTACTTTGATCAACAATTATTTTATCCCCATTTCCATGAAAAGGAAGGCATTTTACCCATGTATTCCAAAACCTTTCATCACCCAACCCACCACATTTTTTATTACTTTGATGAAAGAGGTTCTACTAATGTTAGCATCAAAGCAAACATGGAGGATTTATAAGACTAAGTATGGACAACTAAAGTAGAAGAGCTGAAATATAAAACTCATCTTGCTCATGACACCTTCATGCAATAGTAGGAGCTAGAAAAACAAAGGAGAGAATGAGATCATTTCCTTGTGATTCAAGATACCATAAAAAATCAAGAATTTATTGCACGCAAAGGGAGTAGCCTCATACCAAAATCTACACCCTCTTAAGGAAACCAATTTTTCTTGCCTTTCTAGAAAAGGATTTTTCTTTCCCAAAAGCTTCACCCTGACACCTTCGCTCTTTTTAAGGGCAAACTGGTTTTATGGAGATCAAACATGTCTCATAGATAATAATAAGGGGAAATACAAGAAGATTACAAGGTCCCCTTCCCAGTAGGATATTATGAAGCAAATAACCAAAAGAAAACTCAAGGGCATAGTTTATGCCATGCTTCAAAAAGAAATAGAGAAAATACCCTTTTCAAGGTTTTCCATGTGGAAGCCTCATGAAAAAACAAAAAGGAAATGAAGAGAAGTTTGTAAATAATTCAACTACTATGCTACATGTCAAAGTATTAAAAAAAGTTACTCATTCCTCCCTTGAAAACTTTTGGGTTTGCAAGAAGATGTGCAAAAGACTCTAAGAGACATACACACAAAAAATTGGTGTTGAACATGTGGAGACCACATGGAAGTCTAGGCTCAAACCACAAAATACTGCTCAAGGAATTCTTCCAAGATGACATGTGTGGGCCCATCAAGATTATGAATGTTTTCAAGAAATGAAGACAAAGAAAACCACTTGACAAAAAAGTGGCAGCTTCATGTGCTCTCATCTCAATGAGGAAACAGAGTTGTGCCATTGGTTGAGAGAAGTAGGAATAAACCTAGACTCCCAATGGAACAAAATATAATTAAACAACCAAAAAGGTTACTAACAGAAACTGCATGCGGGAGCCATTTGATTTGAAATAATTTATGTCCATGTGTTACTCATGTCTAGAGTTGAGAACAAGGAATAAAGAAAAAACCCTTCATGCATGGATGGTTACAATAATTATCATGATTTTGTGAACATGTGGAAGATATGCAAAGAAAGATTTAGTTGCAGAAAATCATTTTGTTTCTAAGGTTTGATCTATTTAAAATCCTTGAGGCATTCTTGTAAAAAGGGTTCGACACTTTAAAAAGAAGGATTTTGTAATCCACTTTCTTTTGAAAAAAGAACATCCCAAAGTTCAAAAACAAATTCAATTGTGATTTCACATTAGCATGTTTGTTCTTAGGTTGGGCATTGGACTTTCCTTTTGTTCACCTTTCACTTGCTTTGCTTATGTTCGCATGCTCTGTGTCATTTTGATTTGTAAGTAATCATTGTATACCTATTTTGGATTCTACAACTCTTATTAAATCTAAAATATTGGCTCATCTAGTATAATTTACTCTATCATTGTTCTCATATTGGGAATTGGATTATTTCATTAGGAAGAGAATCTTGTAGGAATGGTTAATTGTTGTGAGAAACCCAAATAATTACTCTACTTTCCATTGAACCTTGGCAGGTGCTTCCCATGGGAGGATTTGAAAGGACTTTATTCCTTATGTCTAAGTCACTTTGTGTATTTCATTCTCCTACCAACAATCAAGGAATGTGGTGTGATGTGCTCATCTCTAGAAATCATATTTTCTTTATGATTCTCACAAAAGGGGGATTGAACTATTGTAAAAGCTCTTCGGTGCTTCACCTTAGTTTAGATTTTCTTTCTTTTCTATCCTTTGTTTTCATTTCCTTGTTAGAACAAACAGTCGGCTTCTAAAATTGTAGAGGTCCTTTCACAACTACAAAATTATATCAAGGGCCCCATGCTTGTGAATCTTCTGAACTTCCCTTATTAGAGGTATGAGCCTTCTTAGGGATCAACATCTTGATTAGAATCATAAAGCTAGTTCAACTAGGTATTTGACTAAGAAGATCCTGAATATCAAGTTCAATTTATTATTAGAGGCATTCTTAAACATGGCCAATCTTTTATACATTCAAATATTAAATGATTATGGTAAATAAATTCCACTAGTTAGCAATATTTCACATTAATCTTTTGATTTACAACATAGATATGCACATCAATTTCAAACTCATACTCATAAAGATCATATTAGCACATATTTTTGCATACACTAGGGAAGAAGAAAAGCAATTTGTTAAATCCAAGATAGTCATTTGTGCAAACACAATTATTTTAATTCTATCATAAATCAATAAGAAACATCTTAATCTTCACTTTCCCACCATCCTGCATGATATTATGATTCAGTATATTTTAATTTTAATATTGATTTTATTTTTTATTACTTCTAATTCAGACTCATTTTTTATATTAATTGTGTATATTGTTCAAAATATTATTTAATTAACATAAATATTCTATATAATTACTTTATTTTTCTCTTAAAATTATACTTAACAAACTAATATATTAAATTTGTTAATGTTCTAATTTCTAAAACACCCTACATTTTACTTTTAACTTCTTTGTTCTAGTTTTTGTCAATTGTTTTTTCTCTACCACTTCTCTACACTAAACTCCATATTCAAATAAAATTATATAAAAAACATATGAACTATAGTTAAAAGAAGTGAAATATAGTGACAATAAATGACTTTTATTGTGTCTTCTTTTCTTAGGTTTATTCTTTTTCTCAGTTTAATTTTGGTTATCATCTTATGTCTTTTTCCTTTTGCCTTTCTCTTATTTTCATTCTCTTTTATTTTTATTTTTGCATTATATTTAATTAATTAATTTTTATTTTATTTTTCCTTTTCTTCTTAGTAATTTGGATCTTGTGCCGCCTTTCTTTTTATCTATATAGATATTTTGGTCTGTAATTATTATTTCATTTCTCTTCTCTCATTATCTCATTTTCTTAATGATCAATTAAAAAATGTGATTACAAAATCAATGACAAAAAATGACAATCAAACACAAAATTATTATAAAATTGATTTTTATTATAAACCCTAGAAATCTGTGATTTTAAATGAGACTTATCATTAGAAAAACTACTCACTAACTATACATAATTCATTATTGCATCACTGAAATTTTAAAAGAGATTATTTTTATAAATTCTGAAAGTTCATTATTTTAAATAGGACTTATTATTAAGAAAGGCACTAACTAACTGCACATAATTCTTTATTATATTGATACAATTTTAATCAAGATTATTATAATTATAAACTTTGAGAAGTTCATGATTTTAAACAAAAGTTTATTAAGAAAACTACTCACTAACTACATATAATTCCTTATAACATCACTGATTTGAAATGGAAACTTATTATTAAGAAAACTACTCACTAACTAGACAATTCCAAACGAGTTTATTATTATAATACATTGATATGATGTTAAATGAGTTTATTTTAAGCGAGATTTGTTTATAAAAAAACTACTCACTAACTACACATAATTCACATCAACTTTAATGTATCTTTGTTTGTCGCATCATACACGAACTTTGGCTATTCAAATTTACAGCAATAAAATTTGAAAGAGATGACATTACATAAAGCTAAATAAAAATGGTGAAGAATAAAAATGGTGAAGAGAAAGAAGAATAAAAAACTCATCTTTCTTCTTCATGAACTTTATATAATTCTGATGATGCATCACAAAATAAGATCCAAAACATTGATACAAATAAACATACAAAGTCTAATTGAGAAAGAAGAACCACAAGTATAAAAAGGTAAACAACAATGGTGAAGAGAAAGAAGAAGACAGCAGGAATCGATGGTTTTATCACCAGAGGATGCGTTCAGCGAGCGCAAAAGCAGAGATCGCAGAAGAAGCCGCCACAGACGCAAAGGCAAGTAAACTCATGCTCAACGACGCTGCTGGCAAATCGATCGTTCTCCTACTGAAGAGGTAGTAAAATTGTTCTAGTGCCATTGTTTGCGTTGCCGCCGACGAAGAAGAAGACATGAGTAAGTAGGCCAATATCTACACACATCGTTTCCAAATTTCTTCATCCATCTATTACAAACAACACATCAAAAACTATTTCTTGTAGAGAATATAATAAACATACTAGTCAATAAATGAGTAGCTAGAGTAGTATGTTTATTATATTCTCTACAAGAGATAGCCTAGTATATAGAATAGTTTATAGATCAATATTTTTTTTTCATCCTCCACAAAAATTAGCCTAGTATATTAATCAATATTTTTTGTATATAAGAAATGAAAACCTTCAGATGACCCTTAACACATTATTGATATGAGCATGGATGGTCTCTCAGTAACTAATTAATAGAGCACCCTATGTGGTATACTAAGAAATAGCTTTTTCGATTCAAATCATTATGTGCGACTCTCTTTTTTTACAATATTTAATACAAAAAAAGGTTGTACTTCATCTCTACGTAGAATATGAGGTATTTTGTAGAGTTATGTTGTATCGAGGAATGACATAATTCGATCAAGAAAAGGTGTGATTCTATGAAGGATACGAGATTGAAATTGTTGCAGGACATTGCAGGTGTGGTAATCTATGAGCTTTTCGTTATTGCCATTTTACAAGTCACAACGCTTTGGTTTTTTTATGTGAGGTTTAATGTAAACTCTTATTTTTGCATGTTAGGGAACGATTTCGTAGAGGAAAAATTCTCACTCGTCAATTTAACCGAGATAGGAACAACATTATTTACAACATATCCTTCTTATTCCTCATTTGAAAAGGTAACTTGAAATTTGTAAGCCTAAAATTTGGCAACATTTATCTAAGCACTAAACTTATAAAGTACTCTTTATGTATCATTCTTAAAGGGGATTATACACAAGCATTTTTGTAATCAATGAATTCGCATAGTTTCAAATTTGTTAAGAGATAATTTATGTAAATGGTGATTAAAAATAATCCATCCATCAATATTTTGGAAGAAGGAAATTACAAGTCCTACCATGATGGCATCTTAAAGCATTGTCTATAGATTCATCTATTCCCATATTTGTATGTATTTATTCTTGAACCAAGTAAATATTGATAGAAATATGAATGAGTTGGGGGCCACACATCATAGGCTCTTTTACACATTGAGTTATTTTGCACTCTTTGGACTATACTATGGAGAGTCTACGGAAATTCCAATGAACCTCCATTCGTAGATAATCTTCTTATGGGCATACTTCTTTCCTTAAATGATGAGGATGATTATAATCATATTTATGATAATTTTATTGGAGGGGAACTTACTTATTGGGAAATTCTTGATTTTCATGATTACGTAGAGACCTATTATTTTAATTATTTTCTATGTACACCTCTATCATTGGTACGTATTCTACCACCTCTAGTTGTCATTTTGATATAGATCTTGGATTCTCCACACGATACTTCAAATCCTTGTAAGTGAGATCACACTTGTACATCTAGGGTGAATAGTGACATCGAAGGCTCAATTGAGGAACTCAAATCTTCATTTCTTAGAACAAGGTTGACATCTCCTCCACCATCACCTATTACTACTGCAAAGTTTAAAGATGATTCATGAAGGGATTCCAAAGGTTCTTTGTAGGAGAATACCTCATGGGTTTTCTATTGTGTCACATGGCATGCATAAACATTCCACATCCCTACATCACTTAGATCCTTCTCTTCATAAGTTCATATTATTTTGAGAGGTAACTTATTTTAGTTAATCCTAGTGCCCGTAATTTTCTTATGACTCATTATGTTATGCTCATGAAGGGTTTTGAGATATGTTTTAAAATAGCGTAGATTATCAGGCTTCACACATCAAATTGCTTCTTTGAGTTTGAATTATTTCAATATTAACCATTGGATTTTTTTCTTCTTGATGGGATAAATTTCATTTGCTTCAAATGGATCTCTTTTAACATTCATACATAATAATCTATTTTGGTACAAGGTTTACTTGATCAAGAGGGTTATATGGTCTTCTTCTTTTCTCTTATGGGGGATACCTATCGCTCACATAGGTTTTTGTCCTTCACATTGTTTGAGAGATATTTTGTATTTTCTCTCTTTTGTGGGAGTGTTTTTTCTTCTTTGGGTTTTCTTCCTTTCCTCACTTTCTTAGATATTTCTTTGTACTTGGGTGCCTTATCAGGACCAACTGTCGAGGTTGAGTTTATTTGTACACCAACCTAGATGTTATTCTTAAAGGGGTTGTTAGTGTAGAACATTCCCTGGTATATTCTCTCATGATTTTTTTTCTTTTTAGTAGATAAGCATGCTTAGTTGTGCTTTTTGTATTTCTCCTCCATAAAGTCGAATGTTTCTTTTTAAGGTGGTGATGGCTCTCCTTTGAACTATAAATATGTGTAGCTTTTTATTGGTTTACAAATCTATATCATTAAGGTTTCATTTTTGTTTATTCTCATTATATACTTTGCACTTTTTCAATTTTGAATTTTCTAATCGTGTGCAATTATCCATCTTTTATTGCCCAACTAATGTCATTACTTTGCTAGAAGATCTCGATTCTCAATTCTAACAAAACTATACTTATGTTGTCGTACCCTTTTGTTTTAACATTATGTGCTTTGAGTGTTATTATATTGTTCAATGACATCTCTAGTACATAAGTGTGGAATATGACATGGTGATGCCACAATTATATTGTGAAATTTTTCTCATCTATTATTTGTTATAAAAAAAATTGGTAAGAAGATTTGGTCATTATAGTCCATATATTATCTCTAAAATTTATTCATTAGTATAATTCTGGTGATATTGAAATAATAGACATATTATATTTTTGTATTAGATAGAGAGTTTTTACTATATTTAGATAGAATACATTTCAACATTATCAGAGTCATTGTTCTATCTCGAAAAATATGTTTGGTTCCTTTTATAGGTGAAGTCCTTTTCATTTATATACAATCAAAGTCCAATCTACATAGTTGATTTGCAATCTCTTTCCATAACAAGTGGAATATCTCACCCTTATGAAAGTTTACTTTTATTATTTTTTAAGATTTTTTATTTTAATAAAGTTGTGATTATACTCAATTTTAAATGCTTGAAAGAAAGTACCCGTAGCGTGCTGCTTTTTCTTTTTCTTTGTTCTTTTTTAAGTTATAGTTTCATGAGAAGATAACAAAAGTTATTTTTTCCCTTTACATAGTTATAGATTCTATGAGTATCTAAAAAACTATTTTATTTTACGCAGGATTTTTATTGTATTAAATATTCATTTTCCTAGTAATTTGCATGAAATCAATGTAATGGTGAAAATTACTTGCTATAATTTTTTCCCAAATTTTTTCTACTAGTTTGATTAGAGTGCCCTAAGAGAAATGAGAATTGCACATTTGTAATATTCTTATGTAAACTTAGTTCATAATACCCTTATATAATACTCCTATCTTCATTGATCTTTTTTTTTTTGATCAATAACAATCAAAGCAGTATTCACTTTTGATTTAAGCTATGAACCAGTGAAACCACATTTTTGAGGGGCCTCATCCTCATGTTTTTTTGGCAATAACACTCTTATATCTCCTTGTGTCATCCTGTCTTCCATGCCCAGGCATCACCTTATCTCTCCATTACCTATGTGTGGGACACATAGGCCTCGAGTAGACTTGAACCCAAGACCTCCCATGTAGGAGGCTCACAGCTAACCGTATCGTTGTGGGGTCATCCCCCTATCTTCATTGATCTTATGCCCCATTTCTCACTTCTATAGAATTGGATTTGAATATTTAAAGTTTTAAATTCAAGTATAGTCTGATTGACTCTTTCCTACTAGTGAAAGAAAGAAAACTGAGAGTATACTTGTGGTGATTTTTATGTTTGGTTGTTGTATCTATAGACAGGAATGTTAATTTATTAGAGATTAACAATGAATGTATTGAGAACATATATAATTTGATAGCAAAATGAATATACAAGAACCATAAGAAATTTACATTGCAATGCTTCATCATAGGTTCATTGCATGCTTTCTTATCATCTTTGGACATTTAATTGACAATAATAAAGCTAGGTCAAGTAGGTATTTGACTAACAACAAAATTGTTAACTTTAATAGATTATAAAATGTGTTCCTTAACATAGCCACTTTTTAATAGATTAAAATATTGGAGGATTAAGGTGCATAAAGTCTAATAGTTAGCAATCTTCTAGATCATTTTTGTGAGATACTACACAAATGTGTATATCAATTTCATGCTCATGTTCATGCTCATGCTCACAAATACCAACATTGTATGCATACACATGTATTTAGGAAGAACAAAACCAATTTTTTGAAGTCTACGATAGTCATTTATGTAAACACTAATTTTAGTGTTTCTCATGAATCAATTGTAAACATATCCATCTTCACTTCCCACATCTTACATAATATTATGATTTAATTAATTTAATTTTCATATTAAGTTTTGATATTTATTACCTCCAACCACACATTATTTATTTAGATTAAATATGTGTATAATTTAAACATTATTTTTCTAAACTTATATTTATATAATCACTTTATTTTCTCTTGCAATTATTTTTAAGAAATTGATTTAATCTTTCAATTTCTATAATACCCTACACACTGATTTTAACTTCTTTGTTCACTCTTTGTCATTTTTTTCTTCTTCTCCTACCCCTCACTAAATTCCATATTCAAATTAAATTATTTTAAAAACATATAAAATCAAGTCATGAGAAGGGGGATATAATGACAATGAATGGTACTTAATATTTTTTTAATAAATAGTAGTCATTTCCATTAAAAGAGATAAAGTACACTATTCACAAAAAAGGGTAGGGCGATACAAGATCACCCCTTAGGAGTCAAACAAATAGTGCTTGGATAAACAAAAAAACACAACAACACGGGTTGAGCCGAGAGAGAAGAAAACATAAAATGGCTATGTGAGTGGCTAGAGAAGAGGCTAAAGGAGGTGGATCTCTATCAACCTCAAGACCCCATACATTAGCAGGGTTAGGGGAATCGTCTGGAAGGGACAACCTTTCTTCAGTAGTAGCCTCGCCTTTCTCCTTGTCTTGGATCATTCAAGAGAGCAAGATTACCAAAGCCAAATGTGGAATGCCTTTAGAAGAATCAGGCCATCCACTGTCACCACCAGGAGTAGGCCAACCATAGCCACCACCTAAAGCCGAGGACCCACTAGCACTTGTTATTTAAACTTATTCTCATTCTCTTTTTAGTTTAGATTATTATTATGTTATATCATGTTTTCTATGTTTTTCTTATTTCAATATTTTTAACTTTTGTTTTTACATTTATTTTCCGTAAAACAAATTAAAATATATTCACTAAAGTATTAAAGAAATTTTAAAAAGATTTTCAAACAACCATAATAATCAAAATATGGATGATTAAGAAGATTGTCAGTCTGATTTTTATCATAGACTCTCCAAATTTCATAATTTTAAATGACGCAATTTTAAGACTACTACTCATTAACTACACAATTCGCAATTACATGACCACGTTTTCATACCAAGTTTAAAATCTCCTCTCTGTAATTTTATTGCCTGTTCGCTGCTGGTGTCTCCCAGGAATCTTCGCTACTCAGATTTATTGCGATAAATTTTGGAATGGATGACACTATATAAAGGTACATAACAACGGTGAAGAGGAAGAAGAATATAAACTGGAAATATATAGGTTTATCACCAGAGGATGCGTTTGACGAGCGCAAAAGAAGAGAGCACAGAAGAAGCCGCCACCACCGCAAATGCAATGAAACTCATGCTCAACGACGCGGCTGGCAAATCTATCATTCTGCCTCTGAAACCTAATTGCTGTAGTGACCTCGTTAGGGATGCCGCCGTCGAAGAAGAAGACATGAGTAAGTAGGCCAATATCTGCACGCATTGTTTCTCAATTTCATCATTTATCTATAACAAACAACAGATCAAAAACTATTTCTTGTGCACTACTCACCTGATCGCCGATGAAATCTACATAAAAGAAGGCAACGTGTCGAAATGAATTAGGTTTGAAGAACGTCTGAAATATCCCTTTCCCAAGTTGATAAAGCAAGTAGACAAACGCTATTACACCCATGGCCAAGCAATACCTGTCACAAATTGTACAGAGGATGTCAATAATATACACTCGTGGAGACACATATCTATATATAAACACTAGACAAATTACGACATAACACCTGCTTTTTACATTAAATCAGCCAGCGTGTTGATAAAATGTCTGTTGTTTGCATGGTGACCCAGATCTTTATTTTAATAGCAGTGTCTTCAAACATGCATAATAATATTCATACATACTCTATTGTACCTGTATGCTTCAAATTTGTCGAATGATAGATAATAATCGGATGATCGATCCTGCAATGGTGGATTATCATTGAATGTTGGATAATCATAATTGGATGGTGGATAATCATTGAATGGTGGATAATCATTGGATGGTGGATCATTGTATGATAGATAAACATGTGATCCACGGCCATTTGATCCGTGGTCATCAGAGGCCATGATAACAAAGGAAATGAAAGAGAATAAAGCCCCTGCACCTCTGAGCACAAGGTTGGCTACTCGAATACGTCGTTCTCTTTTCTCATGTTGGAAGGTCATGGCGGTATTCACCATAGCAGGGCCCTGCGCTGGAAGGGGTGGTACTTTCTGGTCCAAATTGTGAGAGACCTCTAATTCCTCCTCTTGTTCATGGATTAGATTGGTCTTGTGTACTATAACCTCCATAGGGGGAGCAGATGCTAGCTGCTCTGAGTTGCCTCCATTCTTGTAAACATAAGGATGGTGTTCACTTCCTTCCTCCTCCTCCGAGTTGCTTTCATTCTTGTAAACATGGGGATAGTGATGGGATTCACTTCCTTCCTCCGCGTAATCTCCCATCTTCGTCCCTTCAACCTCTGCCATTCTCCACTACTACTTTCCAAAAGTTTCCGTGCTTGAGAGTTGTGTTATGGGTGGGTGTTCAACGAGAAATTGTATAGCGATTTTATTGATTTGGAGGCGAAAGGATCGAGAGTGCATCAACTGTATAATCGGAAATATGGAAAGATATTTTTCTACCTTGGTATTGTCAGCCGCAGGTCCGCCTCGAAAGACATATCTCGAACTCTTCTCCTTACCTCAAACCTTTAAAACAAATTTAAGTCTGGTATTTACTATAATCTTAGCTAAATTTTATTGATTTATAGATGTTAAGATCGAGAGGGCATGAACTGTATTAGCGAAAACATAGAAGTCATTTTTCCTACCTTGGTAGTCTCAGCCGCATACCAACCTCGAAAGACATAACTCGACCTCTTTTCCACAGCCAAAAGCTTATAAATAAATTATAAAATTCAATCATTAATTGATTATCAGCTTCGTCCAATTATTAACAGTTCTTCACAGCTCTTTTTTACGTGAACAAGGTGGAATACATAGATATTGACATCACTATATTATATAGCATATTACAACATTTTGAAGTATATATCTATATTGCAAGTTGTCTTTGACATCCAGTCTGTTAAAGTCAGCTAGGGGTCAAACCTATCCCAAATGTAGGTGGAACACATAGATATCAACATCTCTATCTTATATAGCAGATTACAACATTTTGATTAAGTATATATCTATATTACAAGTTGTCTTTGATATCCAGTCTGTTAAAGTCACCTAGGGGTTGAACCTATCCCAAATGCACCTTTAAGGGTTTGAACCTTGATAGATGGTCTTATAACACATAACATCATCCATACCAATTGTACTCAACCAATTGAGCTACAGCCCTGTGGCCTTATAAATTATTTGGATAGCATGGCCAGCTAGATCTCAACTCTTGTAAGGTTAGAAAGAATCTAAAATCCACAATAATCTTGAAGGTGAAAGAGCATAGTTGCAACAACATGCTTGTCAATCAACCTGCATTCTTTTGATTTACCCATCAATTTTTCTTTTTTTATTGATTAAATAATTGGACATCCTTCAATTGATAAAAAATAATTTTAATTTTAATATTTCTTGGGTTGATAGGGGCGTCCTTAAGATATATATATTTTTACTTTCAAAGCTTGGTAGTCTTTCATCTTGAAAATAAAAAAACTATTATATCATCCTTAGATTATAATGTTTTTAATTTAATATTATTATATTTCTAAATTGAATGCATGTTCAATTATCAATTTTAAAATATCTTGTCAATCTTATATCATAACTTCCAAACATGATAGATAATACTCAAACTACTTAACTGCATTAATATGACTTGCATGGATAAATCATAGCAAAAAATACCAAAACATATAATATCATGATGATGAAAAACATTCCAAGTGTTTGAGCAAGGTGGAAACAAAGGGGATTATCAATAATCTACACATAATAAGTATATTTGATTTTCATTTTTTTAATTAAATCATTGAATATCCTTCAATAAATAAAAGCCATTTATTTTTAATTTTGATTTTTTCTAGTCAAAAGGGGTACTCGCATTAATGTAGTGCAATCAGGGAATGTTTCAAGGATATCGAAGGATGATTTGCATTTAGGAAGGGAGTTATCATGTTAGGGAAGCAAAGCTTGACCTTGGTTATTGAGCGTAGAGAATTGAGTTTTTGGTAAGGTTGTTTAGGAGTGTTGGTAGTGCAGGTTTTGTGTTTTGGTATATTTATGGAGCCGAACTTTTCCCTTAAGGCGACGTGCCCTATGGTGGCCTTTTGGGGTGCCATTTATGATGAGAGTCTCTCCAGTGTCTTCAGGTTTGAAGACCGAGACTTTCTCAATCTAGTGAAGATTGTGCTTGGTGATGAATACATGTCGAGGGAATTCAAATACCGTACCAACAAGGATATTGCATCCATGTTTGTTGCATGGACTTTTGAGTTGGTAGGGGTAGATCATGTTCACTGGTTCATGTCGAATAGTGTGAAGGAAGAATGGAGAGGTGACTTGGTGGGCTTCATTCGAATGGCGAGAAATGAGAAAGGATTTGTTTGCCCGAATGGCATGTGGTTGCATGTGAGTGAAATTCAACCCCATTTACGCCCTTTTCTTTTATGGAGTGCGAAATTTAGTAAGGAAGTTCAGAGGGCTTCAACCCAAATTGGTATGCAAGGAGTGCAGGAATACATCAAGGCATGGGAAAGTGCTAAAATTTGACGAGGGTTGGAAAAATGGAGCCCCTCTATTGGAAGGAGACTGGGTGGGGACTCAATCTCGGGTTCCTCTCCAAAGAAAAAGTGCGGAAGGCCTCGAGGATCAAAGAACACCACGGGTGGTAGGTCGTTGTGGATTGGCTTCCCCCTAGAAGCCCATGATGACCATGTCAATGATGAGGATTAGCGTGAGCGTGCTAAGGATGGATACGAGAAAGGCAAGGAGATTGTGGTGGCTAATGCGCCACAATAGTTTTTTGGTTTCCTTGGTTTTTTGTTTTGAGCAATTAGCCACCCTTTGTATGTAATAATAACACTTCATGTACTTAGTTTTTTGGTGGTTGGTGATTTGGTGGGTCTTTTTTTTCTGAAAATCATATGTAATAGACTGTTTTTGACATTTCAATATAAAGTAACATTTACCAATCGAAAAAAAAAAAATTGGTACTCCATCTTATAAAAGTCATACTTTTCTATTTCTCATCCATACATTACTTGATTTCTAAATTTAATAATATTATGTTTCTAAATTCAATGCATGTCCACTTATAAATTTTAAAATATCTTGTCAATTTTGTGAAGCCCCCTTAGTTAGTGATAGGATCTTATGCCAATATAAATATTTAGGGTGACACCCTATGAGACATCTTGTATTTTTCATTGTTACTATATATTATGGAGTCCAAGATTTAGTTGGTTCTTGTGATATGATATGGTCTTATGTGTGTGTCCACAAGATTTATTTGTTTCTTGCATTATGATATAGTCTTATGTGTGTGAGCATGAATTCATTTTGATTATAGCAATATTGACTAATGATGTGTATGCTTGTGCACATTTAGCATTTAGCATTTCTATAGAAGGATTCAATGTTGAAATTTTTATTTACACCTTATTTTGTTAGGTCTCGGAGACAACTGAGAAGGGGGGTGAATCAGTTGTCTAACAAATTCATACCAAAAACAATTTAACCAACTTAATGCTTAATATTGGTAAACTAGTCTAATATGTCGGTAGACATTTTTAACAGTTAATTGCAATACCAGTAAGGATTAGTGCATGAAACAAAAAGATAAAGTCATCCACAACACATAACACCAATATTTGTATGTGGAAGCCCTGTAAGGGGAAAAACTATGGTGGGAAACCTTACCCACAATCAAATGATACTACTGCAGATAGTAAGTGTATACAAATGGGGTCTGCACATGCAGAAAGGCCAAGCACCTAGAGTTCACTGCTCAAACACAAAATGGAAGTCACACTAACTACAATTGGATGGTTAAATCCAATAAGAATGTCCTACTCAAAATAGCATCTTCATATGTTGGATTCAGTACCGGTGTAGTTTTGATATGATTTCACAAAAGCCCTCCCTCACCTTCAAATGATGTTTGCATGTATAGCTTTGCTTATTCTTGCATATATCTTCACACAATCCTTTTTCACATTCCACATTCGATCTTACAAATAAGATCTTACATTTATACCATAACCTAGGACCAATTTTAGTAGGTCAGCTCTACAAGATATATTATAATAAAATCATTTTACAAACAAAACAATATCTGATGCAATAATTGATTCAATATGTCAGCTTGATGCATTTACAACAATAATAAATCATCTTCATAGCATGTCGTGCTGATCTAGAAAAGATAAACCTGCCCGTGTATAACATGGACCTATTTGCCAGTAACAGCAAATGTGTAAATACGAATATACCAATAAACAATTCTTCAAGATGAGATGTCCAAACAATGTCTTCAACATAACCAAGTGTTCTCCATGCCATTCCAAGTGTTGGTGGTCATTATATCCTGTCGGTGTACCATGTATTGGTGACTGTGCATAAGTCACTAGCTTGTCGATGAATGTTGTTGAATCTCCAAAGTGATAGAGTTTTAGTAGGTGTTGACATCAATGACAAAACCATACCAAAATACCAACAATCTCCCCCTTTGGCATTGATGGCAACACAAGATGGAAAAACCATCAAAGTGCCAAAGCAGAAATGCCAAATACCAAAAATCAACAATCTCCCAAAAAGAGATCATAACCAGAAATCAAAATACAAATACAGAGAGTAATAATCTCTCCCAAATAACAATCTCCCCCCTGGGAGCAACATGTGTTTCCCTTGTGTTTTTCCATACCAATCTCTCCCTCTTTGACATCAAATGCCAAAGTTATTACCAAGTTAGGTTCATATACAAAATACCAATCAATTTAGTATACCAACTACTCCCCCTGAGAAGTAGGTTCCTTATCAAAGCCGGAGTAAAAGATTTCTCTGTTAATTCTGTCGGTTGATGACAAACATCAACTTCCTAAGTCTCTACTAGTGGGGGTATGACCCCAAGCTGGTCTTTGAGATATTCAAAAGTCTCCTTAGGCAAAGGTTTAGTGAAGATATTTGGAATCTACTCTTTAGTATTCGCATAAACCAGTTTTATCTCTTTTGCTTCAACATTTTCCCTTAAAAAAATTAGTTTGATAGAAACATGTTTGGTTTTAGAATGTAATACCAGATTCTTAGATATGTCAATTGCTGCATTGTTATCACAATAGATAGTAATAGGTTCCTTGCATTTTACCTTTATGTCCTTCAACATTTTCTTAAGCCATAATACCTGTATATAGTTAGCTGCTGCTACAACATATTTTGATTCTGCTATTGATAAGGATGTACAACTTTGTTTCTTACTCAACCAAGAAACTAGTCTGCTTCCAAGAAATAATGCTCCGTCGGTGGTTCTTTTTCTATCATCCACATTTCCTGCCTAATTTGCATCTGTGTATGCACATAATTCAAAGTTTTCATCTCTAGGATACCATAATCCAAGATTTATAGTGCCTTGTAAGTACCGGGAAATCCTTTTTACTGTTGATTCATGATTTTCTCTAGGATTACTCTAAAATATTGAAACAATACATACTGCATTCATAATATCAGGTCTGGTTTGTGTTAAATATAGTAAACCTCCTATCATAGATTTGTATCTAGTTGGATTAACGAGTGTAGATTCATCCCTTAGTGATAGTTTGTCATTTGTAGTCATAGGTGTGCTTACCGATTTAGAGTTCTCCATCCCAAATTTCTTTAGTAACTCCTTTAAGTACTTAGATTGACTCAAGAATATACCTTTATCAATCTGTGAAATCTGAAATCCTAAAAAGAATTTTATTTCTCCAATCATAGACATTTCAAATTCTTGTTGTATTTTAATAGAAAATTCTTTACATAATCCATCTTCTCCTCCAAAGATTATATCATCAACAAAAACTTCTATATCCAAGATGTCATCATTAGTCACTTTATAATATAAGTTTTTATCAGCATTACCTTTAGAAAAACCAATCTTCAAAAGATACTTATCCAATCTTGCATACCAAGCTCTTGGAGCTTGTTTCAATCCATACAAAGCTTTTCTTAACCTGCAAACCGTATCTTTGTCATCTATCAAAGAAAATCCATCAGGTTGTTCAATGTAAACTTCCTCTTCAAGATCTCCATTTAGAAATGCACATTTAATATCCATTTGATATACTTTATAGTTCTTGTGTGCTGCAAAAGTCAAAAATAATCTGACTGCCTCAATTCTAGCTACCGGTGCAAAGGTTTCATTGTAATCAATTCCTTCTTTATGAGAATATCCCTTACACACTAGTCTTGCTTTATTTCTGATAACCTATCCATCTTCATTAAGTTTATTTCTGAATACCCATTAGATTCCAATTACATTTTTATCTTTAGGCTGGGAAACTAATGTCCTAGTGTTATTCTTCTCAATTTGTTCTAATTCTTCTTCCATAGCTTTAATCCAATATTTATCTTCACATGCCTCATTAACTGATGATGGTTCAATTTGAGAAATAAGACATACCTCTTCATTTGCCAATCTTCCTCTTGTCATAACTCCTTTGTACTTGTTTCCAATTATCTGATCTTTAGAGTGATTCAATCTTACATACCGAGGTGTCTTTGTTTGTTGTTGTTCCTCAGTTACAATGGAATTTTCAGATGATACTGGGGTAACTATATCTTCATTCTATACTGGTGGATTCAGTGTAGGTTCATTTGTTAGAATTTATGTTGTTGGTTCAGAATCTATATACCTTGAAGTTCCTCTGAATTGTTGATCAATCTTCACATTTGTACTCTCAACAATTTTCTGCAATCTTTTGTTAAAACATCTATATGCTTTACTCTTAGATGAATAACCAAGAAATATTCCTTCATCACTTCTAGGATCAAATTTCCCAATATACTCATCTCTTCTGATATAGCATTTACTTCCAAAAATTCTGAATTATTTAAGAGTAGGAGTAATACCAAACCATAGTTCATGAGGGGTCTTACCGGTTTCACCTTTGATGTGAACTTTGTTGGATGTATAGACTGTTGTACTTACTGCCTCTCTCCAATATACATGTGGTAGGTTTGCTTTAGATAACATACTTCTAGCTGCATCCAAGATAGTTCTGTTTTTCCTTTCAACAACTCCATTCTACTGTGGTTTCTGAGGTGCTGATAGCTATCTTCTTATTCCATTTACTTCACAGAATGCATTAAATTCCTTAAATGTAAATTATCCTCCTTTATCTGATCTTAGACATTTGATTTTCTTACTGGTTTCATTTTCTACCATAGCTTTGAACAGTTTGAACTTTCCAAGTGCTTTTGATTTTTCTCTGAGAAAAGTAACCCAACACATTCTAGAATAGTCATCAATGATTAGCATGAAATATCTATCACCTTGTAAGCTTTTAGTTCTAGCCGGACCACATAAATCAGTATGAATTAAATCAAGAGAATTATTGGATTTTTCTGGAATACTTTTGAAACTAGTTCTAACTTGCTTTCCAAATTGACATTCCTTACATACTATATTGTGAGGTTTGACAATTTTAGGTAAATCTCTAACTGCCTTAGTAGTACTGATTTTCACCATGCAATCAAAGTTTGCATGACAAAGTTTCTTATGCCATAGCCAACTTTCATCAATATGTGCAATTAAGCATGTTTTTTCACTATTATTCAAATGAAAGATGTTACCTCTAGTCTGATTACCGGTTGCAATTTCCAAACCAGTTCTATTCATGATTTTGCATTTTACATTTTTGAATTATTACTGAAATCCTTTCTCAACTAATTGACCAACACTCAAAAGATTATGTTTTAAACCTTCAACATAGTAGACATTATCAGTATTATTCTTACCATCAAGAGATATTGTACCCTTACCTTTGATCAAACAAGCTTTAACATCTCCAAATCTTACTAAGCCTCCATTGTATTCTTGAAAGTTCAAGAATTTACCTTTATCTCCTGTCATATGATGTGAGCATCTTGAATCAATGATCCACTCATCCTTTACTTCAACTTTAGCTGCCAAGGCCCGTTTTGCCGATTGAGCAGTAGGTGTCGGTTGATCTTTTGTTATAGCAACAAAAACCCATCCATTGTCTATCGGATCCTCATCAGAATAATTAGTCACTCCTTCATCAGCAATGTAACAAGATTTGTCTATATTCTTCTTAAATCTGTATCTTTGATATTCAGGGTTAGGCTTGTATGTTCTTCTAGCTTCTTCTCTTAGTCTAGCATGTCTATCAGAGCATCTTGAAGCCATATGACCAATCTTATTGTAGTTAAAACATTTAAAGGGTTCTTTACTTTCATACTTACTTCCAGCTGGACCTTTAGGCATTTTCCTTGCAAATAGTGCTTCAAGTTCTTCAAGTTCTTCATTTTCTTTCTTGCTTTCTTCAAGTTCTCTTACATAAAAGGCTTTCCAATCAGATTTGTCAAATGATGGTGGAGATGATGTTGATGCTTTAAAGGCTAAATCTATCTTTATAGTAGCAATAGGACCAAATTCTTCAATTTCAAAAACTGAAAGTTTTCCAATCAATGTATCCCTAGTTACTGATGTATTAGGCATTGTTCTTAACTCATTTATAGCAGTGAATTTCATTTTATATGCCAGTGGCAATCCTCTTAAAACTTTTGAAACAATTTCATCTTCACTTATGGTTCCTCCACAACATTTAATACCCAAAATAATTTCATTAACTCTTTCCATAAAAGCAGAAATCGTTTCATCTTCTTCCATTTTTAGATGTTCATACTTGACCCGAAAGCTTTCAAGTTTTGCAATTTTGACTATGGAATCTCCTTCATTCAGTGTTTTCAAATGATCCTAAATAGCTTTAGTAGTAGATCTATCTAATAGTCCCATGATTTGCTGATCAGATAATGCGCTCAAAAGTGCTTCTCTCGCTTTGTAATCATTTTCCTCATGTTTTCCCAAGGTAGGTGGATTAGGCTGACTAGGAGTAGGAGCAGTATAACCATTTTTTGTAACATCCCAGATGTCCTTTCCAATGCAATTTATATGTGTCTCCATCCTGATCTTCCATATGCCATAGTTGGTTCCATCAAGTTTAGGGCTGTCCTTCCTGAAATAGTTAGTAGACATTAGATCTCCTCAAGCTATTAAACTTTTGCAATAGAGGACTATGCTCTGATACCAATTGTTAGGTCCCAAAGACAACTGAGAGGGGGGGGTGAATTAGTTGTCTAACAAATTCAAACCAAAAATAACTTAAGCAACTTAATGCTTAATACCGGTAAACCAGTCTAATATGCCAGTAGACAGTTTTAACAGTTAATTGCAATACCGGTAAGGATTAATGCATGAAACAAAAAGACAAAGTCATCCATAACACATAGCACCAATATTTGTACATGGAAACCCTATAAGGGGAAAAAACATAGTGGGAAACCTTACCCACAATTAGATGATACTACTGGAAATAGTAAGTGTATACAAATAGGGTCTGCAAATGCAGAATGGCCATGCGCCTAGAGCTCATTGCTCAAACACAAAATGGTAGTCACACTGACTACAACTGGATGGTTAAATCCAATAAGAATGTACTACTCAAAATAGCATCTTCATATACTGGATTTAGTACCGGTGTAGTTCTGATATGCTTTCACAAAAACCTTCCTTCACCTTCAAATGATGTTTGCGTGTATAGCTTTTCTTATTCTCACATATATCTTCACACAATCCTTTTTCGCATTCCACATTCGATCTTACAAATAGGATCTTACATTTATACCATAACCTAGGACCAATTTTAGTAGGTCAGCTCTACAAGATATATTACAATAAAATCATTTTACAAACAAAACAATATCTGATGCAATAATCGATTCAACATGTCAGCTTGATGCATTTACAACAATAATAAATCATCTTCATAGAATGTCATCCTGATCTAGAAAAGATAAACCTGCTGGTGTATAACCTGGATCTATTTCTCAGTAACAAAAAATATGCAAATATGAATATACCAATAAACAAGTTTTCAAGATAAGATGTCCAAACAATGTCTTCGACATAACCAAGCATTCTCCATGCCATTCCAGGTGCCGGTGGTCATTATATCCTGCCGGTGTACCATATACCAGTGACTATACATAAGTCACTAGCTTGTCGGTGAATGTTGTTGAATCTCCAAAGTGCTAGAGTTTTAGTAGGTGTTGACATCAATGGAAAAACCATACCAAAATACAAACATATTTAATATGTATGAACTTATGATTCCATCTTGTCAATTGTGGATTAACTTTTAATGTTATTATGATTGTGTAATAAAGATGCTTCTTTATAAATTATTATTATATATGAATGTGTATTGTAATTTTAAACATGGGTTTCTTGTAATGTTCATGTTTTAAAATTCAATTGAATTAATCATATCAAAAATAAAATTCGTAAAAGAAAATTAATTTACAAGATATTGAAATTAAAATTAATGTCAAATTTTAAAATAATCTGACTGTAATTGTAAATTTTAATTAATTAACAACCATTTAACCATGTACAACTACTGACTACTGACTTCTCTCTCACTAATTACTATAGATTAGACATAAATGGTTGAGAGTCGCACAGCACGAAATCTAGAAAGAAATAAAATAACCAACTACAAGCAACTCAAACATAGGAACAAAGACAATAGGAAATGCAAACTATTTGTTGATTTTTTATTAGATTATCATGGGAAGGTAAATTTAAAATTTGATTTATATTTTGGTCATAGTCACCAATGAATATTGGTCTCCCAACTTATGAATGGCAATATGAGATTATATTATCCATCCAACTTCAATAGATCGACTACCTAATTGGTTGTATTTGATCCAATATATAGGATATATATGATATGCTATTGGTTCCCTTCAGTATGCTAATGCATTCAATATTTTATGATATGCTCTCACAATATGCTATGTATATATATTGATCTGCAATCAATATATGTAATTGTTGATGTTAATCTGATGGCCACCAACTGTTAAGTGTAACTATCGATCTGCATTAGATATATATCCGCAAATATATGTAGATATATATCTGACCTTTGATTGTAATGCAACCTCTACAGTTTAATATTTAGGCACTCTTGAATACGCCTTGCTCAATTGTAATTATGCACTATAGTATATATTTGATTTCTTATTATGTATATCATTCTTCACGAACTGTTGTATTTCAAATCCTTGTTGTATCGATGTATATATATTATCGATCTCTTGATACATTTATATTATTTTTCTTCAAAGGAAATGAATCATATTAAAATATGATGTTACATGAATTCCTAAGAAGTTGTGTCTCTTCACTAATAGACCTGATGACTATTGGAATGAAAACAGATTCATATATAATCAGTTGTGTATAATCGATTTAACTAAGCTGATTATTAACCACAACAATAACAATTCAATCATTTACCAATATGATAATAATCAATCGTAACCAAACATCGAATATGAATGCAAGATGATAGTTAGATATGTACGTTGAAGGTAATCATTAACTATATTTATTAAATGACACATATAAACATTTAATATCATTTTCATTAATAGCCAACATATGTAATTATCTAAGGCCGATAGGCCAATTAGATAATTATGTTGTTTTTGTTGGCCTCAATGGAGTCCGACCGTAGCTATTCTATCATCAACACTCCCTCTTAGCTAAGGAGGAATACTTCTTAATTTCTATAAGTTACATCACCTCATCACAATGATTGACCACAATGGCTACATCCATATGTGGAAAGGAAAGATATCACCTTAGTGTGATTTCAACCATCATGGCTCCTTCATATATATCACTTCACGTAATATCAATCATTATGGTGTATCCATAGATATCATCTCATGTTATATCAACCATTATGGCATATCCATCACCTCACGTGACATCTGCCATTATGGTTTATACACGGATATCAACTCACGTGATATCCACCATAGAGATCTCCTCAAGTAATATCCACCATTATGGCTTATCCATAGATATCACTTCACATGATATCCACCATTATGGCATATCCATACATATCACCTCATGAGATATCAATCATTATGGCATATCCATAGATATCAGTTCACGTGATATCCACCATAATGATATATACAACAATTATTGTGAGATCGTCACCTTACAATAATGGTGAGATGTGCAAGTGTTCATCATTGTGAGATCGTCACCTCACAATGTCATTCACCATGGCTCATCCAAAGGATAAACACACAAGTACAAGAAAATCATCATGGACTCTCTCACGTGATGTTTGTCATGGAGTCACACACATGACATTCACCATGAATCATATCAGAGGGTGAGAAAAGGGCTTACACCTCAAGTCTCTCTAAAAGAGAAATGCATTAATCAAGAGTTTACACTTTAAACATCTTTTATCAAATATAAGAATATATTAGTATGACATATAACCAAATCAATGATGTTCAGGCTCAATCTTAGCTAGGGCTTCATTCTCTACCATACCAAGCTTACCTCGAAAGTATACAAACTTTATTCTGAAGTGAGGCTTGGTGAGAATGTCTGATGTCTTCTCACCAGTACTAATGTATCTTAACTGAATAACATACCTTTCCATCATGTCTCTAACATAGTGATACTTGATCTCCATATGCTTTGACCTCTCATGTAATACAGGGTTGGAGTCTGCATCACTCTTGGTATATTCCAAGCTCACCAAGTATTCTTCTATCTAGGAATATCATGACCTAGAAGTCAACATAAAGGCCTTCCAGCCTCAATAAATGGGACCCCATCTCATGAATCATATTCCTTTGACTGATCACCAAAGAAACCATCTTGACATGGTACACTCCCTCTAAACCAATATAACCAAGATCCTTGGATATCAATAGAAGCACATCCCCTGCTCACATAGTACCAATCATGGAAGATATCTTTCTTTAGGAGACTCTGTAATGCCCCACCAGGAAACCTCGAAGAGATAAAGCTAAAACACATACAATGGAGTGCAATATTTTTTTTTTAAATAAGACACAACATGATGATACAATGAGTTATCAAAATCTTAGATAACATAGTAGAAGACTAAATAGAACCTAAGGAGTTTCCCAGTGTGACTACGTAACTTAACATCTAACTCAACTCACGTCATTAGATCCAATTAAGTAGATTAACTTAATTACATGTTATTACTTAAAACATGAATATAATTTGTTCAGTAATTTAAAATTATAAATAATAGGATGCCTTCATCTATTATGGTTGAAGATGAGTCTATCATGAGGATATTTACCCATTACAGTTAAAACATAGATAACATATGAATTCATCCATTATGCTTAAAATATGGATATCTTGATGAGTTCATCAAATTTAGTTAAGTTAAAATATAGCTAATAAAATGAAGCTCATTTATTAAGGTTAAAATATAAATAACCAAATGAGTTCATCCATTATAGTTAAAATATAGCTAATAAGATGAAGTTCATTTATTAAGGTTAAAATGTAAATAACCAAATGAGTTCATCCATTATAGTTAAAATATAGCTAATAAAATGATGTTCATTTATTAAGGTTAAAATGTAAACAACCAAATGAGTTCATCCATTATAGTTACAATATAGCTAATAAGATGAAGTTACTTTATGAAGGTTAAAATGTAAACAACCAAATGAGTTCATCCATTATAGTTACAATATAGCTAATAAGATGAAGTTCATTTATTGAGGCTAAAAATGTAGATAACAAAATGGAGTTCATCTATTAGAATTACAATTTAGGGAACATGACGAGTTCATCCAATACTTTTTAACCATTCATTACATTCAAATTTTACATTAAACACATGCCATACATCTTGCTCCAAAATGCACTATAATTTCATCATAATTAATGAGGTCTTCTCATGTATACTTATTTTCATTATTAGCAGAATATATTCCTTCATGACCCAAATTTTTTGCATTTAAGAGACGACTGCATACATGCATATATGATAAATCTCATCTAATCCACTTATACATTCTATCAAATGTCATTCATACATGCTAACACTAAATATGAAACATAAGACAAAGTCATCACATAACACCGAAATGGTATTGCAGTTCACCCCTAGTGGGCTACATCTCTGGGTCTGCTCAACTGCAAGACCCCCTCTGATCATTAAATAAGTTAAGAATACATAAGGTTCACGTCATTTACAATCCTGCCATTTAGGCGAACATAACCACTATACAAATGACCACTTTGGTCAATAAAAATATAAATGGTCCCTACATAGAAATGGGTCCAACTGAACATATTAAAATCAAATACAAAGGTCCATTATTGTACAGTACTCTAACTCAGGACCTGACCAACTATGGTCAACAACAAATAAACACCCGACACTCGCATAAAGGACAAGACCAGTTAGAACACCATCACAAGGCAACAACCAAACTAGCGACCAAAGACATAAACAGGTACCCCAAATTAACCAAACGACAGGATCCACACCAACATATCAAGGCCTTGCCATTACTTTAAACAAAAGCGAATATAAAAATTAAACTTGCATAAGCAATAACCGAGGAAGAACAATCTTCTTTCCTAATGGCTTAAACAATAAAAGTCGATCAAGTTTTCTAAATGATCTAAGTTTTCAAAAATACATTAACAAAAAAATCACAATTACAAGGTGGATACAACACTATAATTGCTATATTACCATTTGTCTATTTCACAATACAGAGGAAGAATATAACTAAACCATTTATTTTACTAAATGAAGATATCATTAACTTACCAAATTTTTAATCGATACATTATTAAATTTCCAATAATTCTAATAGCATATCATTTACATTTTCAAAATAACCAATGATAAATATTTCATTTTCCATTACTCATATACTTTAGTATTCCATTTCTAAATTTCCCAGATGACCTGTATCCTTCAAATCGAAAAATAATATATTCTTGGATAATATATTATTTTAAAAATCACCAATAATAATTATAGTTTATTTCAAAAAAAAATTTCCACTAGAAAAAATATCATTCTATCTATTCCCAAAGGGTACTCCCTCATTATAATAGATAGCCAAATTAAATATTAATCATTATATATTTATTAACCCCTGGATAATAAAATATTAAAAATTAATAATTTAATAATACACGATTTCAAATTAAATTTTAATTAATAATAATTTAATAAATCGTAGATTTTGAATTAAATATTAATTAATATATATTTATTAATCCTTATTAATAAAATATATATTAATAATAATTAATAATAAATAAATAAATAAAACTATTAAAATATACTTGCATAAAATAAGTTTTAATTTTTTTTTTTTTTTTTTTTAAACCTTTAAAAAAATATTGGGGAGACCACTACGAGGCCCACCTCCCATCATGGGAGAGGTGAGAAGCCCCCCGCAGCTCCCCACGGCCACTCTATGGAACATAGGAGCCTCTGCGGCCAATGTGGACACAGGGATCCCTGCGGCCACTTTGTGGTCGTAGGTCCCTGCAGCAACCTGCAAGGAGGAGGGCGTGGGTAGAACCCTCGGCTCCTGTGCCCTCCAACCCTAATCCGCCCATAAAAAAAATGGATTTTAAAATATAAATTTCATTTTAAATTTATTTATTTTATAAAAAAGAACAGAAAACAGTGACAATAAATAAAACCCCAAATTCCTAAATCCATAGTTTCTTTCATAGACTAAAATGAAATAGCATTTCCAAAAAGATCAAGAACAACAAATATTGAGAATAATTCCAGCATGATCAAGGTTTTCCAAAAAACACAATAACTTCCAAATAGGCAAGATTTGCTCAACCACAAAACCATATTTGGTTACCTAAGATGGATCTACACACATTTATCTACTTCATTTAAACAATCTTAATCCAAAATCAACCAATATTCCCAAACTAAAACCTACATTTTAAGAACATTCATGGATTTTTAAACCAGAATTTCATGAAGAACAACCAAACACAATTTTTTTGATTTAACAACGAAATAAAAAGGTAAACAAGATTCCTACCTCTTTTAGCATTCCTAGCAAGATTTTGAAGAAGAGCCCAACTTGCAGCTATAGAAATCCTTCCTTCCCAAAATCCCCAATTTTCTCCATCCAAAAAATATTTTTCCCCCCAAAAAAAATCAATAACCCCAAAAAAATTTTCCAACCTAGTTTAAATTGAATGAAATTTGACCTAATCTCCTATTTTCGAATTTAAACACTTGTTAAATAAAAAAATGAAAAATCATTCTTTTCAACTATTCAAATAATCTAACTTGCTTTTCTAATTAAAATTAAAATCCTTCTCTCTCATTTAACTTTAATTTTCTCAATATTAACAAAGCTAACGTTTATATTTCACAATATTAATGAGGGTAAAATATTTTAATTAAATTAAATTTCCAAAATCAATCTTTCACACTATATATATATATATATATATATATATATATATATATATATATATATATATATATATATATATATATATATATATATATATATATATATATATATATATATATATATATATATTAAACTTGCTTTTCTAATAAAAATTGATTTTCTTAAATAATTAAAATTAACCTTTCTATTCCAAAAAGAAAAAAGGGATTAAATTTTTTCTATTTCGAATAACTTTAAATCTTCCCTTTTCAAAATGCATAAACTAAATAAATTCATGATTCTAAATTAACCATTAAATTAAACTTGCTACAAACATAAATAGAGCGATCTTTTTAATTAATGATTAATCACATAAAAGAAACCTATTTATTTTAAATTCCTCAATTACTAATGTGTAACTGAACACATTAAATCAGATTAAATACTTAGGATAAAATACTCAATTTTTACCACACACAATGCATGCAACCCAAGAAAGCCAACCAAATACACAACCCACAAACCCAAACGAAAAGGGAAACTGATGGACCATAGGTGACACTCGCTTGAGCATGACTAGGGTAAAATGAGGGTTTTATGACCACCTAACCCAAATTCTAAGGGCAAAAGAGGTATACTTAGCCTTGTGAATCTGAGTGAAGACGAACCTCACACCTAGGTGGTATTGTACCTGTAATCTCCTGTAGGCAAGAGTCACACAAGCATACATATATATATTTAATGAAGGTGTTAGCTCGAGATTAATAACAAGAATCAGGAGAACAATTAAACTTACATAAGAATCAATGTGAAAGCACATTAACAGGTACGCACAATAATCATAATATCTGACTGCAACATTACATCATGGTAATTCAACCATTCAAGAATGCCACATAAAAAGTCAACCAGGGTCAAACCATTTTTTTTACAAAGGTGATTAAGGTAGGGGCACTACATCCTCCCCCCTAGGCTCCGACTTACTCCCGAAAGTCGTGAGGCTAAGGGGAAATCATGCAACACGTATTAGCCTTGAAGCTCAATTAACAATTATCAATTTACACATATGAATCCTTCCATAAATAAATAAAATATTATTGCTAAAACCTTTACGAATGCCATTATCCATTGGCAAGCTACATCTAAAACTATACACTTCTTAAAATATTCTAGGAATTATCCACAATCATAGCAGAAAAACAAGAATTTTCTTCTTTTCATTACACCAAATTAAATCATTAAAAGAGGTAAACAATAATTACCATACTCATCTACCAAATAGGACAAGAAAACATGCCATCATGATCAATTTCTTTTACCAATTCATCTTTTTCTTTCACAAAACTTTATCACATAGAACTAGCTTCAAATATCAATTTCTACAACCAAGTTAACTTTCAATAAATAAGAGTAACGTAAATAACTCAATTGTTTACACTTTCCAGGCATATAAGAACTTTTCCAATGACTATGTCCCATAACATAGTGCCAAGATAATACCATTTAATCCATGATTTCACATAATAACTATCCACATAACTAGAATGCACAACTCAAAAGGCCACATGTGAGCATGTCTAATGCTCGGTCGAATATAACATGCACGATCAACATCTCTATGCCTGATCTCAAAACAAATAACATGATCATAAATATCCAACATCTCACTCAAGGGCTTGATGGTGCTAGGGCACACCATAGCGGTGCTACCTTCCATACAAGACCCTCATGAACATCCCTTGTTGCGTAAGGTGTTTAGCCTCCAAGAGATAGTCACCACTCATAGGTAGGTAGTGGATCCTACTTGTCTCACAGCCTCACATACCCCCATCCTCAAGGTTCCCTATGTCTACTTCCTCGTATACACTCAACCAAGGTCGTCTCCTACGTTCTTGAAGAGGAATTCACATTTCAACACAAGACCAGCATTAGAAAACAATAAGGATAAACCAGTTTAGCCACCAAAGTACAGAAGAATAAAGATAATAATCATCAATTCCAATAGTAAGGCAAGAAAATAATTCCAGAATTGCAACACCAAATCAAGTAAAAAAAAGATCGCAAGATCATGGCTAAACCTTCAGGGTCAAAATAAAATAAATTGTTGGCTCACAAGGAAATAAATAAAAAAATATATCACAATTGCACATAACATCACTACGTGACTAGAATCTAGCCACCAACGAGGAAGGAAGTAACAATCGTCTAGCTATCGCATTAGCTCATCATGTGGTGTGGCCTAGTCACACATCCACATGGCATGGCAGTGTGCACCTCGACATCACCCTACATCACGTCATCACGTAGCATGGCTCTACCCTAAACCTGTCGGTAGGCCGCATGGCAATGTTTACTACATCCCACATCATGTCTCAGCACGTCATGTCAATATTCCAAGCAGAAAGGGCACACAATGGACATATCCCGCATGGCAGTGTACCTCACAGAAAAGGGCACGCACAGGTCACACCCTGGATAGCGACGTACCTCTCGGGATACTCAACGTAAGCCAGAGGTATACATGGCTAAGGTCCACCCACATGTCTACCAATGCTGGACAATTGGTAGCATCATGTGAAAAAATAACATACCTTTCATGAAGACAAGGAAAAATATCCTCCAATAAAACCATCATTATGCTCAAGAACTGACATCAATATGCTCAAATAAAGGATAGGAATAGGCTGGCACACATGAACCTTATAAATAGGTTCATCACAAGGGAAAGTATTGAGTACACCTATAATACAGTTTCATTACATAACTATATTTTTCCTCGAAATAAAGAAGCTAAAGTCGCTTCGCGTCGACATTACTCATACGCCATTCCATCATATTCAAGAAATGGTGACTTCTAATACTACCCCTTCACATACTAACTTATCAACAACCTATGGGTTGGCACTCAGTAAGAAAACAAATAAGTAACATCACATAAACAATATGGTTTCCCATACTCAATAAGAAAACATATCCTCCATGGTTGATTACTTCACCATCCCATGGGCACACACAGCAAGCATGGGTTTCTTACAACACACAAGAAATAGCACCATTACTGGTTTAGTCACATTTATGTGGAGTACTTTTCAATACGCTATCATCTACTCAAGAAAAGTTTTACCTATGCTTCCCACAGGAATCACTAAATAAGGTTTAATCTAGATACAAGTATTGAAATTCTTAACAATTCACCATTACATAAGGAAATACCATCATTCTTATATCTTTTTCTAATTCCACTAAGCATTCGAATTCCCATTACTAACTATGGAATTTTATTTCTGAAGCTTAAGACTTTCAATTTTCCATAAGAAGCCCAAAAGCAAACATACAATTTCATATGCGTTATATAAAAAAAAATTCCTCTTAAATCAATGCATTCTTAGTATCATTTCTAAAAATCTTATGCTTTAGGCAAAGACAAGGAAAAGAGATTTTGATAATCAAACTATTTCCTACAAGGACACAACATCAACAAGATCACACTACAAGCTAAAATTTCTCACTAGAAATCTTATCATTTTAGTTGCATGGTTTTCATTTTGCTACAGTTTTACGAGGATGCCAAACAGCCTAACATGACATATCCAATCATTATGGTTGCAACAAAATGTTCTAGTTTTCCAAACAATAGAGATCAAGATAGGTAATCTTTCAATAATACAAGACCTCTTCAGAACACTCACTACTCTTAGTTCAATACAAAACATATCATAATCTGCAACCTATCATTGAAAATCATGCCATGATAAGAAGGTAAAGGAGGAACTATCAACTAGATAATACACATTAATGCATACACACCAACAAGCTTTTCATTCGTACTTTCTAAATATAATAAGGCAATTACGTATATCCAAAGGCAAGTTCCATGGAGCATTGCTGAAATAGATCCTCAATCAAACTGGTTTAAAGAAGCACATAAAACAATCTTTCATGGAACACATTAATACACTCTCAAAGCTACTATAACATGTTCCCTTTTGGTACTTCTTTTACAAACAAAGTAGTTTCACATAATTCAACTATTCGCATATTAATGCACCTTACTTAAGATAGAATTTATTTATGTTACTCCTACAAAACACATGGAGAATTCTTTAATGTAAACATACAATTTTTCTCAATAACCAATATGAACTTTCATCCAAAGCCCTTTTATAATCTAAAAACACATAAGCATTAAAAGCTCACACAAGGGCTCAAGAAGTCGCAACCTTCTCTCGCAAAAGAAAACTCAAATAAGAGATAATTACACATATCAAAAAATTTTAATTTTTAGAGAGAGAGAGAGAGGAGGGAGGGTGATAATCATTCAATTCGCCAAATAAAAAGCATTCAATATCTACCACATGAGTCCTTCATGCGAACAACACTGAGCTAGATCATAACCATAACAAGCAAATTTCATACTTTTAGATTCAAGACAACACTAACCAACCCAAATGGATTAGTCAAAATAGTACAACAAATCAAAAAGGAAGGTACATACGACTCTCTTTCAGAATATGAATAATCGTAGACCAAGACATCAATAAGAAAACAAAGCACATATAATCACTCCAAAGCATCCACATCAAGAAGGTGAAAATAGGGTGTGAACACACATGTTACACACAAGTTAGGGTCTACTCAATCACACTCATAGAACAAGGAGGACAAGCATACAACATAAGATCGATATACCTCACACCAACTTAGGGCACAAGCGAAACCAGAGATCCTAGTGTTGCAACATGGGCTCTGATACCAAATGTAATGCCCTGCCAGGAAACCCCAAAGGGATAAAGCTAAAACACACACAATGGAGTGCAATTTTTTCTTTTTAAATAAGACACAACATGATGATACAATGAGTTATCAAAATCTTAGATAACATAGCGGAAGACTAAACAGAACCTAAGGAGTTTCCCAACGTGATAACGTAACTTAACATCTAACTCAACTCACGTCATTTGATCCAATTAAGCAGGTTAACTTTATTACATGTTATTACTTAAAACATGGATAAAATTTGCTCAGTAATTTAAAATTATAAATAATACGATGCGTTCATCCATTATGGTTGAAGATGAGTCTATCATGAGGATATTTACCCACTACAGTTAAAACATAGATAACATATGAATTCATCTATTAAGGTTAAAATATGGATATCTTGATGAGTTCATCAAATTTAGTTAAGTTAAAATATAGCTAATAAAATGAAGCTCATTTATTAAGGTTAAAATGTAAATAACCAAATGAGTTCATCCATTATAGTTAAAATATAGCTAATAAGATGAAGTTCATTTATTAAGGTTAAAATGTAAATAACCAAATGAGTTAATGGATGTTATAGTTAAAATATAGCTAATAAAATGAAGTTCATTTATTAAGGTTAAAATGGAAACAACCAAATGAGCTCATCCATTATAGTTACAATATACCTAATAAGATGAAGTTCATTTATGAAGGTTAAAATGTAAACAACCAAATGAGTTCATCCATTATATTTACAATATAGCTAATAAGGTGACATTCATTTATTGAGGTTAAAAATGTAGATAACAAAATGGAGTTCATCCATTAGAATTACAATTTAGGGAACATGACGAGTTCATCCAATATTTTTTAACCACTCATTACGTTCAAATTTTACATTAAACGTATGTCATATGTCTTGCTCCAAAATGCATTATAATTTTGTCATAATTAATGAGGTCTTCTCATGTATACTTATTTTCATTATCATTAACAGAATATATTCCTTCATTGCCCATTTTTTTTGCATTTAAGAGATGACTGCATACATGCATATACAGTAAATCTCATCTAATACACTTATACATTCTATAAAAAAGCCATCCATACATGCTAACACTAAACATGAAACATAAGAACAAAATCATTACATAACACCAAAATGGTATCGGAGTTCACCCCTAGTGGGCTACATCTTCGGGTCTGCTCAACTGCAAGACCTCCTCTGATCATTAAATAAGTTGAGAATACATAAGGTTCACGTCATTTACAATCCTGCCATTTAAGTGAACATAACCAATATACAAACGACCACTTCGGTCAATAAAAACATAAATGATCCCTACATACAAATGGATCCAACTGAACATATTAAAAGAAAATACAAAGGTCCATTGCTTGATGGTACTCTAACTAGGGACCTGACCAACTATGGTCAACCACTAATCAACACTCAAAACCCACATAAAGGACAAGACTAGTTATAACACCATCACAAGGCAACAACAAAACTAGCAACTGAAGACATAAATAGGTACCCCAAATTAACCAAACGACAGGATCCAAACCAACATATCAAGGCCTTGCCATTACTTTAAACAAAAGTGAATACAAAAATTAAACTTGCATAGGCAATAACCGGGGAAGAACAATCTTCGTTCCTAATGGTTTAAACAATAAAAGTTGATCAAGCTTTCTAAATGATCTAAATTTTCAAAAATACATTAACAGAAAAATCACCATTACAAGGTGGATACAAAACTATAACTGCTATATTACCATTTGTCTATTTCACAATACAGAGGAAGAATATAAGTAAACCATTTATTTTACTAAATGAAGATATCATTAACTTACCAAAATTTTAATCGATACATTATTAAATTTCCAATAATTCTAATAGCATATCATTTAAATTTTCAAAATAACCAATGATAAATATTTCATTTTTCCATTACTCATATACTTTAGTATTCCATTTTAAAATTTCCTAGATGACCTATATCCTTCAAATCGAAAAATAATATATTCTTGGATAATATATTATTTTAAAAATCACCAAATAATAAATATATTTTATTTCAAAAAAAAATTTCCAATAAAAAAATATTATTCTATCTATTCCCAAAGGGTACTCCCTCATTAAAACATATACCCAAATTAAATATTAATCATTATATATTTATTAACCCCTTGATAATAAAATATAAACAATGAATAATTTAATAATACGTGATTTCAAATTAAATATTAATTAATCTATATATATTAATCTCAATAATAAAATATATATTAATAATAATTTAATAAATCATAGATTTCGAATTAAATATTAATTAACATATATTTATTAATCCTCATTAATAAAATATATATTAATAATAATTAATAATAAATAAATAAATACACTACTAAAATATACTTGCATAAAATAAGTTTTATTTTTTTATTTAAAAAAAAAAAAAAAAAACTTAAAAAAAAAATATTCGGGAGACCACTACGGGGCCCACCTCCCGTCACGGGAGAGGTGAGAAGCCCCCCACAGGTCCGTCACGGCTACTTTGTGGAACACAGGAGCCCCCTACGACCATTGTGGACGCACGGTGTCCTTGTAGCCACCGTGGACATAGGTTTTACCCTGCGGCCACTTTGTGGTCGCAGGTCCCTGCAGCAACCTACGGGGAGGAGAGCGCAGATAGAGCCCTCGGCTCCTCCGTCCTCCAACCCTAATCCGCCCATTAAAAAAATAGATTTTAAAATATAAATTTCATTTGAAATTTATTTATTTTATAAAAAAAATAGAAAACAATGACAATAAATAAAACCCCAAATTCCTAAATCCTCAGTTTCTTTCAGAGACTAAAACAAAATAAAATTTCCAAAAAGATCAAGAACAACAAATATTGAGAATTTTTCCAACATGATCATGGTTTTCCAAAAAACACAATAACTTCCAAATAGGCAAGATTTGCTCAACCACAAAACCATATTTGGTTACCTAAGATGGATCTACACACATTTATCTACTCCATTTAAACAATCTTGATCCAAAATCAACCAATATTCCCACACAGAAACCTAAATTTTAAGAACATTTATGGATTTTTAAACCAGAATTTCATGAAGAACAACCAAACACAAATTTTTTGATTTAACAACGAAATAAAAAGGTAAACAAGATTCCTTCCTCTTTTAGCATTCCTGGTAAGATTTTGAAGAAGAGCCCAACTTGCAGCTGTAGAAATCCTTCCTTCCAAAAATCCCCAATTTTTTCCATCCAAAAAATATTTCCCCCCCCCCCCCCCCCCCAAAAAAAATCAGCAACCCCAAAAATATTTTCCAACCTAGGTCAAATGGAATGAAATTTGACCTAATCTCCTATTTTCGAATTTAAACACTTGTTAAATAAAAAAATGAAAAATCATTCTTTTCATCTATTCAAATAATCTAACTTGCTTTTCTAATGAAAATTAAAATGCTTCTCTCTCATTTAATTTTAATTTTCTCAGTATTAACAAAGGTAACATTTATATTTCACAATATTAATGAGGGTAAAATATTTTAATTAAATTAAATTTCCAAAATCAATCTTTCACACTATATCATATATATATATATATATATATATATATTAAACTTGCTTTTCTAATAAAAACTGATTTTCTTAAATAATTAAAATTAACCTTTCTATTCCAAAAAGAAAAAAAGGGATTAAATTATTTCTATTTTGAATAACTTTCAATCTTCCTTTTTCAAAATGCATAAACTAAATAAATTCTCAATTTTAAATTAACCATTAAATTAAAATTGCTACAAACATAAATAGAGCGATCTTTTTCATTAATAATTAATCACATAAAAGAAACCTATTTATTTTAAATTCCTCAATTACTAATGTGTAACTGAACACATTAAATCAAATTAAATACTTGGGATAAAATACTCAATTTTTACCACACATAAGGCATGCAACCCAAGAAAGCCAACCAAATACAGGACCTGCAAACCCAAACGAAAAGGGAAACTGACAGACCACGGGTGACGCTCACATGAGCATGACTAGGGTAAAATGAGGGTTTTATGACCACCTAACCCAAATTCTAAGGGTGAAAGAGGTATACTCAACCCTGTGAATCTGAGTGAAGATGAACCTCACACCTAGGTGGTACTGTACTTGCAATCTCCTACAACCAAGAGTCACGCAAGCATATATATATATATAATGAAGGTGCTAGCTCGAAATTAATAACAAGAATCAGAAGAACAATTAAACTTACATAAGAATCAATGTGAAAGCACATTAACAGCTATGCACAATAATCATAATATATGACTGCAACATTACATCATGGTAATTCAACCATTCAAGAATGCCACATAAAAAGTCAACCAAGGTCAAACTAATTTTTTTACAAAGCTAACTAGGGTAGGGGCACTACAGACTCTCATCATCTGGTATAATCCTCATACGGTTGGAAGTGCTAGATCCAAACCACCATGGATCTACTATCATAAGATCAATCCCTAGACAAGAATATGATCATTCTAAGATTTAACACAAAATCCCCTTTCAGCATGATCCATCTCACTGAGAGAGCCTTCTTGTCTCTACTTGGCTTTGTAACCCTAGATGCTATCATTACCAGCACAAGTGCCTCTATGACTTTCACAAGTGAATTGTTGCACCTCTACAAGTAGATATTTGTTTTATTAAAAAAATGAAACTACAAAATCTCAGAATCTCCACTAAAGTCCTTTGCATATTCCTCTTGAATTTCAATCTCTTCATCACAAATAGAACTTCAAAACTCTATAGACTGAAAAGAAATAGACTTTGATTCTAAATATGTCTTAAATGTAAGGGACAAATTTCTCATAGTAAATTGAAGAAATTTAAAACACAAGATATCCAAATGTAGCTTGTCGTAAGTGAACATCTACTAACAAAGTCATTTCACAAATAACACGCATAATGTAATTGCATGAATTAAAAAAAAACTGCATATTAAATTCATTAACATTATTCAACCAAAACAAAAAGCTTATCTCTTTCAAATTAGAATATGAATCCATCTAAATCCTTTTGTGGAATATGTAGGATTTGAGAAATACAAATCCACAGAACCCAAAAGAAACCTGCATGCAAGAAACCTGTCACAGAGAAAGAGAGAGAACGAATACAAGGGTTTTGGCTCTGACAAAGAGAAAAGATGTATTATCAGAGAAAAAATGAATCAAGAAGAGAATAATACAAGAGATCAATCCTTATAAAGGAGATCAACACCAAAAGGAAAACCTAACCCTAAGGTGTGAGCATTTAATAATTAAATATTAATTATTAAATGACTAATGTATGCATAAAGAGAAATCTTAAGAGGAGAGCAAAGTTAATTAATTACTTTACTCTAACACCCCCCCTTAAGATGAGCTACAATGCAGCTACAAACAATGCAGAAGAAGGTCCCAGCAACAAGGCCTAATGAGGTACCCGAATACAAGAAAATCTCTATAAAGCAGAGTAAAGGAGAAAACCCAATGGGAAAAAACTCCTCTCCAAAAAGAGATAAAGAATCATGCTGAAAAGAAAATATGAAGGAAGGAAGGCCTCACTAAGACTCCCCAAGGACAACTTCCTTCACCCCAAGCATTGAGCGCAACTGAAGATAGCGCGGAGATGCCAAAGGTTTAGTGAAGATGTCGGCAACCTGCTCCTCTGTAGGAATATACTCCAAGATGAGAGAACCATCCTGAATCAACTGTCTGATGAAGTGCATGTGGATTTCAATGTGCTTTGTCCGCTGATGCTCCACTGGGTTGCGAGAAATGTGAATGACACTCTGGTTGTCACACCAAAGAATAGTGGGACAATCTGGAGGAAACCCAAACTCTGTCATCGACTGTCGAAGCCATAAAACCTCCTGACTAGCTAACACTATTGCACGGTACTCAGCCTCTGTAGATGATAATGCAATAGCAGATTGCTTCTTGCAAGACCATGTGATAGGACCAGAACCAAGGCAAAAAACAAAGCTAGAAGTAGACTTCCGATCGTTGACATCACCAGCCCAATCGGAGTCAGTGAAGCCAATGATGTGAGGGGATCCTGAAGAGTAATGAATGCCATAATGTGTGGTGCCCTAAATATATCTCAAAATACGTTTGGCTGCTTGCCAATGGCTCTCATGAGGATCATGGGAGAACCGAGAGACAAGGCCAACCGCAAAGGAAAGATCAGGACGAGAATGTGTCAGGTACAACAGACTGCCAACCAACTGCCTGTATAAAGTGGGGTCTACTGAAGGAGTAGAGCAAGTGGAAGACAAAACAACACCTGACTGAAATGGAGTGGGAGCAAACTTGCAATCAAGCATTCCAAATCGCTGAAGCATATAAAAATGGAAATCCCATCCGAAGACTGAATAACCTGTAGACCCAGAAAGAAGTGCAAGAGACCAAGATCTGTCATCTCAAACTGCTCCATCAAAGCTCTCTGAACACTCTGAATCATGGAGGATGAGCTACCTGTAATGATGAGATCATCTACATATAGCACTAGAATCAAAAGATCACCCTCCTGACGCTGAATATAGACTGTGTGATCGGAATGACAGTGTGTGAAGTGCGAGGAAAGCAAGAAGGAGTCCATCTTCTCATACCAAGCCCTAGGGGCTTGTTTGAGACCATATAATGAACGTCGAAGTCTGCAAACCAAAGAAGTGTCCTGCACAAAACTCTAAGGCTGCTCCATATAGATCTCCTCATGTAGGTCTCCATGCAAGAAGGCACTCTTCACATCCATCTGAAACACTGTCCATCCCTGTGAAGCTGCAAGTGAAAGTACCAGGCGTATAGAATTCATCTTGGCGACAGGAGAAAAGGTCTCAGAGTAGTCAATACCCTCTACCTAAGAAAACCCCTTCGCAACAAGACGGGCCTTATACTTATCAATAGAACCATCTGCAGCATACTTGGTACGATACACCCACTTGCACTGAACCAACTTTCTTCCCTTAGGAAGAGGACAAAGATCCCAAGTATGATTCTTCATCAAAGAAGAATACTCCTCATCCATGGCCCTATCCCACTCTGGGTGTCCTGTCGCCTCTGAAAACTTTTGAGGATCATCTGAAAGGGTATGACTCAAAAGACTAGAACCAGATGTCTGAGCATGAGTGCGATGAGTATCTGAAGGATCACCTGCCAAAGAACGAGCTGCATCAACAGTATCACGGGCCCACTTCGGCAAAGACGGAGCAACTGGTGGTGGTGGAGATGGTGGATCATGATCTACATCATCCTCAAGAGATAAGTAATCCTCAAGAGATGAAGAGGAAGGAGTGGGCAATGAGGGAGAAGCTGGTGATGGAGAATCCATCTGAGGATAGCACTCATCAAACTGGACATCCCGCCGAAACAAGACCTCTCTAGAATCAGGATCAAACAACCTATATGCCTTAAGATCCTCACAGTAGCTAACAAATATGAGTGGTCGGCTCTTCCTCTCCATGGCTATCTGCTGAGCATTAGGAATAAATGCCCAAGCCTCACTACCAAAAACTCGGAATGTAGAAACATTAGGCTTGACATGGGTCCAAGCCTCCTCGGGAGTCATATGTTGCAATGCCTATGGGGCATCCGATTCTGAATATAATTGGCACAATTGACTGCCTCAGCTCAAAATGAAGAACTCATAGCTCGAGACTGTATCATACAATTTGCCATCTCCCGTAAGGTTCTGTTCTTTCTCTCAGCAACACCATTCGGTTGAGGGGTATAAGGAACTGTAAACTAATGTTGTAAACCATGCTCAGTGCAAAAATCTCTGAAATCCTGATTTACATACTCCCCCCCATTATCTGTGCGTATCCTCCTGATAGAAAGTCCAGATTGCTTCTCTACAAATGTCTTAAACTTCCTGAAAGAGTCAAAGACATCAGACTTGTACTTAAGAAAGTACACCCATGTACATCTGGAGAAGTCATCAATAAAAGTGAGTACATAACGGGCCCCTGAAAAAAAAGGAGTCGGAAAGGACATAAGATCACTGTGTACCAACTCTAGGGCTGCCCTAGCACGAGAGGCTCGACCCTTAGGAAAAGGATCTCGATGATGTTTGCCAAGGACACAACCACGACATACACCATCCGCACAAGAAATCTGTGGAAGCCCAATCACAAGTGCCTGTGTACTCATCTGCTGTAGATATCTGTAATTGACATGGCCAAAACGCTCATGCCAAAGCCTGCTCACTAAATCTGCATGTGCTATAAGAGAGGAACCAATAGTGTCTGAACTCTCAAAGCCATCAAAACTATATAAGTGAGATGCAGAATCCACACTCCCAGTAGCCACAACCAAGTCAGGATCATGAAGATCTCGAATAACTACATCATGAGGTGAGAACTCAACTGTCTTACCAGAGCCAGAGTGGCAAATCTGATAAACGGATAGAAGATTTGTCGAAATGTCAGGAACCAAAAGCACATCCTAAAGACAACCACCATCTAATGAAACAGTACCAAAACCCTGAACGGAAAGTTATGCTGAGTCACCAACTGCAATATGTCTAGTGCCTATAGGAGCAAGAGCGGTGACCAAATCCTGTGTGTGTGTCATATGGTGAGAGGCACTAGAATCTAGAATCCAAGTGGACGCTGAGGACAATGCTCGTGCAGAAAGAGCATGACCTTTCCCTGTGGGCTGTGAAGGAGGCTGAGGTGCACTGATATTATGCTGTTGCATGGCTTCCTCCAAAGCCTCTAAACATTTCCAACACCTGGAAATGGGATGTCCTTCCTTGCCACAAAAACTGCAAGGATCACCTGATTTCTTCTTAGTCTTGGAGGAAGACTCACCAGACTTTGAAGATTTGCCCTGTTTAGAATTGGACTATGGTTTTGAATCAAACTTAGGTGGTGGCTTGGAGGGATTCTCACTAGCCTCTGAATCTTTCTTAGGCTTCGGTTTCTACTTCTATTTTCCTTTGGAGGACTAGGCTACCAATGCTTGGTTCTGTGAACCTGAAAGGGAATCCAACTACTTAAGCTTAGCTTGCTCACGAGTCAGATGATCACAAAAGACCTCAAAAGAAGGCATGACATGGCGAGCACCCAAGGCATCCATGGTGGAATAGAAGGTCGAAGAGAAGATCTGAAATGGACCCCGAAGCTTGGAGAGAATCAGGAAAATGCACTCTGTATCAGTCTTAGTCTTACCACAACCCTGCAAGATAGATCATTGTTGTTTGAACTTCATCAGAAAGTCCTCAATAGAGGGAAATGAATCACGTACCAAGGAAGTTAACTCTGCCTCAAGCTATAAGGCTCTAAACTCGTTGACAGTACCAAAAAGTCCATCAAACTTGGTCCAAATGGCTCGAGGAGTGATACAACCCTCAAGATGAAACTGGAGACTGTCGGAAATGTGTAAAGCCATCAATCCCATAGCCTGATCCATATTGTTCCTGTGCTGCATAATCTCAAAAGGACGTGTCAACTGAGGCTGAACCTCATCCAAACAGGACCATAACCCTTTTGACTGGAGAAGAGTCATCATGTGACCCTTCCAAGTGTGGTAATTATGCGGTGTGAGAGATTCAATAGGTCTGTCTGCCATCCTGTGAACTGTGCCTCAACTGCTCTGAATTTTTAATTATTATTAAGTGGTCTTTCAGAACTAGACAGAAGATGCAGAAGGGGGTTTGATTTTTTTGTATTGGTGTTTGTAAATTCTGGTTTTCTAATGTAAATAATAGAAAGCAAGAGAAAAACACCCCCCCACAATGCAAAAAACTAATCCCCAGTACAAACTGAAAGCCAGAAAATGATAGAAAGCAATAACGGGTTGAAACAAAATTTGGAGCACTTAAATAATTTTATGATGAAATAGACTGTAGATATGGAAAGAGCATAGAACCACCTTTCCGATGCCTATTCGCTTTCGAAAAATGGAGTCCGTATGCAAAAGATATGGCTCCTGGAGTGCAAAAAACTTGTTCTGACTTTGACTGGAAAAAAACATAGCAAAACGGCAAAATCAGAGAAAAAGACCTACATCAATTAGATCAGGCTCGGAACCAGCTTTCCAACACCTATTCGTTTTCGAAAAATGGAGATCGGATGCCCAAGTTATGCCCGATTTTGTAAAACTGCTCCTAAAGGGACCCAGATGGGCCTTTAAGCCCTCAAGGGCTTAAAAAAATAAGCCCCTGGTCCTCTAAGCGACCAAGGGCGGGCGCAGGGGGGCGGCGCTGTGGCGGTAGGCGGCGTGATGGCTGGGTGCGGGTGGCGCACGGGCTGCGAAGTGGCGGCGGTTTTCGCCGGTGGCGCAGCGGTGGAGACCGGGCCGCGGCCGGTGGTGACCGCCAGCGACGGTGGCCGCCGAGCTACGCATGCCTCCAAAAAAGGGCTGCGCCTGGTGGAAACAAAAACTGTGATTTTTATTATTATTATTTTTTATTTTTTTGTGATTTTTCGCCTCAGTTTTCGTGCCCTAGGGTCGTATGGCCTTTGGGCCAAAAAAAAATTTGCCTCCTGGTGCAACTGTGTCCAAATCGGATGAATTTTATATGGAAATAGGGGTTTTTGGGCACTACGAGCGCAATGGTGAGGTCCGTTTGGGCTCAAAGTGCACCGAAAAAAAAACCCCCTATTCCAAAATAAAAAACAGAAGACAAAACACAGATCTGATGCAACCAAAACCTGGATCTCAAAATCTTTCAAAAGTCTGAACAAGTTGCAGCAGATCCAGCTCTGATACCATGTAGGATTTGAGAAATACAAATCCACAGAACCCAAAAGAAACCTGCATGCAAGAAACCTGTCACAGAGAAAGAGAGAGAACGAATACAAGGGTTTTGGCTCTGACAAAGAGAAAAGATGTATTATCAGAGAAAAAATGAATCAAGAAGAGAATAATACAAGAGATCAATCCTTATAAAGGAGATCAACACCAAAAGGAAAACCTAACCCTAAGGTGTGAGCATTTAATAATTAAATATTAATTATTAAATGACTAATGTATGCATAAAAAGAAATCTTAAGAGGAGAGCAAAGTTAATTAATTACTTTACTCTAACAGAATAGTCTCACCAACATCCGCAATGGAAGCTTGAGGCATAGTCCAAATTGGACATTTCATTGCATAGTGACCATATTTGTCACATCTAAAGCATTGTATTTCTAAAATGTCCTTCCTTCTTTTGTGTGTAGGAGCACCATTTGATTCCTCATCTTTATTTCTTTTGGAGTTACCCTTCTTCTTTGAGGAGTGCAAGGCAAGAGCATGAATATCTTCATTTGTGGAGCTTTGGCCAATACCTCTTTTAGCCAATATTGACTCTTCTTGAATGTAGTGTGTCTTCAATCGATCAAACTTAAGGAGTTTTCATCTTGCCCTTATCCCTTGAATAAACGACTCTCATGATGAAGGAAGACCATTAAGATCCAACATGGTTAATTCTTTTCTATTTATGGTGTGTCCAATGGTAGAGAGTTGATCTCTTAATTCAGTAATCCTCATGAAGAAAGACATGATGGATTCTCCATTCGTCATCTTGATGTGATGAAGTTGTTGCTTTAGTGCGAGAGCTTGACCCGTTTTGTTGATCTCATACATCTCCTCTAATGTTTTGAACATGTCACATGCCTTCGTCATCTTGGAGATGATTGGCACAATGTGATCTTTCACCGAGTCAACCAGCATCTTCATTGATTTATGGTTCTTTCTCTTCCATTGAAGCTTCTCATCCTCTTTGGTTGGTTCTGGTATGGCTTTCTTCATGAATTTGTCTAATTCGTTTTCCCCGAAGGCAAGCATAATTCTAAACTTCCAAGATATGAATTTTGATGCTTCCTCAATTATTTCTTCAACTCTAATTCCATTCACCATCTTGACGTTGATAGATGTAGTCAAACTTGAAGACAATAATAGAAGATAATCCTGCCTCTATAAATCTGATCTGAACTTTTCTTAGGCCTGCTCTGATACCATGTTAAGTTTTGATCAGATTATCATAGGCAGGTAAATTTAAAATTTGATTTATGTTTTGATCACTCTCACCAATGAATATTGGTCTCCCAACTTATGAATGGCAATCTGAGATTATATTATCTAGTCAACTTCAGTATATCAACTATCTAATTGGTTGTATTTGATCCAATATATAGGATATATATGATATGCTATTGGTTCCCTCCAGTCTGCTAATGTATTCAGTCTTTTATGATATGCTCTCACAATATGCTATGTATATATATTGATCTGCAATCAATATATGTAATTTCTGATGTTAATTTGATTGCCATCGACTATTAAGTGTAACTATCGATCTGCATAGATCCACGAATATATGTAGATATATATCTGACCTTTGATTGTAATGCAACCTCTACAGTTTAATATTTACGCACTCCTGAATATACCTTGCTCAATTGTAATTATGCATTGTAGTATATATTTGACTTCTTATTACGTATAGAATTCTTCACAAACTATTGTATTTCAAATCCTTGTTGTATAGTTGTATATATATTATCGATCTCTTGCTACATTTATATTATTTTGCTTCAAAGGAAATGAATCATATTAAAATATGATGTTACATGACTTCCTAAGAAGTGAGGACTCTTGACTAATATACCCGATGACAATTGGAATCAAAATGGATTCATATATAATCAGTTATGTATAATCGATTTAACTAAGTTGATTATTAACTACAACGATAACAATTCAATCATTAACCAATACGATAATAATCGATCATAACCAAACATCGATTATGAATGCAAGTTGATAGTTGGATATGTATGTTGAAGGTAATCATTAACTATATTTATTAAACGACATATATAAACATTTAATACCATTTTCATTAATAGCCGGCATACGTAATTGTCTAAGGCCGAGAGGCCAATTAGACAATTACGTTGTCTCTGTCGGCCCTAATGGAGTCCGACCATAGCTATTCTATCATCAACACCATTTACATAAAAATCCAATAAAAACAGTTGGTTATAGCTAATCTAGCTCCAAAAACACCATGATTTCTGCATAACACGAAGGTAAGTCGAAAATTACAGATCTAGATCATGCTCAACAAAACTAACTGTCTCTTTTATTTTTTGCCTATGTATATAACACAAAGGTTAGTCAACTGTTTTGAAGCCAGATTAACAGCATCCAAAACAGCTCATTACAGCCATAATTTCCAATTGCTACAAATGTCAATGGAGAGAATCAATAAATGGGTGCATTTATGACCAGCGAATCTGTTGAGAGAGAGTAATCCCCGAGAGTATAGCAGAAGCCGCCAGCACTCCAAAGGTGAAGAAACTCATGCTAACAGACGCGGCAGCCATATCCGTGAATCTCGTGTCTCCTCCATCCCGCAATCCATTCGTTAACGATGCCGCCGAGGAAGAAGAAGACATGAGCAAATACGCCAGTAACTGCAAACCCCATTCTTGAATTTCATCATCTATTCACCTAAAACAACGTAACACAGCTGCTTCTAGATTTTTTTTCATTCTAAGGTTTAGGTAAATGATCACCTGATCGCCGATGAAATCGATGTAAAGGAAAACGATATTGGAAAATAAATTGTTTCCAAAAAATATATCATAGATCCCTTTTCCGACCTGGACCGCCAAGTAGAGGAACGCTATCACAGATATGCCCAGGCTATATCTGTCACAGATTGAAAACAGAATCTCAAGTTTTTCTCCAGAGAAACATAAACAAAAGAGTATTAATCCAGATTCTAGTCTACCTGTATTCTTCGTAATCACTAAATCTCAAGCCTGGTTTGCCTTGATTATTAGAGGCCATGATTACAAAGGAGAGGAAGGAAAATAGAAGTGCTGCACATCGCAACATGAAGCTTAGAAGTTGTCTGCGCTCTCTTTGCCGCCATAAGACCGTCAAGTTTGTCTGCGGCTCAGCCTGCGCTGGGTTACCTCCATTCCCTGCGTTATTAGAGAACTCCATATCCTCTGCTATTCTCTTTTCTCTCGATCTATTCGCCGGCCCTTCATAAGGCTCTGCTATTATCTTTTCTCTCTCAATCTATTCGCAAGCCCTTCAAAAGGGTTTCCTGCCGGCTTCTAGAGTAGTTATATACCCAGCTGGCATGAGCAGGGCAACTTTATTTTTAGTTGGTGAAAGCTTCGGCTTGGTTGGATATAACGTTCAGAAAGGTGGCGCCAAGAGTTTAAACGACAAACATGCATTTTGAGAGGAGCCAATATCGAGGAGTCTTTCAATTGTTGTCATCGTATTTGAAATTTGGAAGACTTTGCTATTATGAAATTTTGGTCCGTGGTCTACTGCATAACCAAATCCTAATTAATAGAATGTTGACATTAATTCATCAAAAGAATATGATCCGTGTATGTTTGATAGTTTTTCAGTCAATGGGTGTCTAGAGTTCTGTTGATGTATGGGCTAAATTGGACGATGAAGATCCTCCTCACGAAATCCATGTTTGATAGTTTGTCTTTTTGCTGGAAGCTTCAGCTTGGTTGGATATAATGTTCTAGAGGTGGTGTCAAGAGTTTGAATGACAAGAATGTATTTTGTGAGAAGCTAATATTGAGGAGCCTTTTAATAGTTGTAATCGTATCTGAAAATTTGAAAGATTTGTTAATGTATCTTTGGTCTTTCTATGAAGTTGAATGGTTTTTAATGAGTGCGCCACCAAGGATCAAGTCTTGCTGAGTGAAAGGCCCTGACATCATAAGGGATAAGGTAGGGATCGTGTCTGAGGCAACTTTCGTAGAATAGAGACCCCTTATACCTTGGTTCTTAGTCGAAAAGGTTCATCCTATGGCTTGTGCACTCGTATTAGGTTGCAAAATGACCAAGGTTTGATGTAAAACCCTAAACAAAGCCAAAACAACAAAAATGAGTTGAAAAACTTTACTATTTTCAAATATGGTTCGTGTTATGTTTCTGCATTTCTATTAGTTTGTTAGTCATGGACATTTTAGACTTTGTTGATGTATGAGGTAAACCAAATGGTAGAGATCCCCATCCCTCCATTCTTACCACTCTTGTCTTTTAGTGATTATGTTTATGTTTTATGCTCTAGATTATTGTTCCACATAGACTTTAGGGGTCTGACTATTTCCACCCACCTTTTCCTTAATATGTAAAGCTATTTTATAAATGGTAAGAAAGACACTTTTTCGTCAATTTTTTTGAAAGCCTTTCTATTCTTTCACGCAAATCACTTGAAATAGTATAATTTTAGGTTTTAATTATAAAAATTTGGGTTTATTTTTTTCTTTTTTATATAGCATAATTTTCTTGCTGGTTTTAATACATAAAGTTAATGATTTATTCACTTGTTTCTTATGTAATCTCCAATTTCATTGTCAATGTTCTAGCTCTTTCAATCAAAGAAGCTTCCTTAAAGTGCAATGAATGATTTTAATACACATCACATTCAAGTCACCTAAAGAAACTAATCTGACACTTGTAATTAAAATCAAGCACTATGTGTGGAAGAGTGACCTAGCTATGCTCAACAAGGGCTCAAGCGCTAACAAATTTTCTCAAATAACAAATACTCAATAACAAATTGCAAAGAATATATTGTTGGGAAAATGCTATTTTTGTTTCACTAAATGACTTTATTTTATCAAATTAGTGTCTACTTTTAGGAAATCAATTTATGGTTTTCACAAATGATCATGGTAAACAAATCTCACATTAAAGTGTTGGTGAAACCACCCAAACCAAGAATAACAATTGCAATAATGAACCTTCACAATGTGAGAGAAGAAACGGGGATATTTCACCAATAAGTGATAATGAATTGAGATGATGATGTAATGAGGCAATTACAATGATCAAACACACAAAATATATAACAAAGGTATAATTAGTTATGAGCTACCAACTAGCTAAATACCTACAACAAAAATTAAATGCACTAGAACAATATTAAATATCAGGTAACTAATATCCAATAATGAGATATGTCAGCCACCTAAGTAAAAATTAAGCCTATGTTAGTGGAATAAAACCAAATTCACACCAACACCCCCCACTTAAGTGAAAATTAGGGAGTCCAATTATTATGCAATATGGGCCCTAGCAATAAGTCACGTTAGGTACCCATGCATAACTACAATGCAATCTCTTATAATCGGAGAAAAGGAGAAAAACCTTGTGGGAGTGAACTCCTGCCTAAAAGAGAGAACATGAAGAACAAAGAAGCCTCCAAACCAATGTCCCAAAGCAAGATTATGAAGAACATCATTGAAACATGGAGAAGTTGTAGACAACTATCAAAAGATGATTGATGTGGTGTTGTAATTGAAGAAAATCCTCTAAAATAAATAATAATCGGGATCAAGAAGATCATAATTTGTATTTATACCCCAAAGAACACTATTTGAATAATGATCAGATGACAACAACTATTAAACATCTATCAATCCAATTGAAAATACATAGGACACATGAATCTACACATGTGACCCCAACATCACCACTCAACCAATGAAGTTGCATGACTAATCTCATCATCACTTCTCAAAAAATGAAGTTGCATGAGTGATCTCATTATCACTACTCAACCAAAACAAGTTGAAAATACAAGTGCTATAGTCTAGAAAACAATGATCAACTGAGGATAGGAAGTTGCCTCACAAAATAGAAATGCAAGAGTGTCTCAACTCACTCAATAAGAAACCAAGGAAGCATTAGCATGAACAATATAATACCCCCATAATTCTAAGTAGGGAGAGACATGATAGGTCCACTAAAAGTGTGTGTCACCAAGAAATGCATGAATGAGAAGATACAACATCTAAAGTGACCAAGAGAGTACCTCCAACTAAAAAAATAGTGTGCACAAAGACTACACACACACATGGGGCAAGAATGATTGACATACATTATTGTCATGGAGGGTTGGTCACTTGACAAATTTGTGATTGGAAAAAATATTCGCACTACACAAAACCCCCATCATTTTATAATACAATGTGTGTACAATAATATGGCACAACATTTATGTAAAACCTCCCAAAATACATGAAAAAGATGTGGCATTTTAGCCAATGCATGTACATAAGAAATTTCTTACAAAAGATGCGAGCAAATAATCAATAAGGACAAAAATTGTGATATATGTACATATGATGTAGCTAAAATGAAGCCAACCACACAACCAAAAAGTTTCCAAGTGTCAAAACAACCAAGCAACTCATCAAAGACATAAAACACAAAAAATTGAATTATTTGTACCTAAGGAAAAAAACTAGAAAATGTGCATGAATAACTAAAATTTCTCTGAAATACCTTTTCAATGTTGCAAGAATTACAAAATATGGAGAAATGGGTCAAAGGTTATGAGCTCGAAGCCCAAAATGCACTTCTATTTTTGACAATATACAAAATGCACCAATAGAAAAAACTAAAAAAATTAGATGCACCATTGGATAGTACACAAAACTATCTTATCCAAGATATCTTGTTTGCCAAAAATTGACACCGTATGCCCAAATTATGGCTAGTTGAATACAAAGTCTATATGGAGCTCAAACGTCGTAAAAAATGAGCTCACCGCTCTTTAGCACCCAGGAGATAGGTTTTGGTAACTCATAGGGCTGTAACCTCAACAAGTAAGAGAAAAGGCCGCAAAAGGTGGTAGCAAAAAACAAGGGCGGAGGAGCCGATGGGGTGGCAGGTCCGGTGGTAGCTCAACTTGCCACCCCCCATACACAACCATGAGAAAAGCTCCAAAAATCACAACCCAACAAAAGCCATCAAGCCATTGTGAACAAACACAAAACTCACAAACACAAGGGAGGGAACTTAGATAGAAAGGAGAAAAAGTGCTTTCAATACTAGCAATGTGGGATTAACTGGGACCTTCTTGCCAAAAACAAACTTGCTGGGGACACCAATAAGCCATTAAAAAATGTTCCCACACACACTAACATATAAAAGGCCACCATCCAACAAAAAAACATCCATCACATGGGGATCATTTGTTAGTGTAATGGTGAGATAGTTGCATTGTTTATGGTGCAACCAAGGTTCAAATCCCTACTTGGACCAAAGCAGTATGTTCATATACCGGTTTGTTCGCACCTTGGTAGACAAAATTGATGGCGGCTGATCTTGGAGGACGTACAGGTGATCTTGGCGAACGCATGGACTGGCTGACTATGCTTGACCCCTGCTAGGCTGGTGTGCTCATGGACCCCATTCCTCATAGGCGTGTGCTGATTGCGGCTCCAATTTCTTGTTGGCGTGTGCTGCTCGTGGACTTCTGTCGGACTCACACGGGTCTTCCATGCCTTGCAATGTTGTATCGGACCCACACAGGTCTTTCACCTCTGCTGGATCGTGGTCCCTACTGGGCTACCTTGCTCGTGGTTCTACATTGTTGGTCTTGGAGATATAAGGTTGAGGAAGGCATCATGGCATCATGGAGAGATAAGGATGTCTGAACGCTGTAACAACTGAGGATGAGATCCCTCAAAAATGTGATCTCACTGGTTCATAGCTCCAATCAAAAGTGATTACCGATCAAAAAATAAAAATAAAAATAAAAATAAAACATTTGTCACATCCTACGTAAGCCACAAGCTCTACATGCTAAACTTGCGGAGTGTGTGATTCAATAGCCAAGGAAGTCTGATCATATGTGCTCTCCAGATCTAGATCATGAATTCCTGCGAATAAAGATGTATTTTGTGGATAATTTACCCACCAAAATTGCATAAATGAAAAATGCCTCATATTAAAGAGAAAACCATGTGGAGAATTTACAAGCATGAGCCAACAAAGGATTAAAAAGGTACTACTAGCCAAAAAAATAATCGCCACGCTAGCAAAAAAATTGATCAAGCAAATAGGAATGGAAGCCTGCGATCACCAATCATGGCCACTAAACAAATATTGGTAGCATCAAAACCAAAGGTAAGAAACATGACCAATATGCAAATTTATTAACCCAACTCTGGGCCAATCCAAATCGCATGTTGAAGACTTTGATGAGCTAACGTAAGAAGTACAATGTCGCTGCCAATCAATGCGAACTCCAAAAAAACTTAGGGAAAGATTGACCACAATACAAACGTCCTCCACAAAAAATAAGCCCAAACACCAAAAATAAATTGTCGGTTGATCAATAGGCCACACAGGCAAAAGGTTTGCTTGGGAGGCGCTATCACCAACACTAGCAACTACTTACAATGTGGATCCAGCAATCAAAAAAAAACTGCAAAGCATCAACGGATCCGTAGGAAATGAAGACGCCTTCAACAAATAGTCAAATTACTTGCTCAAATATAAAAAATGCCATCCAAAGAGAAACTCAGAAAATAAAGTGAGGAGCTGACAACTGAAATTAAAATGCCTGGAGTCCCAAGCATAAATGACACCACAACACACTGGGTATAGACAATAGCACCAAATAGAGTGTTGACATCCAACCATTGACTTCATCATAGTTTAGCAACATTTTTACATATGGACTCTACATGAGACATCAATGACAACATCATAACTGCTGCAATAATTTTCAACAGAATCAAGGTTCATCTAAATATAAATCAATAAAAAAATACAAACCAAGCAGCACATCACGAAGAAAAATAATACTTGCAAGCAACCACAAAAAGATAAAAGATATTGCACTTATGGGATGGTCTACAATGAATCATTTACCTCCCAATCTTGTTCATCTCAGAGATGGAAAGAAAGATGCCAAAGGAGCTATACCTATTGTAGTACAAGTAGATATATTTATTTCCATAGATGAAGAAACATTCCTTAAGGAAGGATCAATATGTGTGTCACCAAGAGCTAGATTCATTGCTTGAGAGAACATTTACGATAACTTTGAATGATTTTCAATAGTTTCAATCATGTCACCCAAATCATTATCTAAGTGTATCATAATAGGTGACACAATAGTGATAACAACATCATCGCGGTCATTATCCACCATAGTACAAGAAGAAAATTCAAGACTGAAAATAGAATAATCCCTATGGATCAACAATTTAAGTTTTTGGCTAGGTTGGGAAAGGTAAGGATTGGTCTTAGGAGGTAACAAAGTAGTAGGATTCGGAGTACATGAGGGTAAAGATAGCTGAGGATGTTGGGCCAACTCAATATATGACTTCATAAGGAAAGGAACTCCAGGGAAGCTTCACTTCTTACAACAAGATAATGGGACAAAGCATGATATTGTTGTAATATAAAAAAATTTATCCTTTGTAGTTAATGTGACAAATGATGCTTTTTCTCCATGTCATCAGAGGTCAGGATCCACAATCATGTCCTTTTGTCCACTCAAACCATCCATGTCAGCTCTGGTTGAAGCATTGCCAACTATGCCAACCTGTGACCTTCGGGAACATGGGCGCGATACGAAAACGTCCACGTGGCATGCTAGTGTCCCGCGAATTTGACAGTCTGCAGGTGGTCATTTGATCATTATGCATGTGCCCGAAAGGAATTATAATGCCTCTACATTTGCCCACCGTGTCCGAATTCCTTCCTGGACCTTTATCTTTCACTTTGGAGGCATTTGGAAGGGATTATTTGGCAAGTTTGAAAATATTCTTGCAAGTTGAGTTCTTGGAAACCATTTTGGATAACATACTATCAACACCACCATTGTTACAGCATTACCAAGTATTCCAAGCACACCATTTCAAGCACTTCCAATAATTCCAATCTTCGTTCGTGATAGGGGAGTTATCTTAATCCTCTCTCTTGCATATTTATCAACTTTATTTCCAATTTCAGGTTACATTATTATTCTCTTTATCATTTATCTTTCCCATGGCTTTCTTGGATTGTCTGTGGAGGTGGAAAGACCAAAATGGGGGTCTGACTTAGGCAGGCTCCAAAACATAACCCCCAACATTTTCCTTTCTTGCATGTGTTTAGGTACACTATTCTGAAGAGGAGATTAACTTGCGGGAGGCTTCATAGCATGGACGTTTTGTTTGTCTATTTCCTTCCCTTTTGTCCTTCCATTCTATCTTGGTTAGTTCATATATTGTGTTTACTAGTTTAGTTTCATTTTTGCCTATACTTTTGTTGCATTGTAATCACACTTAGAGATTTCTATGTGAACTTTGTACCTCGTCCGTACAGGACGACAACATGTCATGCTGGTGTCCCAGATCTGCGCACTCATCCTGAGGACAAAGGCTCTATAGAGTCATCTAGAGACACTTCTTGGGTGTCTGACACTTCTCGCATAAATCATTTTTCCCCTGGCTCATCTTAGCGCCAATTCGCAAAGGTAATTGGAAGGACAATTTGTCCTCAAGGATCCAGCATCCTTGAGGTAGAAAATTCCCTCCATTACATTTTGGTGAACTTGACGTGAAACAGAACTATCTTTGCATTACTTGCTTTCTGCTTCATGTAAGTGCATTTAGTCTTTTAAGTTTTTAAAGGTTTTAAAATCTGAAAACTATTTTTTTTTTTAAAAGGGAAAAAGAAGAGGGAAACCAAAAAACAAAAACTTTCATTTGCATTTAGTTTAAATTTTTGCATTTTTCTATTTATCATTTAAAATCAACTTCATCAGATGGTGTCTGTGTAGTGTGGTCTTAAACATTATGTGACTTGTCTATGAGATTTACGACTCATACTGCAATAGGAGTCGTAGTCAGGAGGTCATCCAGGCGAAGTTTTCCCCATGGTCGCTACAATCCTCCTCTACCCGGCACCATGGAGGGTGGGAAGTTGTCTGATCCCAATGAGTTTTTGACCTCTCATAGTCTGAAAACTATTCTGACTAGGGGGCCTTCTCCTTCTAATTCGCAACCTAATTCCCTTAGGAGTTCTACCCAATCTTCCCCTCCTGTGGTCGATCATGATTATGTGGTCACTGTAGAATTTGAAAAGATTAATATGTTGGAGAAGAATCTGAGAGACTTTGAGGGTTTCTTGAATAGAGAGAATGTCCTCCCCTAGGCTAGGAATGTTGTAGGTACCATGAGAGACATGTTAATCTCTAACAAGAGAGGCCTGGAGATGTTGAGGGCCTTGTCCATGATTGTTAAAGTCAATGTGCCCTCGTGGATGCACCCCTTGTGGATAATCAATATGATCCTTTTAGTTCCCAGGTTAGTGTTAGCATTCTGGGCCTGAGTGCACACATGGTGGACTCCACCATACCTAGTGTTAGTGCTTCACTCACTTCTTTGTGCTATACAGGCACGGCTAGTAGATCGACCTCCATTGATGCTCAGGTTTCAGTAATCAGTGCTAGCACTACATCTGTCAGTAGCACTGGTCCTTCTGGAGGTTCTGGTGGAGGTGGCGATGGATATGGCCCACTTGCACCTCCTCCACCTTCTAATCTTGCCCTGAATACAATCTTACAAGACATGGGGCAATTGCAGTTGTAGTTGATGAACTTAGACTCTACCTCTAGTTAATCATTTGTGCCTTCCTATTACAGGAAGACTCCCCTTGACATTACCAACTTTAATACTATCCTTCCAACTATTGTTGAGTCCCTGAAGTTTGATAGGTTCAATGGTGATGGGGACCCGAACGTGCATATAGGTTCCTTCATGACTATGTGTAGTGACGACCATAGTCTAGATTTTGTGTTGCTGAAACTGTTCTCGCATTCCCTCAAGGGGACATCATTAGAATCATATAGCTCCTTACCCAACCACTCTATTCGTACCTTTGATCAGCTTATGGATCTTTTCCTTAAACGATTTCAAGCGAACATTGGTAGCAAGGTCACTATCGCTGACCTTGTTCATTGTAAACAGAAGCCCAATGAAAAGATCACTGATTTTATTTCGAGATATCAAGCTATCTCAACCAAGATCCCCTTTGCCTTGTCAGATAGTGATCTGCAGAGGATATTTACTGGCAATCTGCAGTCGACATTGAGGGAGAAACTATCTCTTAATCGATATCAGAACTTTGCTAACATGTGATATGCTCTCACCAATTACCAGCACATTGTGTCGCAGTTCAGAGATACATCTTTGAACCCTCGCGGTGGGTCCTTTGTGGGCACGACCACAGATGGGTCGCAGAAGAATAAGGATTTTGCTAATGTTGTGACTATTCCTCCGATGGTTGTTGTGCAAGCCCCACAACAAAATAGAGTCTTCACTAAGTTGAATGACTCCTACTTGAGCATAATGCAACGGTTGTTGAAAGACAACATTATTACCCTTCCGAAGGTGTCTGATAGTTGACCTTATCCGTGTTGGTATGATGGTTCAAAGTTTTGTCATTATCATCATGTGCCTGGTCACAATAATAACCGATGTTATCATCTTCAACATGGTATCCAAGACCACATCGATAGTGGTGCAATCAAGGTGGATGCATTGAAGCACAAATCAAACAAGTATGTTGATAAAACCAACAACGACTTATAGATTTATTTTGATCCTTTCCCTCCGTATTTGGCAAAATTTATCTCTAAATCAAATCCCTCTTAAGATGATGGTCCATATGTGAACAGGTCACCATCACCCCTATTAGCTCAACTCCAGCCCAGAAGGGGAAGGTATCTGATCTATCCTTGTCATTTACCCTTCTGGATGCCCCGTATTGCGGAGAGCCTGCTCCTCTTTATGTCCCTACCAAGCTGAATGGTCAGACTGTCACTAGTGTGATGGTTGACCCATCTAGCAGAGTCGATGTTATCACAAAGGAGACTCTCTTTGTGAATGGTTGGCATAGACTGGTGTATGATGAGTGTTGCACAACTTTGAGAACGCATGATGGGTTCTCTATCCACCCCTTGTGTAGTATCACCTTGATGGTCCTCATAGAACCTAAGGTAGTATCCTCTATGTTCATCATCATTCCTAAATTGGTCCTCTTTCAAGTTAAGTTTGGCATTCCTTGGCTGATTCCTATGAAAGTAGTCCCCTTGATTGTGCACAAATATCTCAAGTTTCCCCATGAGGGCACAGTGGATGTCATCCAAGACACTACATACCTATCCCTGATTACCCATGGGTATTTTTCATTGGACCACTTTTGGCCTACTCTAGTGGGGCCCATGCTTCCCTACATTGATTTAATGTACCGTGCCTATTATTAGTATACAATGGGGGAGTTAGCCCCTACATCTGTGTAGCCTAGTGTTTCATTTCCACCTCCTACATCGACCTCTCCTCCATCGATTTTGGCCTTGGATCGGGTAGTGCCTCATGTCTCCTCATTGTGGGGGGCCGAGGCTAATCCTGCTCCCTCAAATAGACCTCCACGTCTGCCTAGGATCACACAACCTTCAATGGTGTGTGTTGTTCCTATGACTACACCCAGTGCAGTCAAGGGAAAGGAACCCATGTTGTCAAATTCCGTAGCCCGCCCTCCCTTCAAGCTCCCGATCATGCTTGATATTCTTTGACCCTCTCATTATGTGAAAAGGGATAGGTCTTCTTGTGTCCCTTCAACACAACCTATGTCGGCACCCTTTGTTCCTTTGGCCACTCCTTGAGTGAAATGAGGTTGGGTGCTCATTGTTGTTGATGTTTTGCCTCTCCAGGATGTACCTCTTGTCTCATCAATTGAGCCTTCTCTCATCCTTGAAACAATTCCGGAGGCCTCTCCTATGGAGCACGATGCTCCTGAATCTTCTCTGGCTCCAGATGGTGGTCCTCACCTTTGTTAGAATTAGCATGCACATGAGTGTAAATGCTTTCGATAGGCCTGAGCTCGAGAGCACGACGCTGCCTTACAGTCTGCTAGTGTTGATTCGACACCCAACACTATTGTTTCAAAGCCTATTCCCTCGGTTGCCCCCATCTCTGCAACTATTTTGGTTTCACTCCCTGCTACTTCAGGGGCTTTCAATCAACCTCCTCCTAAACAGGTGCAGGTTTTTATCGCCCCTTCTTTGGAGCCACCTCGTATTACTTCTTTGTCGGACATGCCTTCCTTGTCCCGACCCCTTAACATGGCACATACATAGGTGGTGCCTAGTGCAACTTTGTCTACCCTACTTTCTTTGTCACCACTCCAACATCCAAGTTTTCCTAGGGTCTTTCAGCTTGCTATGGTTGATAGGAGACCTGACACTCCTATCCCATGTAAACGCAAGTTTGAGCAGGGCCCTATTTTGGAGTTCCGATGGTGCAAGTCTTTGCAGGTTTTCTCTTCATCCCCTCCTTTGCCTATTTCTATTTGCATGATCAAGAAGGCTTCGCCTTCTCTTGATTTTGTCACTGCCCCTCTTCCAAAGGCCGACAGTCCTATTCTTGTTTCATCCTCTTTAAGTGAGTCACCTTCTTCCTCCACAAAGGCCTTCATGTTCGGCTCCTTCGAGGACATCTTGGCCTTGTCTACGATCTTCACACAATCATTGACCCTCACCTCCTTTGATCCTATAGACAAAGATGTCACTTTTTCTTCGTGCCTTTCTCTTGTGGTTGGTGAGGCGCACGGTGCAGCCCTTGTGATAATACCTCTCCGATCTCGCCCCCTTTTCCCTATGAGCTAGATTGGGAGGACAAGGCTCTTCTTAAGGACGATGATCTCTTGTAGTACGACCCCCTCCTAAAGGTTGATCGTTAGGACTTCTATTTTTCCTCTACATCTGCTTGCATGTACATGTGATTGTGCTCCCCCATGCTTTTTTTATCTATTTTTTCCCTCCCCGAGGACCCAAGTCACTTCGTAGGTACTTGGATACGAGAGGTTGACTATTTTTATTTGTTGTGCTCTCCTGAAGGACCCGAGTTACTCCATAGGTGCTCGGATACAAGGGATTTTCTATTGTACACATTCCTTTATTTATTTACCTCCTCCTTCTATTTGTCGTATCTTTCTTTTTGACATTCGGGGATGATGCAATGGATTGGGGGCACTCTTTGCCTTCTTCCATGTTGACCCAAATTTTTATTTTCTCTTTGTCTTCATGTGCTCTTCTTCAGATCCGATAAATTCGGCACTATGATGATATACCCATCTCACACTTGTGTTACATATCTTTTGTCACTGCTATGGGTTCTGATGCTAGACTATCAGACCTTGCCTATCCTCTTGCATTGCATCTTTTGATGTTGTGGATATCTATGTGCCACTTGCTATTAGTGGAAACCCACGAAAACATCTCACTATGTTGGCGTGCCACAAATATTCTTCTCCTTAGAATGATATGCCTTCCATGCATATCATTCTAAGTGGGGGCCAACATATCTACATTTTATCTTTTATCCCTTGCATAATTTTTCGTTTTCCAAGTTTTCTTTTCATGTTTGCCTAGGTGGGGGGAAAACCACTCAAGATCTTTTTCTTTTCCAAGATTTCCTAGGTGGGGGCAAAGCCACTTGATCTTTTCCAAAAATTGCCTACATGGGGGCAAAACCATTCTTGATCTATATCTCTCTTGTTTTCCTTGGTAGGGACCAACCTACTACTTACCAAATTTATTTTCCCTGTCGCATGGCTATCTAGCGTGTCACTACCCATGGTGGCAAAATCTATATATCTCATCGTCGTATCGTATGGTTATCCATACTGGCATATCACTCCCTATCATATGATCGTCTAGCATAATGCATCTTGCTACCCATACTGATGTATCTTATACCAATGGCGGTCACTTATCTCGTATCTTTCCGTAGCCAAGGGCTTTCCTCTAAAGTGAGGTTTTTTTTCTATTACGCTATCTTATCCATTTCTTTATCTTATCGTCCATTACACTAGTTTGCAGCTAGTGTGTTTGAGAAGTACTAAATAGAAACATTTGTACCAAATCTCGACATCATCTCGATGGGGGCAACCTCCTCTGATCAACAAAAATTTGGCTCCCTATCACGAGTTTTCCTTCTCTACTTTAGCTTCGCATCCCTTGGAAAAGGAATGCTCACTAAAGTGGGGGCAAAATATAATATCAAAAATATTATCCTTTGTAGTTAATGTGACAAATGACACTTTTTCTCCATTTCATTGGAGGTCAGGATGTGCCATCATGTCCTTTTGTCCACTCAAAACCATCCATGTCATCTTTGGCTGAAGCATTACCAACTCTTCCAACCTATCACCTTCAGGGACACAAGTGCGACATGGAGACGTCCACGCAGAGCACCAGCATCTCACGAATCTGCCAATCCATAGGTGGTCATTTGAGCTTTATGCCTATGCCTAAGAGGAATCATAATGCCTCTGCATGCACCCATCGATGTCTAAATTCCTTCCTAGGCCTTTATCTTTCACTTTGGAGGCATTTAGAAGGGATTCTTTGGCAAGTTTTCTAGTCTTTTTTGTAGGTTGAGCTCTTGGAGACCATTTTGGACGGCATAATATCAACACCACCATTGTTGCAAAATTACCAAGCACTTCCAAGAATTCCAATCTTCATTCGTGATAGGGGAGTTTTCTTAATCCTCTTTGTTTCATATTTATCAACTTCATTTCCAATTTCACGTTACATTGTTATTCTCTTTATCATTTATCTTTCCCGTGGCTTTGTTATCTTGTCTGTGGAGATGGAAACACCAAAATGGGGGTCTGACTTAGGTAGCCATCAAAACACAACCCCCAATATTTTCCTTTCTTGTATGTGTGTAAGTACACTATTGTGAAGAGGAGATTAAATTGTGGGAGGCTTCATAGCGTGGACCTTTTGTTTGTTTATTTCCTTCCATTCTATTTTGGTTAGTTCGTATATCACGTTTACTAGTTTAGTTTCATTTTTTTATATACTTTTAGTGCATCCTAATTACACTTAGATCTTTCTTGTGAACTCTATACCTCGTTCGTACAGGATGACAACATGCCGCATTGTTGTCCCAGATCCGCATGCTCATCCCGATGACAGAGGCTCTCTAGAGTTGTCTAGAGACGCTTCTTGGGTGTCTGACACTTCTTGCATAAATCTGTTACCCCTGGCTCATCTTAGCGCCAGTTCATAGAGGTACTTGGAAGGAAAATTTGTCCTCAAGTATCCATCATCCTTGAGGTGAAAAATTCCCTCCATTATAGTTGTCTCTTATGCTTTCTCACACAACAAGTCTATCAGTTGTGATTTAAACCTTAGAAGGAGTTGGGGTATCACCCAACTTCAATTCATTTTCTTACTTCACTCTAAGAACAAAAGGAGAAATATGTGTTAGACACAGTGCACCACTAAGAGGGGGTGAATCAGTGGTTCTCAAACTTTTCCCTTTAACTATCCTTATGAATGTATGCTGATTAGAAGATCTAATCGAATACAGACTTACTGATTAGTAAGGAGACTAAACACAAATGAATTCACACAAAGGGACATCACATAACACCAGTATATACAAGGAAAACCCAAAATGGGAAAAAAAACCTCGGTGAGCAATGCTGTTGGAGTCTACTGCTCCAATCCAACCTCACAATGTTTAGGACACCAACCCAAGGAGCACCAACCCCTAATTGATTTATGGGCTACAACCCAAACGAGCTACAACCCCTGCTAGTTTAGAGGCACCAACTCAAAGGAGCTACAACCCCTGCACCGAGCTACAACTCAGTGATCACAATGATAGCTTCAAATGCAAAATTAGTCATATTGTTACAAGTGAATCTTGTAACCATTTTATATACCTCACTTTGTTGGTGAGACACCTTATCTGCTACATTGGTTCACTCTTCTAATGCTCTCATCTAGTACTGCATTGTCGGTAAACTCTACTAGTTCTCTTCCTCACTGCTCTTTTCTTTAGTATCCTCTGCTATCTTCCTATCAGTACAAGAACCTACCGATTATCTCCTCCAATGCAATATAGCTACTATATTGTTTGCGCAAACCATACCGGTTAACCCTCTGTTAAACCCTATCACCAGTTTAACCTTCACTCACTCAGTCACTATTCTCTTCTGCTATTTTCACTTTGACTGATCTAACACTCTCATGTTGCACTCAATCACTTCGCAGTAGCCATGTCTTCTTCTATTCAGCAACACCCTTCAATGATTTTGGCTTCCTTATTTATAACCTGGTTTTCCCGCAAAAAGGCAATTCAAATCACAGGTAGTTAGGGTTTCCTCATCAACCTCAAGGAAAACCAAATCCAATCAGATCTTATCTGATTTGATCGCCCTGATAGCTGCTTGCACATCAGCACCATTGTCGTGCCTTCTTGATCACACCTTCTATCTTTGGCAATATACTTTTTACCTTGTCGGTTGATTTCTTGGTTAATCACCAAGATTGATCTTATGGTTTTCTTCATCTGCCTTGATCTCCTCAATCACTCTGAACTAGCTCTCTATTGTCCTCTAGACCTCGAGCTGCAAACCTTTGCAATGACTTTGCAACACATCCCATGATTTATAGGATCTACCATTAATATAGACCAACTCTTCAACAACCTTATTGGTGCACATTCCATCTACAGCTCCATGCAAGTCTGCCACCTTGACTCCACATGGAATCCATGTTGACTAACTGCCAACTTGGATCTTTGTGTCAGTTTAGACAGGATCACCGACCAAACACTCAACTGGTTCTTCTTTTCTATTGGTTTACTAACCCTGCCGGTATCTCACACTTTACCAGTTAACCTTCATGTCTTCTCTTTGCTGAACTACTGGTGGAAATCCTTAACTGGTCACCAGACATGTCTATCCATAGCATGCTCATTCTCATCAGGTGATAAGTCTTCTACATCTACATTGTGTCCCTATACCAGTGGACATACATGTCGGTAAACACTCTTGATGATGCCATGTCATAAATATTTTGCAGAATCCATCTTTAATCTGGTCATTTTCCTTTGTCTACATCTACTCAGCCTTGCCTTCTTCCTGATCATCTCAGACCATATCTCAAGCAGTTTTTCAAAGTGACAAACACATCACTCTTCATCTGCACTAGCAACCCAGCATGCCTTCTCTGTCAGTTAGTGCATAACCCTGATTTCATGCACTTGAGGCATTCCTTTGTTTCACCGGTAGATCCGGTAGATCCGGTGTGAGCCTTCAAAACCTTGCCTTTATCTCTTCTTCCTTATCTCCCAGAACTATAATGCACACTATGCATAATAGGAGACAAGCTCCACTTACTAGTGGAGTGACACCTTGTCATTTGCATCCTGCAATGCACCCATGTGACTTCTCTATTTGAGCAGCACATCTTCAAATAGGCACATGTGATCCAGTGTGGGCATATTCATTGTCAGTTATCTCTTCCCATGGCGACTCCATCTTCATCTAATGGGAGTCATGTTGTTCTATAACCACACAACATATCGGTAACCTGTTCATCCTTCTCCTCCGGTGTTGATGTGATTTAGGCAACATTCTGCCTCTTCATCACAAACAACATCCAATCATCCTGCTCATTGTTAGCACTTCACTAATCAGTTGACACATTCTCCTTACCGGTGATACAATGTACCGATAACCTTACCATTTTATCAACACAAGTCAGGCACTAACTTGTGTACCAATGACAATAGTAGTCATTCCTCTGAATGACATTCTCTTCTTTACCTTACCGGTGTTCTGCAATACAAGGTGATATCAAGGATATCTCATCTTGTACTCTTGCATGACAGTGTTGCACAAACATCTCTTCTACCAGTAGTCATCCCATACCGGTTGACATCAATAACAACACAATGCCAACAATCTCCCCCTTCGGCATTGATGTCAACTCATGTAGTATCTGACATACTACGTAATCTCTCTCCCCCTTTGTATGATCCAATGGATTCTCACACATGTAGTAAGCGGTATACTACATAATCTTACTCCCCCTTTGAAAACAATGGCAAAGGGCATGGTCATGATATCATTCCTCTTTGTATTTACCGGTCACTAACAAAATTCTTTCTCCCCCTTTATCTTCACTGGATGCAACTCCTGCTTTGATACCACTTGTTACATTTTCTCAAGTCACAACACTTGACATGGAGAACTCAACCATCAACTGACACCAATTGAGCATGCAAATCTGATACTATTTGTTAAAACACTCAATTGCAGAAGGATGTGTCAGTGAATACTACTCACCTTCTGATCAAATTGCAACACTTCCCGTTTGATCCCAAATTTCTTTAGAATCAAATGTGATTGTACTATGAATACAACCAGCCAAATGACAAGTAGATACCCATAACCATGAAATTCTCTTGGATAATCCTGCTGCAATTTTTATCATCTGCAGTTTGGGTAGTCAGTATCCTTACAAGTTCAAGCATGCCAGCTCAGCATCATAAGCACTTGAACTCCCCCTGAGTCATACATCTCAGGTGCTCATCTCTAGTCAGGTCCAATACCAGGGCTCCAATCTTTACCATATACCAGTTGAGCCATGCAACTATGAACCTTTGTTGATCTTTTAGCTCCATTATTTCAACACAACCTATGACATGATCTTGGATGTACACAATTCCATACAATGTCATCATCAAGTGATAGATCAATCCGATTAGCTGAAAAATATGTGAGTGTGCATGATCAACCACTAGGCCAACATATGTCATTTGGGTCTTTTCCAATATCACCTGAGACATAAACTCCACATTCCATGCTATCAGGGCTATTTCAATGATCTCCAACTTCATTGTCTTACATAACCAACAAGTACCTATTAACATTCATGCTGGTAACATCCTGCACATACCGGTTTCCTATACCGGTCCATCATAACTACCAGAGAACCTTCCTATGACTCCTGATATTTTTTGTCACCTTGTATCTGATTTTAATTTTTATCTTGGCATACATTGACATAGCAGTAGTGATCCAAAACTGATCTGAAGGTGTGTAGCCTAGACAACCACTACACACACTTATCTTCTCATTTCCATCTTTCATGTCGACAATGCAGCTTGTTCTTCCATGTGTCCTTTTGTTAGGTCCCGGAGGCAACTGAGAAGGGGGGGTGAATTAGTTGTCCAATAAATACAAACCAAAACTAACCTAACAAAACTTAATGCTCCAAACTTAATGATGATGATGATGCAGATGATGATGCTCTGAAGGCTAAATCTGTCTTAATTGTAGCAACAGGACCAAATTCCTCAAGCTCAAATGTTGATAGTTTTCCAACAAGGGTATCCCTAGATACTGATGTATTAGGCATTGTTATCAACTCATTAATAGCAGTTACTTTCATTTTGTATCCTGGTGGCAAAGCTCTTAAAACTTTAGAAACACTTTCATCTTCACTTAAGGTTCCTCCACAACATTGTATACCCAAATCAATTTCATTTACTCTTTCCATCAAAGAAGAAATCCTTTCATCTTCTTCCATTTTCAGATTTTTGTGCCTGACCCAGAAGCATTCCAGTTTTAATATTTTGACTATGGTATCACCTTCATTCAGTGTCTCCAATTTATCCCAATTAGCTTTAGCAGTAGATCTATCTAATAATCCCATTATTTGTTGATCTGACAATGCACTCAAAATTGCTTCTCTTGCTTTGCAATCATTTTCCTCATCTTTAGCCAAGGTTGGTGGATTAGGTTGACCTTGAGTAGGAAAATTATAACCATTATTTGTAATTTTTAGGATTCCCAAAGATATTGAGAGGGGGGGTGAATCAGTATCTAACTGGTTAGTGGATTTTCTAAACTTATTAAATGAATTGTATTCCAAAATAGTGTACCGATAAACAAGAATTAATGGAGTAAATAAAAAAAATAAACACAACATAGAAAGCACACCATAACACAATATTTTTAATGAGGAAACCCGGTGTGGAAAAAACCTCGATGGGATTTGTGACCCACAATATTCGCTCACTAGCCAATAAGCGAATATTACTGATACAATAGGGGCCTGCACATGTAGGAAGGCCAACTGCCTAAAGCTCACTGCTTAAATACAAAAGAAAGTCTCACTGACTTCCAAAAATGGATTATGTAAATCCAATATCATTTACTTCTTCGGTTCAGCATCTACTATGCCAGGTTCAGTACTGGTTTAAGCTCTTGCAATAATCATAAACCTTATTCCACAATCTGCCTCAATATTCGCACATAATATCCATCTATGCATATTACCTATTACAAATGTTCTATAAGATCTCATACTTATATATGAGCCTTATTACAATATGCCATGTTGGCTTACAAAAGATATTACAATAAAATGCACTATGTAATAAACAAAATCATGTCAGCCAGGGTGTTGGTAATCATCTTTTTGCTGTCAGTGAACTGTATGCCGGTGTAGAGTCTATCGGTGTCGGTGTCTGTTGGTGCCATAGGATTGTAAGGTTGCCATCAATGACAATACCTTCAATCACCTACAATTTCTCATTGGAGTGTGCATTTTCCAACAATCTCCCCCTTTGGCATTGATGGCAACACTCATGAGAATAAAAAGCCAAAAAGTATATCGAAAAAGTGTTGTCCAAAACTGTCAAAATTGTGTTACCAAAATTGTCTGCTCCAAAAATGTGTGCTCCCCCTGAGAAAATGATCTCTTCTCTCATACATTTTTCTCATCCTCTACTACTCCCCCTTTGGCATCAATGATAAAGGTTGTCATTCAATGTCAATTGAGTGTAGTTCCTGTTTAGATCCCTATAATCGGTGGGTTACAATCTGATAAAGATCCGCTAAAGCAACATTCAGACTATTGTAGAATCTTTCACTATCCTTTAGTGCTGCTTCAGTCCTCTGGATTGTACCGGTGAGTAAGTGCATTTTCTCTTTCAGTGTCTTAAGTCCTGGAACAAGAGCCTCAGAAATCTCTTTTCTCAAAGAGATGAGGATATCTAGTTTAGGACCTAGTCTGCACTTCAGTTCCTTTGCCTTCAATTTTAATCTTTCCTTATCTTTTTCAAGTTTTTTTATTTTCTCTTCAAATCCTGCAATTTCTTGTTCTACTATTGATATGGAATCTGATGAACCTATTAAATTGTCAGCAATATCATTGATTTTCTTCTGTTCTTTGTTGATCTCATTATCTATATCTTCTGTGAAAATGTTTGTTTTACATGTATCTCTGTACAATTTTTTGAAATCCAAAATTGTCTTGCCTAGTACCGGTAATAATGTATCCATATGTTCCTTATTCTTCTTAACTGTCTCCTCAAATAATTTTTCCTTCTCTTTATTCATTTTCTCTCTGAAGGTCTACTCATTGATTTGATCAATTGTTAGGAGGTTGTCGATTATGTACTTAGACAATGTGTCTAATTGGCTTAAAGAATCTTTATTCTCTATTTTACACTTGGGTGCTACCAATTTCAAAATTGGTAAGGTGTCATCAATAGCCTTATATGCTACTGCATTACAATTTGTTATTTTCTTGATTGAATCTAATAATACCTCTGTCACATTAGTTGGTCTAAATTCAGTCACGAAGGTTTCGGATGACTGTCAAACTACCTTCACAATTTGTAATCCGTCGGTGGTAGTAATAGCTTTGCTTTCATCTCTCTCTGGAGGGTCAGTTTGTGTCTGTATTTCAGCTACCAAAGGTTTAGGGTTTTTAGTTGTAGCTGGTGGCACTATCTCTGTATGTACCTGTGAATGAACCTATCCTATTTCTCTGTATGTGTCTCTGCCTGTTTCTCTGTGATCTCTATTGATGGTTTTGTTGATGGTGCCTCTGATGATTTTATAGTGGTATCCATTGCTTGTTTTTCTGTTTGCACCTCAGTATTGTCCACTGCCGATATACCATCTGTTGGTTTTTCAATGTTATTAGTCCCCATTCCAGTAACCAAGGGATCAGCTGATTTTTTCAGTTTGTTGCTCAGTCCCAATTTCAACATTTCCAACTATATCCTCAATATTTGTCTCAACTATAGTGTCTTCTACCAGTGGCTCAGTTGCCACATCTCTCTTCTGACTTGTCTCCTTATCAACCACAATGTTGACTTCCTGTGTGTCAATATTCATTGTGTACAACACCTCTGAGTCAAGATTTATGTCCTCATGTGGTGTTTCCATACTCTTTGTTACCAGTTGTGTGTCAACAGTTTGTGTGGGTGGAGTATCAGAAGGAGGTGGGGGCAAGTTATCTATTATCTTTATGCTAGGAGGACCACCTACTTTGCCTTTCCCCTTATCCTTATGCTTTTGATAGACTCTGGGAGTCTTTGGTCATTTGAGCTCTTCTTGTTTTTCCTTTTCAACAAAGAATATATCCCACTTGTCTGCAGTTTCTTTTGATATCTCATTAACTCTACCTACCATTAATGCTACATATCGGTGACTGGTTGAAAATACTATCTAGTTAGCCTCACTTATTATTTCATCTATCTCTTGTGTTGAGTTCACTGGGTGAACTGCAAGTAGTTTTTCTATCTTGATCTTTTTATCCAATTCAACAATTGCTACCCTTCTTGCTTCGAACCTTTTGTACAAGTCATTGGGTGTATCATCTACAACTTCCATCAAAAATTTCGTATAGATATCAAGGTGTAAAATAACACTATTGTCTATACTTTCTTTTTCATCATTTGAAAGTGTGTTATACATCTTACTGATATTTGACAATTTGCCATCTTCAGTTATCTCATTCAAAAGTTTGTCCAAAGGAGGGACAACTTTTTTTTCTTTCCTTTTCTTTGGTGTCAACTTCTTTGTCGAAGGCCTAACTGCCTGTTGTTTCTGTCTTGTTCTTTTTGGCATAGGAGAGGGTACCAATGAAGGTTTATGTATATGGTGAAAATGGAAACAACAATGTTGAAAGACTATAATGAATTCAACCACAAAACCCTAGCCTAACAACAACAAAGATCCACCATAACATATGAAGATTACCTAAGACAATGCAAATCAAATGAAATCACAAAGATTATACCATCACATGTCGAATAGGGTTTGAATCTCCATTCTTCCTATCTCCATTGATCTTGCTTCATATATTTGCTCTCAGATTTTATGTGCACAAGAGCTCAACAAAGAACGAAAAAGTGGTTGCAAGTAGGATCGCATATGAAAGTTCAAAAGCGTAGTGTAGTCGATTCGTAAGCGGGGTTGAATGCATAGTTTGTTATTGATAATGAAGGAAGCATCTCCTTATATATAAGGCACTATAAGAAATGGAGGGATAAGATTGTGAGGTGTAAAAGATAAATGGTCAGCTATGATTAGAGGGTAGGTAGAGAAAATAAGAAAATAATGAAAGGGTAGGTAGTGTAGGAGTTAAGAGATGAATGACATGTGTCATAGGTAGAAAAGGTTAATGAATTAATTAAATAAATAAAGATTTATTTAATTAATAGAGGAAGTGGGATCAAATTAAATAAATAAAATATTTATTTAATTTAGGAAAAGGGTAATTTAAATAAATAAATGTATTTATTTAAATGAGAAATAAGGCTAGAAGAGGATAAATGAATTAATTAAATAAATAAGGATTTATTTAATTAATAGAAGAATTAGGCTAAAGATAATTAAATAAATAAAGATATTTATTTCATTAGACAGGACAATTTTAGGTGTCTACATTTTGCCCCTCTTTGAGACAATGCAGCTTGTCGCATTGTTTCAAAGAAGATAATATGAACTGATACAAAGTTGCCCCAAGATGGGAGTGATATGCCCCCTCAAGAGATTGGATGAAAATGTTTGAAAATATCGCAGACAATCTCTCGATAAGAGAGAAAGGCTAGAAAGGACTGACTAGATAGGACAGAGTGATAGAGTCACGGGATAATGAAGGCTGACATGGAAGATGAGGGTTAAGGCTAGGGCTAGGGCAGTCTACAAAATAGACCATGAGGGAAATACATCCTCATTGTCATCCACACATCCAAGAAATCAGAGTGCAAAGAGAAAATAAAGCAGCAACAGTCAGCAGCGATAGCATTGGTTCACAGATTTGATTGCATTCACCGATTTCAGAGGCCAGCAGATGTAGGAGAGCTGGTGAGTACTGCAAAACCTCCTTGTACCTTTGTCACAATAAATGTTGTCATAAGTGCATCTGAGGTAGCGCAATAGATGCATTTTAGAATATGTCAAACAAGGTCAAAAAATGCTTAGGCCCGTCCGTGCAATATGTAAGCGCGTTTATGTAATGAAAGCGCGTTTATGTCAAAAATGTGCATTTATGTCTTCTAAGGCAAATCGACAGTTCTATGATGAACACATGCTGTCGATTAGATAAGTTGCTAAGAGGATACACTCAAGTAGGTCCTCTAGGGAAGACTAGAATAGCAAATAGGGCTAGGATTGACAATTCTGTGATAGAACATACGTTGCCAATTAGGAAACTACTCAAGAGGATACACTCAAGCAGAGGCCCTAGGATAGGATAGATCGAGGCACTTTGTGATGAATAGTGAGTACCAAGACATAGTACTTTGTGATGAATAGAGAGTACTAAAAAAAGAGCAGCACTTTGTGATGAACAGTGAGTGCAAATATGAGCAGCACTTTGTGATGAACAGGGAGTGCAAAACTCGTAGTACTTTGTGATGAACAAGGAGTACCACTAGGATAGATAGCAACACTTTGTGATGAACAGTGAGTGCCACTAGGATAGAAGCAACACTTTGTGATGAATAGTGAGTGTCACTAGGATAGAAGCAACACTTTGTGATGAACAGTTAGTGTCACTAGGATATAGTATCATAAGCACTTAAGATAAAAAGCAGCATTTTGTGATGAACAGGGAACGCCACTTTGACTGACACAGTTGATATGCTTGACTGCAGGAGTACCTATCTATGTTGGAGTCATGGGAGAGATTCCCATCGACTTAGAGGTTATGACCAGAGCTGATATTTGAGGATAGAGCCGCGATTGAGGTTATGGGTCTATGATTTATTTTGTATGTGCCTAATTTTTAGGCAAACATGGGATTGCTGACTGCACTAGGTGAGAGATGGCACTCTGAGACATGCACATTCCATTTGCCGATGGGTGAGGTGACAGTCACCTTAGAGGATGTGTACAGGATACTGCGGATACTGATTGATGGGGAGTTGATTCCCTATGATTGAGACAGAGAAAAGGTATGGCACTGAGACGAGTGTTCTAGGATCTGGGATTGGAGATGAGGGCTGGACACGTGGCTTGGGATACCATGACATGGATAGGATTAGCACTACTAGCAGTATTGGCAGGAGTGCTCAATGGATTCCTCTGTTCAGATAGGGCGACACGAGGTTTGACAATGTGGCCATATGTATTTTGACATCGTTGTATCATGACACTTATGATTTTGATATATATATATATATATATATAAGATGATTCATCATTGTGGCAGCTATATGCATGTGTACCTATGTGATAAGATGTTTCATGATGTATGTTTCTATGTGATGGTTATGATATGGATGCAAATATGTAGATGAGGAAATGCAATATTTTTGTTCTTTTATGTTTTTATATGCTATGCAAAAGCAAATGTGAATGTATGAAATGCAAATGTAAAATGTGCTAATATGTGTTGTGTGCAGGATGTAATGCAATTGTGATATCTATATCTATATATGAAATGAGATATGTAGTAATGCAGGTGCAAACTACATGAAATGCAAACATTTTTGGTGTGTCATTATACTCAGTCATGTGATAGCGGACTACACGGACTCAAGAAGGACAATGGAGGTCAATCAAGAAAGGGGGATGAAAGGTAGAAGATATGAAAGTGAAAGAGCTTCTTTTGTGTTATCATCATTGAGCTTTATTATGGCAAGTAGGTTATGACAATCGAGGTATAAGTTCGACCCAGAAAGTCATTGTACCTATTTGCATGGAGATAAGATAGTCGCAAACAAGAATGCCCCAGTTCACACTAGACTCATAGTGTCCTCATATCCTTGGACAAGTCATAGCATTACTAAGAGACAATCCATAGACAGCAAAGAAAAATAGGTGACGATACCCCATCCTCGCCTTTCTAGTCAAAGACATCCTGAAGATAGAATCTCTAGTCAAAGACATCCTGGAAAAGCTGAAAGACATGTCACCAAAAAGATAAAATCAAAAGAAAACCAAGACTCGACACCAACATCCACTGTAGTCCTCAAGTTTAGTGTCTCTTGTCACTTGTATAAGTCGTATTTGATTGTGGTCACAATGTTTACTTTCACAAAAAAGATAGATAACACTGAACCATAATGTTGTCTGTCTGTTGAAAGATTTGATTTGTTGAAGCATATTGTTGTTGTTGTGTATCATCCGAAACTAACTGAATCCATGAAACTGATGCTTTATTGTGGAGAAGACAGAGCTTTATTGCAGTTTGGCGATGCAAATGTTTATTTATTGCGGATTGTGCATGGATAGACTAAAGAAAACTAGAAGAAACTGTAATCCTCGAAACATGTGATGCTCTCAGTTCCACACCCATCACTAGATGTAGGATTTGCCTTAGCCACAGATAGGATCTGATTTATTATGGATGAAAAGGGATGAAAAGGAATGTTTATTATGAATGGTGAACCAATCTTGGGTAGATCAATAAAAGCCATGATGGGAATGTGTAAAGTTTATTATGAATGTATATGCTATGAGTGTGTGCAAAGTGAAGGATGAAATAGAATCCTGAAGGAGGGAGGAGCAATGTCTCTACACATGGCGCCGATGACCTGGTTTTCACCATGGTACTTGCCCAGGGTGCCACCGAAGTGGTTTTCACTGTTGGACAGATTTATTTCTCTTCACTTTTTTGATTTTTTTGATTCTTTTGTTGTCACAAGGTGCTTGTTTGCTAGGTGAAAAGTAATGATTTTTATGTTTTTTTATGATTTTTTTGTATTTTGAATTTTTGGAATTTTTTTGATTTTTTTTTGTGTCACAAGGCGCCTGTTTGCCAGGTTTTCACCAAGTAACGATTTTTGTATTTTTATGATTATTTTTGTATTTTTGAATTTTTTTGAATTTTTTTTGTATTTTTAAATTTTTTGACTTTTTTTGTATTTTATTTTGGGATACTTTGGAGAGCTATCTGTAAAACCTGCGAAGGTGCATGTTGTTGATAGGATCCTCCAAGGGTTCACCCTCTGTGGTTGAGAGTTGATATGTACCAGATCCATAAACTGTTGTAATGATGTAAGGACCAAGCCAGTTTGGTTCGAACTTGCCCTTCTTCTCTCTGTCTTGCTGATTTTTAGGATTTTCTTTGAGAACTAAGTCACCCACCTCTAATGTGTGAGAATTTATCTTATGATTGTAGCTGCATTGTTCCTTGATTGAATGATGTGTAGCTCAAGTGACTATCTTCCTTGATAAAGGAACTAAGATATAATTACTAATGTGTGGACTATGTTTTCCCGTATGCGTGTCACCTAAAGAAGTTTGGGCATCCCTGATAACAAAGTCCCTTGAGGAAGCTCCATTAAAGGTCCATGATGTATCACTAGGAGGGAAAAGATGTGTGGAACAAGTGGATGAGTTCTGAAGGCTTATGATTGTGAAAAGAAGTGAAAGTAGGATGGCATGATGGAGACTTAGGATCAACAAGTATGTTTTTTGACTTAAAATATTAGAACTTTTGCCCCCAGTTTTTTTGATATTAGGAGAGATCATCTCTTGCTCTTTTTCTTTCATAGGATTTTTATCCTTGACCTTGATTTTTGCAGAGTCCAATAGCTTTTGATTTTGATTTGGACTAAAGGACTTGTCTTTATTTTTGAATTTTAGATTTTTCTTTTCATAGCTTGACTTTTGATCCCCAATAAGTGAGGGCTTTTGTGATTCTTGTTGATCCAAGTCTAGAAGTGGAGTGGAAATGGAATGAGTGGATGAAATGGTAAAGCTATGTGAGTTCTCAAGAGGGTTGGTGATATGCTCAATAGATTCTTTGTTGGAACCACTCTTAGGATTATTGATATCAAGAGATGCTTGCACCACTAGAGGAGATTTGCATTCAGACTTAGTAGCCACAACACTAGGTGGTTCACACCCAATTCCTTGAAAATTGTTTATAGATTGTTCTTGTTGACTCAATCTCTTAGGAGATAGTGGGAGTTGATCAACATGAAAGATATACTCACCACATCCCAGATCTTTAATCTTGAATTTTTCTTTGAGCTTTGCTTGCTTTGATGTAGACGGTTTCGAGGAATCTGGATCCACATATGCTGATGAAGGAATAGCTTCTTGATTGACTGGGATTGCTATTTCTAGTCTAGGTCACACATTGTTGCAATATATGAATGGATTTGGGTCAGCTTTGACAGTCACTTCAACTCCATTGTGTGGAAACTTGATACATTGATGATATGTAGATGGTACTGCACTCATCTCATGAATCCATGGACGTCCTAGCAATATGTTGTATGTGAGATCTAGATCAAGGACTTGACAAACCACATCTTTTGTAATTGGCCCAACTCTGAGAGGCAAGGTGACTACACCTTTGGATGAATGCTCTTCATCATCATATGCCTTGATGGTGATTTTGTTTGTAGAATTCACAGCCTTGTCTGAATATCCGAATTGTTTAATAGTGCTCAATGAATAAATGTTTAGACCTGCTTCTCCATCTATTAGGACTCGTTTTATTTGATGTTTATGTAAGAAGGCTTCAATGTGTAAAGGTGCGTTATGTGGCTGAATTACAGAGGCATCGTCAACTTTTGTGAATGTAAGGGAGTGTGGAATGGAAAGGTATCCCACCATGGCTTGAAACTGGTCCACGTTTAGATCAGTAGGGATAGAAGTGTCTCTCAAGCTTTTGTCAAGAATGGCTTTATGTGTGGGGGATATGCATAAGAGCTCAAGGATGGAGATAAGCGGGGATGTCTTCCCTAACTATTCTACAAGGTCATACTCAGGCTTGGTTGATGAGGAAGTGGTGTTTTTAGCTGGAGCACCTTGTAAAGTGAATTTACCTCGACGAGTTGTAACATTACATTCAGAGGTAGGTTTAGAAGAAGATCCAATGCCTTTTAGGACAATCTTGGGTCTTTGGGTAGAATTCTCAGGCATTTTGTCCTTGATGATAATGGTAGAGACATAATTGTCCATCGAAATGTGATTGACAGTTGAATCGTAGTTATTAGATGCTCTGGTATAGTTGGTCTGATCATCTATGGCTTTAGCTTTTCCCTTGTCATGTTTTGGGAATGGTTTCTTAAACATCTCATGTTCTTGATTAGATGAATGTCCTTCAATCTCAATGTCACCTCTATCAATGAGATCTTGTATGATGTTCTTCAGTCGATGGCAATTTCCTGTCTTATGACCCTTGCTCTTATGAAATTCACAATATTTATCATCATTCCACCAATTTGGTTTGACCTTTGGTTCATATGGAGGTAGATCTGGAATTGTTATTATCTTGTTTGTCACTAGGTTTTTGAAAATGGACTCAAGTGGTTCTCCCAATGGGGTGTACTTCCTTCGTGATATAGAAGTTGTTTGAGTATTCACTTGATTGTTTGTAGAGCTTGATCCCAAAAAAATGATTTTGGGTCACATTATATTGGCATCAACAACACCATCATTGACTGTGTTCTTGTTTTTATTCCAAAATCTTGGCTTATCTTTTCCTTTAAAGTCATCTTTGTTTTCCTTGAATATCTTAATGACTCCTTGTTCAATTAGGACCTTTTCTGTCGCTATGCTTTTTTCAATGATGTCCTTGAAGGTGGACAAACAATCTTTCCTTAGATCATAGCCAATGTCTTTGTTAACATTTTGGGTGAACATCTCTACCATTTGTTTTTGTGGAATTTCACAAGAGCATCTGCTAGCTAGATTCCTCCATCTTTGTAAAAATGATGAAAAAGACTCTCCATCTTTTTTCTTCGTGCTGCACAAAGTAGTGACTGATATGTTTGTCTTTATGTTGTAGGAGAAATGTTGAATAAATGTCTCTGCTAAGTCACCCCATGACTTAATACTAGGTGGAAGTTGGGATAACCATTCCATAGCTTGATCACCTAGGCTTTGTGGGAATAATCTCATCAAATATGTCTCTTCTGAAGCTACCTCAATGCAAGCTATGAAAAATTGTCTTATGTGTGCCTTAGGATCCCCTTTTCCTCTATACTTATCAAACTTAGGTGTCACAAAGTGTGTAGGAAAAGGAGGCATTGGAATGCTCTTGTCAAATGGATAAGGACATATGTCTCTCATTGTGTATGTTGGCTTCGGTGTATTTATGTCCTCCATTTTCTTTTGTAAGTCCTTGATTTGTTGCTCCAAATTGTTCTTAGGTGGAGATCAACTTCTTGGACCATACCCCATGCTTGAGGCACCAATTGGAGGAGGAGCATGTTGCATATATGGATGATATTGATCATACACATGTTCATATGGAGGAGGTCTATAATGATGCTATGTATATGGACCACTTGGTACAGAGCCATGTTGAGGAATGAAATATCTACTTTGTCCATGTATACCATACTCTATAGGCATGTCATGAGTTTGTTCTAGTGTGTTGCCCCCAAATTTGACACGGGGTTTCATTGTGTCCAAATTTTGAGCATGCCTTTGAATATCCAATTGCTTTGGTGGTTGATCCTTAGCATTGGTATGTGGTTGAGCATATTTCTCTACATAAGACTTCCATAATGGTCTGTGAAGGTGAGTATCATATGCTTGACCATAAGGGACCTCTGGTTTTTGAAACAAAGATGATGGTGATTCAGGTACCATATGTGGTCCTCTATTGCCTCCACTATTAGGCCTCCTTTGATCCATGTTGGAGTGAGGTTGTTGCAAAGGTCGATTTTACATTATTTGAGACATGTCAAAATCATGAGGGATCTTGGTTCCACTTTGTGCCATCACTTGTAGAAAATATTGTCTATCTCTCCTCATTATTTCCTCAACCAATCGATTGAAATGAGGATTCATAATGGTGTCTTCCACTTCTGTTGAATGTATGGAAAAGTTGTCCATATTGTCATTGTGTGTATCATTGTTGTTTGTAGTGTCCATGTGCTCAACATTTGGAATGTTTCTATAAGCATCCATGTCAGGTAATGTAGTATGATCAGAATTGAAAAAGATATCATTGTCATACTCACAGGAGCTCATGTTTGCGGACTCTTGAGCCTCTTTAGTTTCTCTCCTAGATTTTTGGGAATGGGTTTCAACCATGAACTAGGTATTGACCAAGATGAGTGAGACTAGATGAAAATGGAAAAGAGCATGGAAGACCAAGAGTTGGATGGAATGTAAATGAATTTGAGGTTTACTTGCAATGTCCAAAAAGTAAGACCAAGTAGGTATGTAGTAGAGTGGGTGTGACTTCCAAAGAGAGGATAGTTTCTCTTGATGAGGTAAGTTGACCTTGACTCTAAGTAAGACCAAATGAGACCCAAAGGTGATAGACCTTGATGAGGGACCACTTAGCAAAATGTTGTTGTATGTAGTGTGTTGACAAAGTATAATGAGGATAAGCAAGTGACCTTTTGACTCAAGTTTAGACAAATATGAATGTAATGTAAGGTGTAAAGCAATGATGGACTTTGTGAGACCCAAAAATAGGATGAATGCTAGATGAAAATGCGGAGAAATAACTCAAGAAGCTCACAAATTTTGAAACTGATTGCTCTTGTTTGCTGGACTGTAAAATTTTCCAATTTGTGAAGTTGTTTTGTTATGACCAAATCTGAATGTTTGACTATTTTTTGTGACAAGAGGACACAATGTTGATGAGGACTCAATGTTTGCAAGTGTCTAGACTCAAAATGACTCAAAGAAAAATGTGTTGTTTGATGTAAAAAAAATTTGCATACACTTGAAGACACAAAAGACACAATGTTTTGTTGTTTGGTCTTGAATGTTTGATTGTTCAAAATAATTCAAGCACAATTCTTATGGCTGGGCAAGACAATAGTTGTTCATCCCACATGGAGTTTCCCCTGAGGCTACGCTATTTAGAGCGGATACTTAGATGCTTGACCCCACTAGCTCCACCCTCAGCACTCACTTCTCGGGGCAGCCAAGCATCGGTCCCCAGGAAAACTCCCCGTGGCAAACTTTGTATCTCTACTAAGAATCGTATGTGTGTGGGCTGCTACCAGAGGTCCAACCTCCTATCCCAACAACTAGAAGGATTTTGGCTTCTAAAACAAAAAGGTGCTAGTAAGGGCATCTGCTCATGTGGCCATACATGTGGCACTTTTAGCTCTGTAAATATAGAAGGCTCCCAGCCAGTAGGGGTTACACCCTACAACTGATCAAATAAATTTGATCAAATGGGTTTATGGGGAGACATAGTGTCAATATGAACTAATCAGCACATGTTATCCATAGTTTTCACCATGAATACAGTTATTTATAGTGATTTGGAAGAAGATAGATTTTCTTTTTCTACCACTTGGGTTATTCTCTCCTCACTAGTTGTCCTAATGACCACATAGGGAGACAGGCCCTCTAAAGATGAAACAAAAAGAGCCTATTGCTCAAGACACAAAAGACAATGGTTCAATTTTAGTGCACCAATTGAAGTGTTTACTAATCTATGAAAACAAGGCACACAATAAATATCAAAAACCCTTGCCATGGTCCTGCAACAAAGATTTTTTAGTAGTTTGGATTGTTTCAAATGATCACCCCTTCTTGCAAGCAGACAAGTTAGGTAAATTTTAGATCCAAATGACTTTGTGAAATAGGGACCTTCAACAATGCATTTTGTTGACCAATTCAAAGATCTGATTCATCATTAAAAAAGACCACTTGTAAAATTTTAAGAGATTTCCAGAAATGTAAGAAAATCCAAAAAATTTGCTAATTTGCTCCAAAAATTAATTTTTTATGAAAAATCATAAAAAATTCATATAAAATGCAAAATCAATCCAAAAAATCTGAAACTTTTACTAGAGAGTTCTGGTGGTCTTCCAAAGTTACATAAAAAAATTTCAGCAACAAATCCAAGCAGTTTGTGAGATATGAGAAAAATAATGCAAAACCCTAATTTTCAAAGATCCGATTTTTGAGGAATTATTTTGCATTAAATTTAAACTCACAAATAACAGATCCTATGTATAATTCTGAGAGATTTCCAAAAATGTAATAAAATATGAAAAATTCACTAATGTGCTCTCAAAATTAATTGTTTATGAAAAATCATAAAAAATTCATATAAAATGAAAATTTGATCCAAAAAAGCTGACATTTTTACTTAGCACTTTTGATACATTACCTAACCTTCCAACAAAATTTTATGCCAAAATTCAAAGTCTTTTGTGATATCTGATCAAAATAAGGAAAAACCCTAATTTTTAAAGATCCACTTTTTAGGGAAATATTTTGCATCAAAATTAAAATCACAAAGAACAGATCCTATGTATAATTATGAGGCATTTCCAAAAATGTAAGAAAATCCAAAAAATTCATTCATTTGGTCTCAAAATTATTTTTTTATGAAAATTCATAAAAAAATCATATAAAATCAAAATATGCTCCAATAGATCTGAATTTTTCTTTGAGAGCTCCTGATATTGTCTTCAACCTACAAAGAACATTTGGTGCAAAATTTCCAATCCATTTGTGAGATATGATCAAATCTCTCCAAGATCTTGATTTTGTGTCTAAAACCCTAGCTACACAAGGTTATTCTCCAAATTGTTTTACAAAACAACAATATATGGTTAGGAAAATCTGCAAAAAACACAGATCTAACAAAAATCCATGTCCCGCAGGGAGTGCCAAAATGTATATGGTGAAAATGGAAACAACAATGTTGAAAGACTATAATGAATTCAATCACAAAACCCTAGCCTAACAACAACAAAGATCCACCATAACATATGAAGATTACCTACGACAATGCAAATCAAATGAAATCACAAAGATTATACCATCACATGTCCAATAGGGTTTGAATCTCCATTCTTCCTATCTCCATTGATCTTGCTTCATATATTTGCTCTCAGATTTTATGTGCACAAGAGCTCAACAAAGAACGAAAAAGTGGTTGCAAGTAGGATCGCATATGAAAGTTCAAAATCATAGTGTAGTCGATTCGTAAGCGGGGTTGAATGCATAGTTTGTTATTGATAATGAAGGAAGCATCTCCTTATATAGAAGGCACTATAAGAAATGGAGGGATAAGATTGCGAGGTGTAAAAGATAAATGGTCGGCTATGATTAGAGGGTAGGTAGAGAAAATAAGAAAATAATGAAAGGGTAGGTAGTGTAGGAATTAAGAGATGAATGACATGTGTCATAGGTAGAAAAGGTTAATGAATTAATTAAATAAATAAAGATTTATTTAATTAATAGAGGAAGTGGGATCAAATTAAATAAATAAAATATTTATTTAATTTAGGAAAAGGGTAATTTAAATAAATAAATGTATTTATTTAAATGAGAAATAAGGCTAGAAGAGGATAAATGAATTAATTAAATAAATAAAGATTTATTTAATTAATAGAAGAATTAGGCTAAAGATAATTAAATAAATAAAGATATTTATTTAATTAGACAAGACAATTTTAGGTGTCTACAGTTTCCTTTTCCTTACTACCCTTTTGAACTCTACTAGTATTTTATTGTCAGAAGAGGTAGCAACTGGTGAAAGATGTGCTTTCGTTTGTATTCCTTCCAAGTCACTCTCCTTAATACCAGTTTTATTCAATACATCTTCCTTGATTACTTTTGCCTGCCTTTTTCCTTTTTTGACTATCTGTTCAGTTTTCTTTATTCTTTTCTGAGATTGAACACTGCTTTCAATTGTTTCCGCTTTTCCAAATACTTTTTTTGTTGGTTCTTTAGGAGCTTCTAGGAGGTCTTTTGCATAAGTTTCATTTAAGTTATCCTCTACCTCATATCCCATTTATGTAACCCAAACAGTCCTTGGGACTACTGCCTCCATCCAAATCTCATCCTTCTTTATTACAAAGCATATCTCCTTTTGATATTTGTCAACAATAGGTTGAGATAGCCTTATCCTTGTTTTCATTCTAGCCTTTAATGCCTCAAAATGTTCAATTATGATATTTTCCCAGTCATTTCCCATGTTGTTTAGAATGTCGAGTAGTTGTTTTCCTATCGGTATGTCAAAACCAAAATCCTTTCTACCAATATCGGGTACTTCCTTGGTAATATATAACATTAAACACACAAGTAAGTTGCCAAATTTGAAAGTGCCTTTCTTGTCCCCTTTGATTTTCTTTAGATTGTCTATTAGTTCATCCTTCAACCATTCACATATGTCAATCTTTGCATTGTTGTTTATCAAGTCATAAGCAGTTTTGATACATAAGCTAGAAACTGAGTTTAATTTGTTGGCATGAGTATCCGTGTATCCAAGAATCATGCTAATGAACCTTACATTGATGTCCTTTACATCATTTACTCTCAGGGATCTTTTGTCAAAGGTTGCACCGGTTAGGGTCATTACAGTGTTATTTGAAACCTTTTTAGTCTTGTCAGGCCTACTACTGGTGGAAGGTAAGCTTGTCACTGTCCTAACTGCCTCTTTGGTTATCTTATGAATTGAATCCAACCAAAAGAACTCCCCATGAACTCTTCTTAACACAATCCTTATAATATCCTTGAGAAAATTAGGAATACTAAGAATTTCCACAAAACCTAGGGTTTCAACTATCTTATGTTCCAGTTTAACATTTCCATTTACATCACATATAACAGTCCTGTACATGTTCTTAATTTCATCATCTCCTAGTTCTTCTATATGACAATGTATGTAGATTATAGGATCCTTAGCATATACAACTCCTTTAGGTATTTTTGAGAATGCTCCTAGGGTATCATCTTTCTTTGCAATTTCAGGAATAATATTAAATACAGGTCTAGGGTGCTTAACAACTTCAATTACAATAGGGTTTGCAATGAATTTAGGTATAGAGGAGGAAGCCATTGTTATAAATACCTTAGTCTGCGTTTAGGTATGAGTTCTTGAATGATTTGCCTCACTTTTTGCTATGGATTCCTTTGCTAGGGATTTTTGCGCTCTCGGGAAATTTGAATGGTTGGTGAATGAAAAAGAGCCAAAAATACTTTCTTTATATTGTCATTCCCTTCAACTACCACATTTAATGCCTGTCGGTTAAGTGAAACTTAACACATCTGCAGGTAAAGAAGTAATTCAACTTCTCATCATCGATCGAGGGTAAATTAGCATGTTTTTCAATTTGTTGCCATACCCCCAAAGGATTTCTCTTCAGCTAGATGAAGAACCTCTTTCCGGTGGAGTGATACTTTGTTCTACCGGTGAAGGGATAGCTTCACTAACACTCTGATCTGACTTTCTAATCCATTGTTTTGAGAATTTTTACTTTGCCTCTTCAACCTTTTCTTTACCTTTCAAGATGGGTCCTTTGTTATTTGTCGGTGATGCCTTACTTCTACAAAATTTTGCAATATGTCCAATTTTGTTGCAAGCATAACAAGTCACATTGTTTTTTTTAATAGCTTTCCCATATCCTATGTTGGTATGTGTTCTGCATTGATTAGATAGGTGTCTAGATCTTCCACAAACATAACATCTTACATTCATTTTGCAATTTCCTAAGTTATGACCAATTTTATTGCATTTAGAACATTGACCAGTGGGTGCATTTGTGTTCTGATAATTTCTAGATCTACACTGATTTTCTCTATGACCATACTTATTACAATTAAAGCATTTCCCATTGAATTTGTAAGCATTAGGTTGTCTTACCAGTTTATTATGATCATGATTGTTTGCAGTACCAGAGCTTTTACCAACTTCAAAGACAAGGCCATTTGTATCTCCATTAGGTTTTTGATTTTTCAACATGTCATCAAGTTCTTCTGAACTTTTCTTGAATTTCTCCTTGTGTTGATTTGTAGTAGCCAACTCATTTTCCAAGAAATCTTTCTGTCTCATGAGTTTAGTTTAATCATACTCCAAGTGAATTATATCTGTCTTCAACATATCATTTTCATGACTGAGTCTTGTGTTTCCATTTCCAGCATTATTTAGTCTTTTGACCAAGTCATCTTCATTTTTATTTCTATCTTCAATGTCTTTACAAAACCTCATAGTCATATCTTGCATCTCATTCTTCATTGCACAATTTTCTTGTCTCAGTTTGTTCACAAGGTCATTAAGAGTTTCTTTTTCATCATCATCACTCTACATCTTCTCAGAAAGTTCTCTTCTTTTGTTCCTTGAAGTCCCTGAATTATTTCTTGTGTAGCCTTCAAATCATCTTCAAGTTTGATATTCTTCAACTTTTCTGCATCATAGTCTAAAAGAGCTATTTCCAATTGCTTTCTCAAGTTTTCCATCTCTACCAGTGTTAAAATCTTCTTCAAGTTGTTAGGCTTTTGAAAATAGAGGACCAAGCTCTAATACCAATTGTTACGATTCCCAAAGATACTAAGAGGGGGGGTGAATAAGTATCTAACCGGTTAATGGATTTTCTAAACTTATTAAATGAATTGCATTCCAAAATAGTGTACCGATAAACCAGAATTAATGTAGTAAATAAGAACAATAAACACAACATAGAAAGAAAACCATAACACAATATTTTTAACGAGGAAACTCGATGTGGGAAAAACCTCGGTGGGATTTGTAACCCACAATATTCGCTCACTGGCCAATAAGTGAATATTACTGATAAATAGGGGCCTACACATGTAGGAAGGCCAACTGCCTAAAGCTCACTGCTTAAATACAAAACGAAGTCTCACTGACTTACAAAAATGGATTATGTAAATCCAATATCATGTACTACTTCGATTCAGCATCTGCTATGCCAGGTTCAGTACCGGTTTTAGCTCTTGCAATAATCATAAACCTTATTCCACAATCTGCCTCAATATTTGCACATAATATCCATCTATGCATATTACCTATTACAAATGTTCTACAAGATCTCATACTTATATATGAGCCTTATTACAATATGCCATGTCGGCTTACAAAAGATATTACAATAATATGCATTATGTAATTAACAAAATCTTGTCATCCAGGGTGTCGATAATCATCTTTTCGTTGCCGATGAATTGTATGCTGGTGTAGAGTCTGTCGGTGTCGGTGCCTCTCGGTGCCATAGGATTGTAAGGTTTCCATCAATGACAATACCTTCAATCACCTACAATTTCTCATTGGAGTGTGCATTTGTCAATAGTAACATCCCATATGTCCTTCCCAATGCAATTCAGATGTGTCTCCATCATGATCTTCCATATACCATAGTTGGTTCCATCAAGTTTTGGATTGTCCTTCTTGAAATAGTTAGAAGACATTGGATCTCCTCAAGTTGTTAAACTTTTGCAAAAAGAGGACTAAGCTCTGATACCAATTGTTAGGTCCCGGAGGCAACTAAGAGGGGGGGTGAATTAGTTGTCCAATAAATACAAACCAAAACTAACTTAACCAAACTTAATACTTAATGTCGGTAAACCAAACTTTAATGTCGGTAGACAATTTAATAGTTAATTGCAGTACTGGTAAAGTTTAATGCATGAAACAGAAAGACAAATAACATACACAACACAGAACATAGTTATTTTTATGTGGAAACCCTGTAAGGGGAAAAACCACAGTGGAAAGCCTTACCCACAATCATATGATACTACTACAGATAGTATGTGTGTACTATATGAAGTATGCACATGCCGAAAGGCCACCTGCCTAGAGCTCACTGCTCAAACACAAAATAGGAGTCACATTGACTACAATTGGATGGTTAAATCCAATGATAATGTACTACTCAAAATAGCATCTTCATATGCTAGATTCAGTACTGGTTAAGCTCTGATTTTCCTTCTTCAAACCTTCCTTCAATCTTAAATAATGTCTGCATGTATAACTCTACTTATATTTGTATACTCCTTATTACAATCCTTTTCACACTCTACCATGTTTTTACATAATCTCATAAATGAGATCTTACATTTATACCAAAACCTAAGACCAAATGAGTAGGTCGGCTCACTAAGATATTACAATAAAATAAATTACAAATGAATCAATATGTGATGCATAATGTTGGATCAAATACATTTACAATAATAATAAATCATCTACATGACGTGTCATACTAATCTGGAATAGATAAGCTTGTCGGTGCATATCTTGGACCTATTTGCCGGTAACAACAAATATGAAAATCCAACTAGACCAATGAACAAATTAGGAAAACCAAGTGTCGAAACAATGTCTTTGACATAACCAAGTAATCTCCAAGTCATTCCAAGTGTCGCTGAACAATATAACCTATCGGTGAACCAGATACTGGTGACTGTGCATAAGTCATTGAACATGCCGGTGAACATAAATAAAGATCTCCAAGTGTTCTCAAGTGTTGACAAGTGTTGACATCAATGAAAAAACCATATCAACATATCCAAAATACCAACAATATCCCCCTTTGGCATTTATGGCAACACAAGATGGAAAAACCATCTAAGTGCCAAAGTAGAAATGCCAAAAACCAAAAACCAACAATCTCCAAAAGTGATCATGAAAATACAAATATAGAGAGTAACAATCTCTCCCCAAAAGATAATGTGTTTTTTCATAGATATCTCTCCCACTTTGACATCAAATGCCAAAGCAATATAAAACCAAATACAATCAGTTCAAAGAACTTATCACAAAATACCAACTTATCAATTTATCCAACTACTCCCCCTGAGAAGTAGCTCTCCTCATCAAAGTCGGAAAAAATATTTCTCTATTAATTCTTCTAGTCTGATGCCATGCTCAATCTATCTAAGTCTCTACCGGTGAGGGTATAACTCCAAGCTGCTCTCTAAGATATTCAAAAGTTTCCTTAGGCAAAGGTTTAGTAAAGATATCCACAATCTACTCTTTAGTATTCACATAAACCAATTTCACTTCTTTTTCTTCAACATTTTCTTTCAAAAAATTGAATTTGATAGAAACATGTTTAGTTTTTGAGTGAAATACTAGATTTTTTGATATATCAATTGCTCCCATATTATCACAGTAAATGATTATAGGTTCATTGCATTTTACCTTTATGTCCTTCAATATTTGCTTGATCCATAATACCTGTGTACAATTAGTTGTTGCTGCAACATATTCTGATTTTGTTGTTGATAGTGATGTACAACTTTGTTTCTTTCTCAACCATGAAATTAGTCTGCTGCCAAGAGAGAATGCTCCACCGGTGGTGCTCTTTCTGTCATCTACATCTCCTACCCAATTTGCATCTATGTATGCACATAAATCAAAATTTTCATCTTTAGGATACCGTAAACCAAGATTTGTAGTGCCTTGTAGATACCGGAAAATCCTTTTCACTGTTGATTCATGATTTTCCTTAGGATTACTCTAAAATCTTGAAACAATACATACTGCATTGATAATATCAGGTCTTGTTTGTGTCAAATACAGTAAACCTCATATCATGGACTTTTAACTAGTCGGATTAACAGGTGTTGATTCATCCTTCAAAGATAGCTTATCATTTGTAGTCATAGGTGTGCTTACTAGTTTAGAGTTTTCCATGCCAAATTTCTTAAGTAATTCCTTCAAGTACTTTGATTGATTTGTGAATATACCTTTATCAGTCTATGAAATCTGCAATCCTAAAAAGAATTTTATCTCCCCAATCATAGACATTTCAAATTATTTACACAATCCATCTTCTCCTCCAAAGATTATATCATCAACTAAAACTTCAAAACCCAAGATTTCATCATTAGTTACTTTGTAATATAGATTGTTGTCAGCATTACTTTTAGTAAAACCAATATTCAAAATATATTTGTCCAATCTAGCATACCAAGCTCTAGGAGCTTGCTTCAATCCATATAAAGCTTTCCTTAACCTGCAAACCATATCTTTGTCATCTGTCAAAGAAAATCCATCAAGTTGTTCAATATAAACTTCCTCTTCTATATCAGCATTCAGAAATGCACATTTGACATCTATTTGATATACTTTTAGTTCTTGTGTGCTGCAAAAGCTAAGAATAATCTGACTACCTCAATTCTAGCTATTGGTGCAAAGGTTTCATTGTAATCAATTCCTTATTTCTGTGAATATCCCTTACACACTAATATTGCTTTATTTCTGATTACCTTACCATGTGCATTTATTTTATTTCTGAATACCCATTTAGTTCCAATTACATTTTTGTCTTTAGGCTGGGGAGCTAATGTCCATGTGTTATTCTTTTCAATTTGTTCCAATTCATCTTCCATATAGCCTTAATCTAGTGTTTATCTTCACATGCCTCATTAATAGATGTTGGTTCAATTTGAGAAATAAGACATACCTCTTCATTTGCCTATCTTCCTCTAGTCATAACTCCTTGATACTTATTCCCAATTATCTGATTTTTAGAGTGATTCAATCTTACATATCTGGGTGTTTTTACTTGATGTTGTTCTTTGGTCACTGTGGAATTCTCAGATGATGTCGATGAGACTGGATCAACATTTTGTACCAGTGTGCTCATTGTAGGTTCATTTGTGAATATCTCAACTGTCGGTTCAGAGTCTATAGACCTTCTAAACTAGTCATCAATCTTCACATTTGCACTTACAATGATTTTTTGCAATCTCTTATTAAAACATCTATATGCCTTTCTCTTAGATGAATAACCAAGAAATATTCCTTCATCACTTCTAGGATCAAATTTACCAATATACTCATCTCTTCTAGTATAGCATTTACTTCCAAATATTCTGAAATATTTAAGAGCAGGAGTATTACCAAACCATAATTCATGAGGGGTCTTACTAGTTTCACCTTTGATGTGAATTCTGTTGAATGTATAAATAGATGTATTGACTGCTTCTCTCCAATACACATGAGGTAGATTTTCTTCTGATATCATGCTTCTAGCTACATCCAAAATAGTTTGGTTCTTGCTTTCCACAACTCCATTCTGCTGGGGTGTTTGAGGTGCTGATAACTGTCTTCTAATTCCACTCACTTCACATAATGTATTAAATTCCTTAGATGTGAATCCACCTCCTTGATCTGATCTCAAACATTTAATTTTCTTACCGGCTTGATTTTCTACCATCACCTTGAATAGTTTGAATTTCCCAAAAGCTTCTGATTTCTCCCTGTGAAAATTAACCCAACACATTCTAGAATAGTCATCAATGATTAGCATATAAAATACCTATCTCCTTGTAAACTTCTAGTTCTTGCTAGACCACATAAATCAGTATGAATTAAGTCAAGAACATTATTAGATTTTTCTGGTATACTTTTAAAAGTTGCTCTAACTTGCTTTCCAAATTGACATTCCTTACATACTAGATTGTGAGGCTTAACAATCTTAGGTAAATCTCTTACTACCTTAGTTGTACTAATTTTCACAATGCAATCAAAATTTATATGACATAGTCTCTTATGCCATAACCAACTTTCATCAATATGTGCAATCAAGCATGTCTTCTCATTGTTATTCAAATGAAAGCTATTACCTCTACTCTGATTACTGGTTGCAATTTCTAAGCCGGTTTTGTTCATGATTTTGCATTTACCATTCTTGAATTGTAATTGAAATACCTTTTTAACTAATTGACCAACACTCAAAAGATTATTCTTCAAACCTTCAACAAAGTAAACATTATCAGTATTGTGCTTACCATAAAAAGATATAGTGCCTTTTCCTTTGATCAAACAAGCTTTGTCATCTCCAAATCTTACTAGACCTCCATTGTATTCCTGAAAGGTTAAGAATTTACTCTTATCACCAGTCATATGATGTGAACATCCGGAGTCAATAATCCATTCATCCTTATCTTCAATTTTAGCTTCCAGGGCCTTCTCTATCGGTTGAATAGTAGGTGTCGGTTGATCTTCTGTTATTGCAAAAAAAGCCCATCCATTGTCTATTGGTTCCTCATCAAAATCATCAATAACTCCTTCATCAGCATATTAACATTATTTGTCTCTATTCTTCTTAAATCTGTACCTTTGATATTCAGGGTTAGGTTTGTATGTTCTTTTAGCTTCTTCTTTCAATCTTGCATGTCTATCAGGACACCTAGAAGCCATATGACCAATCTTATTGCAGTTAAAACATTTAAATGGTGCTTTACCTTCATACTTACTTCCAATTGGACCTTTAGGCATTTTCCTTGCAAATAGTGCTTCAAGCTCTTCCAGTTCTTCATTCTCCTTTCTAATTTCTTCAAGTTATTTTGCATAAAAGGCTTTCCAATCAGATTTTTTAGATGTTGATGATGATGCTTTGAAGGCTAAATATGACTTAATTGTAGCAATAGGACCAAATTCCTCAAGTTCAAAAGCTGAAAGTTTTCCAACCAAAGTGTCTCTAGATATTGATGCATTAGGCATTGTTCTCAATTCATTTATAGCAATTAATTTCATTTTATATGCCAGTGGAAAAGCTCTTAAAGCTTTCGAAACAATTTAATCTTCACTTAAGGTTCCTCCACAACATTGTATACCCAAAACAATTTCATTTACTCTTTCCATAAAAGTAGAAATCCTTTCATCTTCTTCCATTTTCAGATTTTCATACCTAACCCGAAAGCATTCTAGTTTTGCAATTTTTATTGTGGTATCACCTTCATTCAATGTCTCCAATTTATCCCAAATAGCTTTGGTAGTGGATCTATCTTATAATCCCATGATTTGTTGATCTGACAATACGCTCAAAAGTGCTTCTCTTGCTTTGCAATCATTTTCCTCATCTTTAGCCAAGGTTGTTGGATTAGGTTGACCTTGAGTAGGAACAGTATAACTAGTCTTTGCAACATCCCATATGTCCTTCCCAATGCAATTTAGATGTGTCTCCATCTTGATCTTCCATATACCATAGTTGGTTCCATCAAGTTTCAGATTGTCCTTCCTGAAATAGTTAGAAGACATTAGATCTCCTCAAGTTGTTAAACTTCTACAAAAAGAAGACTAAGCTCTAATACCAATTGTTAGGTCCTGGAGGCAACTGAAAGGGGGGGTGAATCAGTTGTCCAATAAATACAAACCAAAACTAACTTAACCAAACTTAATGCTTAATGTTGGTAAACCAAACTTTAATGTCGGTAGATAGTTTAACAGTTAATTGCACTACTGGTAAAGTTTAATGCATGAAACAGACAGAAAAATAACATACACAACACATAACACAGTTATTTGTACGTGGAAACCCTGTAAGGGGGAAAACCATGGTGAAAAACCTTACCCACAATCAGATGATACTACTGCAGATAGTATGTGTGTACAATATGGAGTCTGCACATGCAGAATAGGCCAACTGCCTAGAGCTCACTGCTCAAACACAAAATGGGAGTCACAGTGACTATAATTGGATGGTTAAATCCAATGATAATGTACTGCTCAAAATAGCATCTTCATATGCTGGATTCAGTACCAGTTAAGCTCTAATTTGCCTTCTTCAAACCTTCCTTCAATCTTAAATGATGTCTGCATGTATAGCTCTGCTTATATTCGTATATACCTTATTACAATTCTTTTCACACTCTACCACATTTTTACATAATCTCATAAATGAGATCTTACATTTATACCAAAATCTAAGACCAAATGAGTAGGTCGGCTCACTAAGATATTACAATAAAATCAATTACAAATGAATCAATATGTGATGCATGATGTCAGCTCAAATGCATTTACAATAATAATAAATCATCTTCATGACGTGTCATGCTGATTTGGAATAGATAAGCTTACTGGTGCATATCCTGGACCTATTTGTCAGTAATAACAAATATGCAAACCCGATTAGACCAATGAAAAAATCACCAAAACCAAGTAATCTCCAAGTCATTCCAAGTGTCGTTGAACAATATAACCTATTGGTGAACCAGATACCAGTGACTGTGCATAAGTCACTGAATGTGACGGTGAACATAACCAAAGATCTCCAAGTGTTCTCAAGTTTTGACAAGTGTTGACATCATTGACAAAACCATATCAACATATCCAAAATACCAACACCTTCTTCACTAAGGGTTGAATGATAAGTTCATTGTATTACTCCCCCTAAGATCCTGCATCTCCTCTAGGCCTCATGAGATATCACCTGTGCATTGAATGCACAGTGTCAGTTCATGGTCTTCTTCCTCCATACCTGCTTGATCTCATTCTTCTTCCCATTTTTGGACTTGGGAGAAGCTCTTACCATCTTTTGCTGATGGGTCTTTTCTATTTTGGACACTGCATCACAACCGGAAGTAGTGTTATAGTAGCACACAACATCCATGCCAATCTCATGATTTGGGAACCTTCTACTATACTAGTTTTCTCTTTCTCTTTTGATCATGCCATTGTGGCTGGTTACTAGTTTCCTTGGATTCCTTGAATGTGCAAAAACATTTATCCTCTTGTTCCAAGAAGGTCTATGCTACTCATATCCCCTGTAACTACTCTCACAAAGAGCATGATTGTTCCACCAATTTCCATAGGAATGCATATTCTTCTTCCTGCATTCATAACTTCTATGACCTAATCCTTTACAGTTATAACACACAATATTTACATTTTTAGGAACAACAAATGGAATATTTCTAGCATAACGAAGAGAGGGGATATGCATGATTCTAACCCTAGATGCATTATGCTCATATGCATGGTTTTTATGAGATCTTAGAAATATTCTTCTAGATCTCTTTCTGCATTCTTATGCTCTATGACCATAGCCATTACATGCAAGGAAATAACTTGTAAAGGATGGCAGATGACTTACAAATTTATTTTACCATGCATGGGGAGATCTTACCGGTCTAGCATCTCCATTTCTCCTTCATGGAGGATGGATCCTTGGTTGTCCATTCTGTGCAGCCCTTCCTTCTAGTCTCTTCTTCTCCCACACTTTCTTTCTCCTGTGCGTGGTAGCATTCCTTTGTCCTCTGTCAGTAGGAGGTCTTCTTTGATGTCTTCTCATGTTCCTGCTTCTGGTGAAGTTGTCTTCTCCCATTTTACCTTTTCCTTTGGGATCTACATTGTTCCTCCTTCTTGCAACATTGGTCTTCATTCTTGTTTGCAAGTCTTCACCGGTTGTAGTTAGATCAACCTTCTTCTAAGGAGCATCTCTACTAGTGAGGGTTTGTCCCTTGTTTTCTCCATTTGAGGAGACAAACAAAATGTCATTGTGGGGGACATTCTTGTTGGTGGAGCATTCATCGGCACCACTTCCTAAACCTTCAGTATCCTTGGCATGATTTTGCTACTTCAACATCTTGTCCAAGGCATCACCACTGCCATCAAACCGGATTCTTACCTTGAGCTCATCCTAACACTTCTCAAGGTCATTTTGGAGAACCTCCATTTCTCCAACTAGCTCCAGATATTCTTTATCTCTAACTTCTAGCTCAGATGCTAGATCATTACACTAACGTTTCCTTGGTGTCTTCTTGTTGAGTCTTCAACTTTGAGATGCATTTCTCAGATTCTTCAAGGCATTTGATCAACCTATTCTACTCCACCACTACAACATTATTGAATAGCTTGTATTCATTCCTTACTCTTTTGAGTTCTTCAAGTGCATTGATAAGCTATTGTTCAAGATCAACTTCTGCTTCATCTTCTTCTTTACCTTCACTGCCAAACACATCATACCGATGAGATCTATCTGCATTAACCTCTTTTGATGTGCAATTCTCAATTTCTATCTCATGGGCCATGAAGAGATGAGTCTCTTCATTACCATTGATACTGCAATGCTTTGATCTACCTCTATCATCTTTACATGTGTCTACTGCATTGCTCTTCTCACTCACACAAACTGATCCACTGGTGTAGGGTTCATTTCCATAAAGCTTCTTTAGCCTATCCCATAGACTCTTTGTTGATTTGCACTTATCCACCTATGAGGAAACATCATCGGTGAGCCCACTGAATATAGCCTTCATGGCTTCTTCATTGCAAATGCATCTTCTTTCTTCTTTAGAGTCGATGGGAGGACAAACATTCCTAGGGAGACCATTGACAACCGACATCCATATATCAAACCCTATAGAGAACAAGTAGACTTCCATTCTACAACTCCAGATGGAATAGTTTGAACCAACAAAAAATGGAGCAGGGATTGATACTAAACAAACCATTGTGTCCTAGATAGGATCTACCCAAGTCAGAGAAAGCTTGATAAATAGGGTACCTAGGCTCTGATACCAATTGTTAGACAAAAATGCACCACTAAGAGGGGGGTGAATTAGTGGTTCTCAAACTTTTCCCTTTAACTATCCTTATGAATGCATGTTGATTAGTAGATCTAATTGAATGCAAACTTACCGATTAGTAAGGAGACTAAACACAAATGCATTCACACAAAGGGACATCACATAACACTAGTATGTACGAGGAAAATACAAGATGGGAAAAAAACCTCACTGAGCAATGTTGCTAGAGTCTACTACTCCAATCCACCCTCACAATGAAATTGTTACAATGTTTAGGGCACCAACCCAAGGAACACCAACCCCTAACTGATTTATGGGCTACCAACCAAAGGAGCTACAACTCCTACTAGTTTATGGGTGCCAACCCAAAGGAGCTACAACCCCTGCACCGAGCTACAACTCAATGATCATGATGATAGCTTCAAATACAAAATTAGTCATACTGTTACAAGTGAATCTTGTAACCATTTCATATACCTCACTCTGCTAGTGAGACACCTTCTCTGCTACACCGGTTCACTCTTCTGCTACATTTCTGGCAAACTCTATCAGTACAACTCTACTGGTTCTCCTCATCACTGCTCTACTCTTCAGTATCCTCTTCTATCTTCCTGTTGGTACAAGAACCTACCAGTTATCTCCTCTAATGCAATCTAGCTTCTATAATGATTGCTCAAACCATATCGGTTAACCATCTGTTAAACCCTATCATGAGTTTAACCTTCACTCACTCAGTCACTATTCTCTTCTGTTATTTTCACTCTAACTGATATAACTCTCTCATGCAACACTCAATCACTTTGTAGCAGCCTTATCTTCTTCTACTCAACAACACCCTTCAATGATTTTGGCTTCCTTATTTATAACTTGGTTTTCCCACCAAAAGGCATTTCAAATAATAGGCGCTTAGGGTTTCCTCATCAACCTTGAGGGAAACCAAATCCAATCAGATCTTATCTGATCTGATCGCCCAGATAGTTGTTTGCACATCACTACCATTGGCGAGCCTTCTTGATCATGCCTTCTATCTTTGGCAATCTGCTTTTTACCTTGTTGTCTAATTTCTTGATCAATCACCAAGATTCGTCTTGCAATTTCCTTCATCTACCTTGATCTCCTCAATCACTCTGAGTTGGCTCTCTCTGTCCTCCAGACCTCAAGTTGCAAACCTCTGCAATGGCTTTGCAACACATCCCATGATTTATGGGATCTACCATTAATATCGACTAACTCTTCAACAACCTTGTCAATGCACATTCCATCTACCACTGCATGCAAGTCTACCAACTTGACTCTGTGTGGCATCCATGTTGACCATTTGCCAAATTGGATCTTTGTGTCAGTTCAAATAGGATCCAATAAAAACTCAACCAGTTCTTCTTTTCTATCAGTTTACTAACCCTGCCGGTATCTCACACTTTATCGGTTAACCTTCATGTCTGCTCTTTGCTGAACTGTCGGTGGAACTCCTTAACCGGTCACCAGACATGTCTATACATAGAATGCTCATTCTCATCAAGTGAGAAGTCTTTTGCATCTGCACCTTGTCCCTATACTAGTGGAGATACATGTCGATAAACACTCTTGATGACACCATGTCATCAATCTTTTGTAGACTCCATCTTTAATTTGGCCATTTTCCTATGTCTGCATCTACTCAGCCTTGCCTTCTTCCTGATCAGTTCGGACCATATCTTCACTGGTTTTTCAAAGTGACAAACCCATCACTCTTCATCTGCACTGACAACCCAACATGCCTTCTCTATCAGTGAGTGCATAAACCTGATTTCATGCACTTGAGGCATTCCATTGTTTCATCGGTAGATCTGGTGTGAGCCTTCAGCCACTTGCCTTTACCTCTTCTTCCTTATCTCCCAGAACTATGATGCACACTATGCATAATAGGAGATAAGCTCCACTTACTAGTGGAGTGACACCTTATCATCTGCATCATGCAGTGCACCCATGTGACTTCTTTGTTTGAGCAACAGATCTTCACACAAGCACGTGATCCGGTGTGAGCACATTCATTGTCAATCATCTCTTCCCATGGTGACTACATCTTCATCCGGTGGGAGTCCTGTTTTTCTATAACCACACAACATACGGGTGACCTGTTCATCCTTCTCCTCCAGTGTTGATGTGATTTTGGTAACATTCTGCCTCTTCATCTCAAACAACATCTAAGCATCCTGCTCATTGTCAACACTTCACTTATCAGTTGACATACTCTCCTTACCGGTGATGCACTGTACCAGTAACTTTACCATTTTATCCACACAAGTCAGGCACTAACTTGTGTACTAGTGACACCAATGGTCATTCCTCTGAATGACATTCTCTTCTTTACCTTATTGATATTCTGCAACACAAGGTGATATCAAGGATATCTCATCTTGTATTCCTGCATGATAGTGTTGCACAAACATCTCTTCTACTGGTAGTGATGCCATAACGGTTGACATCAATGACAACACAATACCAACAATACATTATGGCATCGATAACAGGACAACTGAAATTATCATTTAAATTATCCTAGACTTCAGATTTATCATAGTTATCTTGATAAAATCATATGTATAAAGGAGCTCTTCTGTAACAAGATTTTCCATGCATATGAGATCATTGAGCATGTCACATGTGGGTTTGTGATTAAACCTAGTGGTAATGTACAATAGTCCATTAGGTGCATGAATTGAGGTATCATTATGTATGAAGTTGATGTCAAGTTAGATTTTAGGTTCACATTTATCTTGGCTAGGTGAGAATCTATCACATTAACTAAGCTCTTTAATTAGTTGTTTTCCAAATCAACATCCATCAGGGATGAATTTGGCTCTACAAGATTGGTTTAGTGATCAAGTAACAAGTTGGTAAAATTTTGTAAGTTTATGTTAGGGAGTGCTACAAATGTATTCTCTTTATCATCTACTCTAGCGAGTGATATGACATTAGAGTAAATGAGTTCTTGCACTTAATGTTTTTATATGCATGCATCACACATTATCATGTTCAACAGTATGGTGAAACTAAGAAAAGGCTTTTTTGGTGAAATTAAGGAGGGAATGGTCTAGAGGTGTGTACATGATGGATGGGGTGAAGATTAATTATGTTATTATTTAGAAATTTAAACATGATGTAATATAAAAATTCAGAAAGTTGGAAAAATAATCGATTCTTTGGTCTTAATGAAAAGTTGGTGGTGTAGGGCAAGCCCCATAGCACAATGATTTATTACAATCCTTGTTGATAGGGAGGTTATGTGTTTGATCCCCTATAGGTCCCATTGTGTTGGTCTATGCGATGTGATGTTGGTGTTTCCGTGGAGTCCTCGTTCCTGGTCTTATATTGGTCACTGTCAAGGAAGGTGTGCTGCAAATGTTGTACGGGTCATACCATGTGGAGAGATAAGGAGTGGAAATCAAATGCAGTCGGTGGATGGATGTAGAGTGATGAGGAGGGGAGGCATAAGGTTGCGAAGTGATAAGGATTGTTATTGTGGAGTGATAAGGTGAGGGGAGATATAAGGAGAGATATACGAAGTCAATTCAGTATGAGCCCAAAGAGATAAGGAGTAAGAAATATGGTTAATTCTGCATGAGTCAAAATCTAAGAGGTGTTAATACCTCAGAAATGTAACCATGGGGATGGGATCCCCCAATGTGATCCCACTGGTTCAAAGCTCCAGTCAAAAGCGTTAAAATCAATATAAAGTACCAATTACCAATCAAAAAAAGGAAAAGTTGGTGGTGTAGGAGCACCCAAGTCCAATTTTGGTCAATTATATAATTAGGGGTCTATGTTGGTGTAAATAAATAATCATTTTGGATATTATTACACTTTACTTAAGTTAACTTAGGATAATGCATCTCTTCGTAGTTTGGATTTGAGACACTTAGGGAAGTGTGCACATAGGGATAGAGCTTGTAGGAGAAATTCCACCTTTTGTGGTCTTATTTTGCTGTTACACTCCACATTTGGTGGGTCATCCACCTCTTGTGGAATATTATATTATTTCTCCTACCTACCCCTAGTATTTCTTACCTACCCTTGTTTCTCATTGAGCCACATGTCATAATTGTGTGCTCGTACATCCATATGGCCTTGCCTATATAAGCAGGCCTATATTCATTGTATTGGTTAATCCAGTTGATCATTTGCATATTTATGGGAATACAGATTTATTCTTGTCATTCTATTGTCTCTCCTTTTATGCTTTTCATTGTGCCCTTGATCTTGGCAAAATCCTACATGGTATCAGAGCTATTGGGGCTTCATTGATTAGTTTTTTGGAGACATTTTGGAGGCTTCTATTTTTGGATTTGGGGATCTTCATTTTTTGGGGCATCGTATAGCGATTTGGACATCACCATTGAATCCGGGAGACCGTTTCCATGAATTTCGACTATAAAGTTGACCTATTTTGGTGAGAAATTTTTTTTTCCCCATTTTGGCTATTATTGTACGGATTTCAAAAAAAAATTTAATTATTTTTCGAAAAAAAAAAGGAGAAAAGGAAAAATTTCAAAAAAAAAAAAACAGCGATTAAAAATTTGAGAAAAAAAAAAAAAAAAAATTCTGCTGTTTTTTGGGTGTCCGCAGACCCCCCGACCCCGCAGTACCCTGCAAGTTGCAGGGCCCTACCTACGTTGTCGTCGTGTCTCTCCAGCCATCGCAGATCTCCCGCCGACCGCCCAGATACACAGTCGGCCATCCAGAACTCCCGTCGGCTGCCCAAAACTCCCGCCGGCCGCCGCGCCTCTAGTCACCGTCTCCGACCAGGACCTCCAGCGATGCTTCCCTATAGCCAGCGGTCCTCTAAACCAGTGGACCCACACCCACCATGTGGCAGGCGGCCACTGGCCCGCGGTCAACTACTGTACACCTAGTCACTGCGCCACGTCAGCAGACCGTACGCCCAGTCAGCAGTCCGTATGGTACAGACGCCTAGTCAGCAGGGAGGTGAAGTTTTTGTGATGGTCATATGGTCGTCAAATTTAAGCTCATAAATTGCTGACATCAGCACCACATCAGCAGACCTTTGAAATTTTTTGCCCCCCTCTTCATTGAGCTTTTCAGTTTTGTAGTCCAACTTTGAAAGATCATATCTTGCTCATTTTTGCTCCTTTTTTGGTGCAATTTTTTTTGAAATGGGCTAAAATTTCATGATCTTTGCAGTGGTATGGTTATTTTATAATTTTGGTGCACAATTTTTTTGGAATTTTTGGATTCTCTTAGCTGTACCTGTCCAATCCTCAATTCTGCAACTTCAAAGGCCTCGTTTGAGCTCATACGACCTCCTTTTCAGGTGTTGTTTTTTTTAAAAGTGCATGTTTTTTCATCTACTTTCATAATCTATGATCAGATTTTAGATATTTTGAGTGAAAATTGTACTTTCAGATATTGGTCTTATTTGGCCTATTAGGTACTTGTAAAATGCTTGGATCTTGGTTTAGATCTCTTACATTATCAGTTTGAGTCTCTTTTGGCCTTATTGAGGCAGTTGTAAAATTGTAATCAGAAGTCCACTTTGCCATTTTTTGCAAGTGGCCCATTGTATACGCACTAAGTATAAATTGCCAAATCATCACTTTTGGGGGGGGGTTCTTTGATTGAGTGAATTTGGGGGGGTGTCTTGTGTGATTGTGCCTCTCTTTGTGGTCTTTCATTTTTTGTTGCCATGAGTCCTCATAAAATTTCCACCTTTAACTCCACATAATTATGCATCATGGAAAATTAAAGTATGGAGTAAATTAATGGAAAAGGGTCTCATGCATTACATAGATGGAACAATAGCAGCACCACCTAATCCTAAGGCTGATCCAAATGCTTAGTTAGAATGGCTCACAAAGAATTGCATGGATCTTGGAACTTTGCGCAAATATGTATCAAATGACCTCATTTTTCACATTGAGAAGTGTACAACAATCAAAGAGGCTTGGGATATGTTTTAGAAATTGTATGGTCAAGTTGATTGAATCAGAGGTTACAAAATTGACAATGAGCTCACCAACTTGGATCCCAAGAGTTTTGATACAATCCAAGATTATGTCACCAAAGCAAATGAGCTAAGAGAAAAGCTAAAGGATGCTTAGTTGATATTCAACTTGTTGGACAAGCTTGTACCAGAATATGCAGCATTTGTGTCTAGCTTCCAAACTCATTGTTTGACAGTGAGGAGTTCCTATGTTATGCCTTCATTTGATGCTTTCACAGAAATATTAATATTGGAACAATCTAAGTTGTTGAACATGGGACTTCTCAAGTCTTCAAAGTCCAAGGCTTTGGTGGCTAATCAAGGGAATCATGGAAGTCAAGGCAAAGATTCCAACAAGAAGAAGAGAAATCCAAGTCTAAACCACACCAAGAAAAAGGACAATCATCCTCTCCATCACAAGGTGATTTTTCATCCTCTTCCAAGAAGGGGACACCACCTAAGAAGGATAAACCAGCTTGTGCATATTGCAAGAAGTATGGTCATGATGAGCATCGATGCCATGCAAAGCAAGTTGATGAGTTAACTAATCTTCTTAAGAAAAACAACATCAACTTGCCATTCGCCTACACAAAGAAGGATTCATCTCCTTCCTTTTCCTCACATTCTAAGGGAAAAGGGCAAGCATTTGTGGCTACAACAGGTTCTTCACAACAATGGATACTTGACTCGGGTGCCTCATATCACATGGGTTCTACAAAGGAGCAGTTTTCTTCATTGGAGCCATCTAAGGTACCTCACATTTACATAGGTGATGATACACAAGTAGAGGTTGAAGGGAAAGGTTCAGTTGACATGGATGATGGAACATTTGAGAATGTTCTCTATGTTCCTAACTTGTCTACTAACCTTCTCTCTATCTACCAAATCACTCACTATGGGAATGGGAAAAAGGTTGAGTTTACACCAGATTCAGTTGTGGTAAAGGAACTTGATGATGATGCCTTGGTAGCAGTGGGACAAGTCAATGACAACTCAAGGCTTTATTCATTCTCCCACTTTGTGCCAAGTTCACCTTCTAGGGCCTTGCTTACTCATTCAAATTCAGAAAGTAAGCTATGGCATGAGTGGTTTGGTCACCTCAACTACCACTATCTTCAGTAGCTCAACACTAAAGACATGGTCACAGGTCTACCTCAAATCAATTTTTCAGAGGGTGTATGTTCAGGTTGTTCCATGGGCAAGCATCCCGAGGAGAAGTTTGATAAGGGGAAAGCTTGGCGAGCTTTGGAAGTTCTTCAACTTGTTCACAGTGATGTAGCGGGTCCATTTCCAACACCTTCATTTAGTAAGGCCTGCTATGTCCTCACCTTCATTGATGACTACTCCTGCTTCACTTGGGTCTACTTTCTATTAGGGTTCCCATAGATACTGAGAGGGGGGGGGTGAATCAGTATCTGACCGGTAATGAAATTTTCTTAAAACTGAATATGCAGAACATAAAGTAACAGTATACCGGTATGTAAGAATTAATGTAAATAATAGAATCAAAAACATCCACATGAAAGGAACACCATAACACAAGATGTTTAATGAGGAAACCCGGCGTGGGAAAAACTTCAGTGGGATTTGTGACCCACAATATTCACTTACTGGCCAATAAGAGAATATTACTTACAATAGGGGCCTACACATGCAGGAAGGCCAACTGCCTAGAGCTCACTGCTCAATAAGAAGTCACACTAACTTACAATGAGGATTTACACAAATCCAATATTCTGTACTGCTTTACAATAGCATCTTCAATGCCAGATTCAGTACCGGTTCTTGCTCTATTCTTTACATATACCCTTGACCTACAATTCTTACATTAGGTCTACCTTATAATTTATTATATGCTTCCCATCCATATTCTACAAATGCCTACAATGATCTCTTTTATATACAAGAGTCATTTTACAATTTGCCAAGTCGGCTTACAATAATAAACAAAATATTACATATCAAAAATCCTATCGGCCTCAATGCCGGTATACATGTTCTTTTCTATGCCGGTGTACATCTTCTGTGCTGGTGTCAGTGTAGATTGATCTTGCTGATGCTAGTGCACTGTCTTGTTTGAGTAATGCTTTGCCGGTATAATATCTTGTAGGTGCCATAGGATTGCAAGGTTGCCATCAATGACAAAACCTTCAATCACACATAATGTCTCATTAGAGTGTCCATATGCCAACACTTTCTTATTCATAAGAGTGAAGTATTTGACAGATTTAAGGACTTCAAGACTCATGTGGAGAAGCAATCAGGGAAAGTGGTCAAGATTCTTTAGACAGGTAATGGAAGGGAATATGTGAACAAAAGACTTGAAGATTTTTGTATATTTGAGGGGATTGATCTTCAGCATTCTGTTGCATACACTCCATAACAGAATAGAGTTGCAGAACGCAAGAATAGAACTCTCAAAGAAATGGCTAGTTGTATGATACATGCACGTTCTCTTGATCCTGCCTTTTGGGCAGAGGCTATCAGTTGTGCCACACACATCCAAAATCGGGTTTCTAACAAAGCTTTGAAAGGTATTACTCCTTTTGAGGCTTGGGCTGGTAGGAAACCGATTGTGAGACATTTCAGAGGCTTTGGGTGTCCAGCATGGGCTTGCATACCTCCGCAGAAACACAAGGCATTGGAACCTCAGAGTCGGCCTTGCATATTTGTTGGATACCCTGAGGGTGTTAAGGCATACAGATTGATGGATCCTGAGACACATGAGGTGTTCATTGAGAGGAGTGTTCACTTTGAGGAAAGCTCTCCTAGCTTAGCCTCTCTACCTCCTCCACCTTCCTCCATTGTGGATAGTGATGTTAGTGATTCAAATGATGAGACTCCTTCAAGTCTGACTCGTAGGGTTACACCTCCGTTGGGTCCACTTGCAGTTGAGGAGCCTCGTTCTCCACCTCCACCTAGACCTCATTGGGCTCGATAGACACTTAAGTCTGTAGGTTCTCTTGTTGGGGATCCTTCAGATACATGAAGAACTCGATCACAGCATCAGGATCTACCACGTGCATTCATTGCTACCACTTCTGATCCACAGACATTTAGGGAAGCATTAGGGGTTCCTGAGTGGGACCAAGCTATGGAGGATGAGTATAGTTCCTTGATGAGGAACAACACATGGGATTTAGTCCATCTCCCTAAGGGGAGAAAGATGGTTCAATGTAAGTGGATCTATCAGACCAAGTTTGTAGCGGATAGTAGTGTGGATAGGTATAAGGCTCAGCTTGTTGCAAAAGGTTTCTCTTAGGTTGTAGGTGTTGACTATACTGAGACCTTTGCACTCATAGCCAAGATGAACTCCATTCATTTGACACTTGCTATTGTTGTAGCTCATGGCTAGGCTGTACATTAGATGGATGTGAAGAGTGCTTTTCTTCATGGTGATCTTGATGAGGAGATTTATATGGAGCAGCCACAGGGTTTCATCCAGGATACTTCCTTGGTTTGTAGACTAAGGAAATCTCTCTATGGCCTTAAGCAGGCCCCCAGGGCTTGGTACACCAAGATGGATTCCTTTCTTCTCTCCGCAGGGTTCACCAGGTGTCATTCTGATCTGAATGTCTACATTTTGCGACAGGATGACTCTCACTTGATACTTGTGCTCTATGTTGATGACTTGATCATTACAGGGAGTACTTCATCCATCATTAGCAGGGTCAAATATGCTTTGCATGACAGATTTGCTATGACTGACTTGGGTCTTTTGCACTACTTTATCGAGATAGAGATTTCACAGTCACCTTCCAGGATTACACTATCGCAGCCCAAGTATGCTCTTGATCTACTTGCACACTTTCATATGGCTGATTGTAAGCCTGCCCCGACTCCCTTTCTTTCAGGAGTCAAGCTTGAGGCTCAGTATTCTTCTCCACCAATTGATGCCACTTTGTATCGTCAGCTTGTGGGTAGTTTCATCTATTTGACCCATACATGCCCTGATATTTCATTCGTAGTTGGCATGGTTTCCCACTTCATGCAGGAACCACATGAGCTTCATTGGAAAGCCACCAAATGCATTCTTCATTACATCCAGGGTACACATCACTATGGGATTCACTATACAGCAGGCACAGGACTTCGCTTGGTTGGTTACACAGACTCCGATTGGGCTGGCGATCTTGATGATCATAAGTCTACTTCTGGTTACAATTTTCACCTTGGTTCGGGCCCCATTTGTTGGCAGAGCAAGAAGCAACATGCTATTGCTCTCTCTTCGACTGAGGCTGAGTATCGAGGCACTGTTAATGCAGTGACTGAGACCATTTGGCTCTAGCAGATTCTCACATAGTTTGGACTCACCACTCCACGGCCGACAGTTCTACATTGTGACAATCAGAGTGCTATTGCGATCTTGAAGAACCCGGTCCAGGATCAGTGGACCAAACACATCAAGATTCATATGCACTATATCCGAGAGCTCATTCAGGAGCAAGTCATTGATTTGCAGTATTGTCCTACAGCGGAGCAGGTTGCTGACATATTTACCAAGCCTTTCACCGAGAGTAAGTTCCAACAGTTGCAAGCTCTCTTGGGGGTGCGGGATGTGTTATTAGGGGGGGTCAGCTGACTTCTCCTTCCTCTCTTATGGGGGGGACTTTTTCCTCTTTGAGGTTTTGTCCTTCTTCTTTGAGAATCTTTTGTACATTCATCTCTCTTTTGGGGGGGAGTTTTTTCCCACTGGGTTTTCTCCCTTTCTCCATTTGTGAGAAATTGCTTTGCATGGTTTCTTCTTGCATTTGCATATTGTACATGGGTACTTATCATGGCCTAGTAGCTAGGACCCATCTTGCGTTGTTGACTTGAGTCTTCATTCCCCTAAGTTGCACTTAAGGGGGGGTGTTGGTGTAAATAAATATTCATTTTGGATATTATTACACTTTACTTAAGTTAACTTAGGATAATGCATCTCTTCGTAGTTTGGATTTGAGACACTTAGGGAAGTGTGCACATAGGGATAGAGCTTGTAGGAGAAATTCCACCTTTTGTGGTCTTATTTTGCTGTTACACTCCACATTCGGTGGGTCATCCACCTCTTGTGGAATATTATATTATTTCTCCTACCTACCCCTAGTATTTCTTACCTACCCTTGTTTCTCATTGAGCCACATGTCATAATTGTGTGCTCGTACATCCATATGGCCTTTCCTATTTAGGAGGCCTATATTCATTATATTGGTTAATCCAGTTGATCATTTGCATATTGATGAGAATACAGATTTATTCTTGTCATTCCATTGTCTCTCCTTGTATGCTTTTCATTGTGCCCTTGATCTTGGCAAAATCCTACAGTCTAGAAGTATGATTTTGGTTCATTGCATGTAATAAGGTCATATTAAGATCATTTTTCATGTTTTTAGGTCATATAGGTTCATTTGATGCAAAAAGTGTAAAAGTTGTCAAAGTTGCTTAGCAACTTGACAACTTTTTGGAATATTAATAGTCGTTTGTTTTAAAAATCAGTTGTGGCCATTGGAATTCAAGAAAAATAAGTTTAAATAAGCCTCAACAGGTTGAGACATGGTTGTTGAAGACATTTTGAAGGATAAATCAATAAAGAGACTCTTTTTCTATAATTTTCATTTTTTTGTTGTACTTTATGATGTTGTACGGGTCCGTACAGGTAGGATAAACTTGTGAGACCAAGTGCATGTGATGGGTATCCAAATCTACTTTGTTTTGCATCAATTTCGGCTTGTTTTCATAAAGGAACAAGTGTTGCTTCATTGTATTATTGTTTTGTTGTTCTCAATGTAATCATACTTTTTCATTGTGAGGCTGGATTAGAGCAATAGACTCTTGCAACATTTCTCACCAAGATTTTTCCCATCTTGGGTTTTCCTCGTATATCTTGTGTTATGGGATTTCTTTTTATGTGTGTGTGTAGATTTGTTTAGTGTCTTTTCTCATCGCTAGATGATCATTGTTATTAGAGCTTTAATCTTTTAGAAAGTGCAAGTTTTGAGTTACCACTGATTCACCCCCCCACCTCTTAGTGGTCCATTTGTGTTCCTTCATATATCTATATAGATATATATGATCCTATTCTAGAAAATATTAGTTCATCGATGTACAACCTATCTAATCTAAAAAGTTCAAACATGACAAGTTAACTTAAAGCTCGTGGTACATATAATCTGGATCCTCCCAATATTTTATAATCTCTCAAATGTTTTCATGGTCTTCAATAGGAAACTTCCACTTTTGGTTGCCATGTCCTCTTTTTGGAAATGTCTCCAAATGCGATCTTGTTGCTATTGCTAAGTGACTGTAGTGTAGAACTTGTTGGCCTGGTGTATAATCAATTAATGTTACACCATTTTTATCTATCTTTATTTGTTGATAATATGTGCCTTCAATAATAACTGAACCTATGAGATATTGTTGTCCATCACCATCAGTGACTGATTCTAATAACTTGCATTTTGGTGTTGTGCACCTCAATAGATAATAATAAACACCTTCAGCATTGTCAAGATTAGCAAACACTGCAAAAATATCACCTACATAGACCACATATATTTCAAACAAAATTAACATAAATTATTTGAATAATAGAATAAATAAGAATTTAAAAAATTGTACATATTTTAAAAAAATGCACACATGCACCTCTAACAACTAAATCAAAAACATGTTCATAATCAGCTAAATATAGAGGATTATGAATATCAATAATATCACTATCTTCATAAGGAGGCATTGTGACTAACTGTTTCATTTCCCATTGTAAAACAAATACATCTACAATGTTCTCACATTGAGTAATTGTGGTGCTCTCAATTCAATCAACACAAAAGGATGGTTTTTCTCTTACAAGAATAACAAGAGGCTTGCTATGTCCCGTAGTCATGACTTGATGCAAACTTCTAATACCATTAATTGTTTCAAAATTATTAGGATTCGATCGATCAATGTCTATTACAAATTTTTGATTTTAGAAACACACATTTATGTTTCTAGTTCAATACGTAGTTTTAAAATAAATGTACATGTCAAACTCACAATTCAACAAAATTAATTTAATTTAATTTTTATTTATGTCATGTTGAATTTTAAAATAATTTGAACACAAGAATAAATACCTAAATAACTTCCCAAAAATAACGCTTGTTGTATGTTGTATCACAACTAGCAAAATGACTTTTGCACCATTCAACAATTTCATTTCAATTTAGTATAGTGTTACCTGTATATAAGATCTCACTTTATAAAAGTGGAATTTCTCATATATATTTAAATTGCTTAATATAAATAATATTAAATTAAAATAAATGAAGAGAATGTACTTGCAAGTTCATGTTGGTGAAGTGCACACTTCACACATGCTCCTGCTCCATCATGTTCTCCTTTTCCATGTCCACTCTCAAAGAAGTTCCATAAAAAAATTATGTTGCATTGAGCATGTTATAAGGATAGCCAACTAAAAGCTTTTGTAGAATTAATTTATCCTGACATGAATAGTTATATATATATATATACTTGGTGTTAAAATCAATTCAAATTGAAATTTAGTACACATGTATGTATTATAAATATATATAAATAAGAAAATTTAAAATCAATTTCACAAATACACTTACCAGCACATCCACATGACCAAATCCAATATTGTGAACAATTTATCCCACGTTCTTTAATATCTTCAAAAAATTTCCAAAACAATGTGCTACATAGCTCCTATCATGACACGTATCATCGTTGGTATAGAAATGAACCTCCTTGATGATAATGCGTTCATTTACAATACTCTCTATACCATCCACCTGAAATTGTGCATGTCTATAGAAAACTTGTACAAATATTACAACTTGCTTTGAATGATAATATTGACTTTGAATTTCTGTGTGAGGACTAAATGTATAGTTCTCGGAGAAATCTACAATTGAAAGAATACAACCTAGTGGAAAACAATTCTTTGGCTCACGAAACTATTTAGCTTGCCATCTTGCACCATGACAATGTTGGATATGTGGATATATGACACTATGAAATCTAGTCATATACTCAATGTAGGGAAATTCACTCTCTTTCAACACAATTTTTTTGGATTCATCTCTTGACTTAGTTTGGTATGTCTCATATTCAAATCTCTTCCACATAACTTGCATTGTAATATCAATATTCTCAGTTTGCAATGAAAACTTACTCAAATCTCCACAATCATTGCATGCACCTTTTATACACTATATTTTGAACTCATCTGAATCTTCTAATTTATCACATAAAATAGTTTTCACAAACTTTGTTGTACTTGTAGGAATGATTAGATTTGGATTAATTGTTGCCATGACTTTTTTATATGATTGCAAGTGTAGATGAAATTCAACATGATTTCGACAACAACAATTTTCACATACTTTATTGATGCATACAAAGAAAGGATGCAATCTCTCAAACATCCTTTGACCAATCTTCACATCTGAAAATTCTTGCTTGAATTCTTCAAACAGTTCACTTTGTGTTGTATCTAGAAATTGTTTTGGATGTGAAATTTTTGTACCATATCCATCTATCATCTGTATAGTGTCCCTTCTATTGGAAGAAACACAAGAGTGGTTGGTCCAATAATCAATGACGTGTATTTTTACATCTTTAGAAACTTTGTCTTCTTGATGAACCCTACCAATATTTACCCAATTGTTTTCAATGTTTTCATCTAACATATTTATCTTCCTAATATATCTTTGAACAGTTCTTTTAGATACTTTCATTAATTGAGAAATTGTGTGAACTTGATTTCTATGAGATAATTTCTTACTAGAAATCATAGTCATCAATGCTCTACGTGCAACACTTAATTCAACACCTTGACTTGTGCTATCAATACATTTCAATGCTACTTGCAAATTTTCAATTATAGTTTCTTTTATTGATGTATCATGTGATCTTTTCTTATTATCAACACCTAACAACTCCAAAACAAGGGTCATTTCTCTTTTCCTAAATAACTTAGCAAATAATTGTTCTCTTCCAATAATAGACTTATTTTCAAAATAATCATCCCACATTTTTTTACAATACAATTTTATTGTATTTTCAAGTACCATGTCTTTAGAAGGAATTTCATTGAAAAGGCTATCTTCATCCATTTCCATCAAATTTTTCATACAAGAGAAAATTTTTGAAGTTGACATTGTACCAATTTGATCTCGTACCTGAGTTGTCATTTCTTGAACATTAATAGGTTGATCTTGAACATCAACAAATTATTATTGCCTATGTTTTTCCTTTTTCTTAAAAAAGAGCTCTATGATTTGTTCACAATGCTGATTATGAAATGTAAAATTTTGCATTCTTAAACTTGCTAGATAGGTGTTAGCTTGTTATACAAGTATCGAGGATGGATTGTATACGTAGTATCATTTAAATAGAAAAAAAGGAGCTAGAAAAGTAAAGTGGACAAACATATATAATTTCAAGATCACTATAATTTTTCCCATTGGTGATATGGTAATGACAACTAAATTAAATATATAGGTTTAAATAATGATTCATACATTATTGAAGTTATTATTGTTGTCCTTCTAAAACACATTATTGATAGTGACAATTTAAGAAGTGTTTTCATTGAGATTATTACTAATATAGTATTCATTCTCATCATTCAATTATCATTTGAACCTAAACTCCAATTTTTGAAATAGAGAAAAGTTGAGTTGTATATGTAAATAAAATTATTTGTCACAAAACAGTGTCATATCAATTCTATTAGTGTAATATATTTTACAAATTTACTAACTCAAACTATTTTTGGATTAGTACAATAGTTAGTAACAATTGTGAGACTTGTTTTAATAATATTCTTATTTCTTAGTTGGTAATGTTAAAACAAATTTGATCTATCTAAATAACATTTCTACAATCTTTGTAATATTTCATCTTTCACTTTCGAAAAATGATGACAACTATTTTGAATGTCTTTTAAACTTCATTTGTTTATTTGTAAATAAAAATGAATCCCTGTACATGTAAATAATAATGAATACACACATATATATGAGCATGTATAAATGGATCCGTACACATAAATAAAAATGAATAAATACATGCAACTAAAAAGAGATCCATACATGTAAATAAAAAGTGCGCAAACACATATAAATGAATCCATACATGTAAATAAAAGGTTCAAGTGAAAATACATTATTGGATCAACAATTAAAAAATGGGTAAATGCACCAAGATGTGTACAGAAAAGTGGCCACATGCCAAAAAAAAAACCAAATTTTTCATAATCTATGTGGGTTTTGAAAATTCAAAAACGTGCTAGGCTTGGTAATACCAAGCCTAGCCAAAACAATTTTTTTTTAAAAAATTTCCTCAAAACCCATACGGGTTTTGAGGAACACTATATTTTTTAATCAAAAATCAAAAGTTCCTCAAAACCCGTATGGGTGAGGAACATTATTTTTTTTGGTGGCCCACAGGTTTTGGCCATTTTCAACTCCAAAACCCGTGGAATAACAGCAAAAAGAAGCCAAAAAACCACAGAACCCACACTGGTTTGTTATCATTTTGAATTTTTCTAGCATTAAGAGCAATTTTCAACAATGGCACCCTGTCGAACAGGTAAGATTTGATTGGTTTGATTATTTTTGTTTGTATTTTAATTGATTTAAGTTTTTATTTTATTAATTTGATGTCATATTCTTCAAGCAATCCCCCAAAACGAAATAGACAACAAAGACCTCCTCCTGCATAAGCAACACAAGCAAACCCTGTAAACATTGCACATGAGCAATAAGGAAACCTTCAAGATATTTCTCCACAACCACAAAATCCTCAAAATGCTACTTCTCAATAACCACCACCACCCCAAAACCCTCCATGTCCTCCATTAGATTGTGTAGATACCACAAAAGAGGATCTCATCAATTGCCTTACAGAAAATAGTGCCCTAATTTCTATATTGGTGAATAGGTTGAGGTCCTTTAAACTTGAGCACCACTCAACCCTCACCAGAATGCTAGAAAAAATGGCCAATAGTGCAAATGAGGTATCTAGGGAGGTTACAAAATGGGGTTCATGGAGGGATAGATGTCGAACATTTTATGTGGATGTGTTGTCATATGATCAAGTGAAAAAAAGGGGCATACTTAAAGCTGACATATGTGCTATTTTCACCAATCTTGTAACCAGTAATAACCTAGAACTAAATATGACTTAGTTTCCTATACATTGGTGTGTCCATGCTAGGCTAAAAGAAGATTTTTGGGATAGCTGGTATATGGTCTTTGACCAACCACCTTGTAATAATTGGGAGGTGCCTCTATATTTTTTAAGAAAGTTGTATTGTGAGTTTATCCTCGGTGAGAAGCTGAATTACTTTGACATCCAAAAATTTCAAGGTAGAGGGAGATGCTCTACGCAGGATAGACTTGTGGCCCATAGGGTGATATAGCCACAACATAGGAGGCATATAGCTCCTAAACCCATGGTTCATGTCACTGTCCCTATATCCTTAAAGGAGTCTATGGAATTACAGACTCTTCAGGAAGCTGCATCATTGACTAATGTCATTGTTCATCATGGCACAAAGTTGGTCAGAGCAGAGGATGTACCAACACCTATGGCACTTCCTTCATCAGGGACACCTCCTTCATTAGCGTCACCTCATGCATCATTTGGCACGGGCCAGCCCATTCATCATATGTGTGCCACCTGTCAGGGTGTATGTTCTAGTGTAGACACTGATGCTGATGAGGATGGTTTAACATCTCATTCATGTACATGTTGCGGGAGTAGATGTCATGCTTCCACTGCTGAGGATGTAGCCCCCACCAACGACCTGATCAATATGTTGTTCCCTTGCTATTAGACACATGTGTGTTTAATTCTATTTATGACATGTTCAATTAAGTGACTAAATCTTATAAAAAGAAATGAATTTTTATTTTTAGAATAATTTAAAGTGGCATATAAATAAAATGCATTGTAGGGTGCAATAGTTGGTGGGAGTACACCACATACTTTTCATTCGACTCCACGGTCACGAGTAGTTTCACCACCATAGGTAAATATTTGTAAATTTGTTAAAAATATAATAATACATTGGTTTCAAAATATCTTTTGTTAATTATATGTATCATTACTTGGTGTTTTATAGGGCTTATCAGGGGCTGAGATGTCCCAACTTAATGATATCACGCTTTCAGCCATTAACTTTTGCCAAGATAGCTATGCGGTGCCATTTAGATTTATATATTTTTTACTTAAGTGATATATTAAATGCATGCTCTTTTCCCTTTATGTTAATTTTTTTTCTGTTAGTTTACCCCACCTGCCTCAAGGACATCTCATGTGAGAAAGCAATCCTCTAACACTCTAAGGTAGAAAAAGATATCCCCTTGGACACCCAAACAATAGAAGGTAATTCAATACAATTTAAATTCATTTGTTGAAATGTATTATGATTAAACATGTATATGTATATATTGATAAATGCACTTAATTTATTTGTTCTATATACAAAAACATATGGGGTTTATAGAATTAATGAATGGACCTGATGTCAATGAGGTTCAGCAGAGGGAAGAGGTGATATCTTCATATTCACTTTGGCTTGCATTATTTCTTGTTCGAAATAACTAAATTATTTTATGTCTATAATGGTAATAGTTGCATCAGATTCGACTAGGCCTCCTAAGGTTACATGATAACTATACGAGGCTTCATTGTGCATTTGTTCTAAATATGTTAAAAATACTTTTTCTATGTAGTTTGTCAACAACTTTAGGTTATTAACTTGTATAATTGTCTTTAACCTATTACAGCCCCCTTCCAAACTTCCTACTGATGTTCTACCATTCCATTTCATTAGAAGTCCTACACGTATAATATGGGATCCAACACGACAAAGGGAAAAGGTATGTCTATCTTAGATCAACTCCTTTTTACTAAGTGCACAATGGATTTGAAACCCTCTTGTTAACTCCTTTTGGATCACTTACCATGGATATGGGAAATTATCATAACTGATTCATCTATGACTTTGCCTCCTATGACCACAACACATTCATCTGAGGCTCCGGTATGCACTTTAGTTTTTTAGTCTATTCATTTTTAGTTATTATATGTTATTTGACATATATTTTATTAACTTTTATTAATGTTGTTTTACCAGTTACAACCCCCTTCAGGACATCCCATGGATCCTCAACCTAACCCAATTGCAAAAGACAAAGATGAGGTAATAAACATTTCAACTTCAAACAATTTAGAGTTCTGTATTTAGTTATTTTGATGTTATATTGAGAAAATATATCTGATTCAATATTTGAATTGTCCTTGTGCAACCACCTGCAGAGCCATGTATTGCTTCAAAGAGGCTCGATTTTGATGATCTACCACAACCATAGATACTGATAGAGACATATAGTTGTAGTTGTGGTCATTGAAGGACCAATTTTTTTATATATTTGACATTTGTATACATATATATCAACTTTGACAAACATGACACATGCCACATTTTTGTAACTATTATTGATTTGGCATCTATGCCATTTTTTTATATGTACACGATTATTGTTCATTTTAATATATATGAAACTTGATGTTCGATCCAATTTGTTCATTGATATATATGGAACTTGATATTCTTGAAACTCAGTTATTTTCTATTGAAATGTGATCAAACTTGTTCATTGTGTATATGTCTTGAAATGTGATCCAATTTATTCATTACATGTAACTCATATGGCACATGCTTTTAAACTATCTATTGAACATACTGTGAATACCCACATATCCAAGTACTGACACTGATAATGTTGTTATTGTGTATTTTGATTGAGTGAATTTTCTTTGAGTCCTTTTGAGGATTGATGAAAGTAAGTTGCATGAGTTTGAACATTTGAATGTGCAATGAAGTAATCTTTATCTCTTTCATAATTTGCCTCACCTCTGAGTATGTCTCTGATTTCTAAGTTTTACTTTATGACTTCACCTTTGGAGAGAAATTCAAGTGTGAGAGTTTAGGAGTGAACTTCGGCTTCAAGCAACTAGGAGTTAAATGCATATTTCAGCTAGCAAAAGAGTTGAGCGAAGTTTCTTTCTTCATGAATTAGTTTTTATGAGTGAAGTTGATAACTTTAAGAGCTACAAGCTTCAAATGAAATTATTTACTTCATGTTTGACCTAAGAGGAGCGAAATAATTCACTTCAAGGGTTTCTAAGGAGGAATGAAATTGTTCCTTCATGTGTTTGAGATAAGGAGCGAACTTCATGCATGAAGAGATTGGAGTGAAGTTATTATTTCATAAACTCATGCTTCAGAGCAAAGTTTTTGTGTATTAAACAAGGAGAGGGAAGTTTTATTACTTCATGAGCTAAGAGAAAATAAGATAACTTTGAGAGTTGATATTATGGAGTGACATTCATTATTTCAATAATCAACTACGACAAGATTTGAGCACCCAAAGCAGATTTGAAATTTATCTAAGGATGAGTTGGCTTCGGTAAGGTTTTCATTTTAATTTTATTCCATAACAAGTCGGCCTTAGGGTAAGAGACACACCTATTCATCCAAATCTCCTATAAAAGAAGAGTTGAGGCAATTATTTTAACATCAAATCAAACCAATTATCTCTTCTTTCATCAAAAACTGTCAGTGAGAGGTGGCAAAATAGTGCATATTTCATTCTGCTTATCATGGGAATGAACCATCAGCCTGAGCATGTCTGGGTGGTTGGGTTTATGCTAGTTGTGCCCTTGTCTTGCTCCCCAATATGTCCTATCATTCCGAGCCCCCTCGTAGTGATGCTTTCCCTTGAGCACTCAAAGTGGAAAAAATAGTCAAACTTTGACTTTTTGTAACTCGGAGACCGTGGAACTTATGCATGATCTGTTTGAACCTATGGGGTCATGTTGTTTTTGTCTAAAAAATCCTCTCTCGGTTTTGGACAAATCGATTCCATTTTCTTGTGGTGAGATTTTTTATCACATCAAAAATTGTTAGTGAGAGGTGGCAAAATAGTGCATCTTTCATTCTTCTTATCATGCGAATGAACTGTCAATGCGAGAACGTCTGGGTGGCCGAGTTTACACTAGGTGTGACCTTATCTCTTTCCCCAAGATGTTCAATCATTCTAAGCCACCTCATAGCAATGCTTTCCCTTGAGAGCTCAAAGTGGAAAAAATGGTCAAACTTATGGATGAGTTGTTCAAACCTATGGGGTTGTTTTGTCATTGCCTAAAAAATTCTCTCTTAGTTTTGAACAACTTGATTCCATTTTCTTGTGGTGAGATTTTTCTGTCACATCAAAAACCATCAAAAATCATCAGTGAGAGGTGGCCAAATAGTACATCTTTCGTTCTTCTCATCATGGGAATGAACTGTTAGTGCGAACACATCCTGGTGACCAAGCTTACGCTAGGTGCACCCTTGTATCTCTCCCCAAGATGTCTGATCATTCTAAGATACCTCATAGTGACGCTTTCCCTTGAGTGCTCAAAGTAGAAAATGGTCAAAATTTGACGTCACGTAACTCGGAGAACATGGCACTTATTGATGCATCGTTCTAACCTATGGGGTCATGTTGTTTCTATCTAAAAACACCTCTCTTGGTTTCAGACAACTCAATTCCATTTTCTCATGGTGAGATTTTTTCTGTTGCATAAAAAACCATCAAAAACCATCAGTGAAAGGTGGCAAAATAGTGCATCTTTCGCTCGGCTCTTCGTGGGAATAAACCATCTATGCGAGCATGTCTAGATGGTCGATTGTACACTAGGTGTTTTCTTGTCTCGCTATCCAAGATGTCTAGTTGTTCTAAGCCACCTCGTAGCGACACTTTCCCTTGAGTGCTCAAAGTGGAAAAAATGGTCAAACTTTGACATCACGTAATTTGGAGACTGTGGCACTTATTGATGCAGAGCCTTGTACCTTCTTCTAGTCACACTCAATTGACCTAAAGAGAATCAAACTCCAATCATCCAATACTAGGTTTCTCACCCTTTCACACCTTGTCTCAATGCACTCTCAAGGAAACACCCAACCACTCAAATGGGGTTTTCAACTTCAACGGCTTAACCAAACATAACTCATGGGTTTAGCACACCTATGACACCCTAACACAAGGTTCCACATGCCCAAGTTTACTAGTTCATTTCCCAATACACAAAACTGCACTTAGGAGGCTTATTCCTACTAACCCTTCAAATCGGGTAATTCAACAATAACTCAAAACTTTCCTAGAACACTTGAAATTTTTTTTGCATATTCAGATACCCATTTGCAATTTATTTAACATATGTCAGAATTAGACACTATTATTTATAATCAAATAGTACAAATCTAATCAAATGGTACAAATTTATTACAAATGTATTCATAATCAAATGGTACAAATTTGGGCTCTGAAAATTTGCAAATCAGGCCCATGGGCACTTTTATATATAAAATTTGGCATCTAATTTAAATGATCAAGATCATTACTGTTTATATTTACAAAATTTTGCATCTAAATATGCAAATTACAACTCTTTTTTTAATACAAAATTTAGCATCTAGATATGCACATTACAACTCATTGATGTTTTTAATATATAAAATTTGACATGTACATATGCACATTACATCTCATATGCATGTAGATCACATCCAAAAAAGTGAAGTTACAATGTTTCGCAAAAGAAATATACAAAATTGTCAAAAATATTCTACTATATTGTAGAATTATTCTTCTAGATGGCCCAAAATCAATCAAGTGAACCTTCTGGATCAGATCTAACCCTTAGTGTCTCAAGTATTTCCTTGTGGGCAGATTCATGAACTTTCCATAAATCCTTGTTAAGAGGTCTACCACGATATTTAATCAAATGAATATTTGTTGCAACAAGAAGGTTTGAGTAATGAAGAATATGTCTATGTGTCTCAAATTCCTCAAACAACCATGCATTAGAATTTTTGATAGGGTACCTGCATATTTTAGAAGGATAAGTTAATGCTAAAATCAATACAATGACTGATAAATAAATGAGTTTAAGAGGTCTCAATACAACTGGACACAACAATGGTACCTTATAAGCCATGTCCTTGTCCCAACAATGGATCCTATTAGGTATGCAATACCCTCTCCATCAACCATTGTAGAAGTCAATTTCTTTTTGGCCTCAATACGACACAAAAAAAATTTGTTCGTTCTTCGTTGTTCTCATCTGCAATAATTGCATATACATGACCTACATTTAATAGAAGGATATAAGTTAATACCAAAATCAACATAAGTTAATGCTAATAAATTGAGCTTAAAATTAATTTTACCCAAGTAACAAATTGCAACCCTTTATCTGGTTCAACTATGTCTGATACATGGTCAAAATCCACTGATGCTTCAATCTGGTTCATTTGTAGTTCTCTAGGAAGTTTATATGTATATAGGGTTTGCAAAGCTCTACAAGACCATTGGTCAACCCACTCTTTTGATTCACATTCATCCCACACAAAATGCATACACAAAGAGCAAAAACATGCAATTTGTCTAGTATAAATAACTAGTGATGTTGCATTTGAAATTCTAATTGAATGCATGTCACTTGATCCTATAAGTGTACAACAATCTAGATAGTTTTCAATGTTAGATTCACGTATTAACCAAAAATATATAGAAACCATAGACTTACCTTCATTACCTAGTCCCATCATAGAGTTACACCATTGCACAATTGTTTCTGCATCTATTAACATTGCACCACCTTCGTACTTCCATTCCTCTTTGGTAAGAGCTCTTTTCACACATGCTCCCAAACCATAATGCTCTCCCTTTCCATGCCCCACCTCAATGAAATTCCAAAAATGTTGCACACCACTTTTCACATGCATCCTAGTCAACCAGTAGAACATCCTTGCATTCTTGAATTGTGTGGTGCAATTGTCTGACCATATTAAGTGTTGGTTGTATCTTATATCTATTTCCCTTAAACTAGCATAGAAGACTGTAAAGCATCCTTGCACAAACTCTGAGGAATGAGTATGATCATCGCTGATATAGAAGTGATATTCTCTTATAACCTTTATGTCCTCCTCGGTGCTATCATGTGCATGCATGAATGCTATGTGTACAAAAATTGTAACTTGTGTAGAGTGGTAATACATAGATTGTACTTAATTTTGTGGCTTTAGTGTTTAATTCTTAGCAAATTCAATGACAGAGACAATAGTATCGAGGGAGAAAGTTTTCTTACACACCTTGAATTTCTCATCTAACCACCTAGCTCTATGTGTGTGACCTATGTACTCATACACTAGTTTCTCTTGAAACATCTTCATAAAATCAGCTACACATATATCCCTTCTCACTAACTCAAACCTCTTTAATTATTTTCCATCTTTAACACCATATGTGACTGACTTGTATTTTCCAATAGAAACTAACTCCTTACCAATTTCATGTGTGCTATCTAGATGTAGGCATCTATGCAACTGTTGTGAACCACCACATGTAGGAAAAAAACCTCTCAAACATATCATCTTATAGTAAATGCACCCGTCATCTTGTCTACATATCACACTTGAAATAAATTCTCTCGGTGACTTAGGAGGTGCTTGTAGACCACATTCCTGCAAAACATCATTACTGTGAAAAGTACAACATATATAGCGATAAATATCATAATGCATGGAAAATTCAACATGGACCCTACAACAACATGTAGTACATGCATGATTAATCTTAGCATAAAATAGTTTTGTCCTCTCAGAAAATATTTGACTAATTTTAATATGAGGAAAGATTTGAAGAAAACTTTCATAAAATTGTGTTTGAGTTGTATCTAAATAGTGTTTTGGATGTGGCTCACAATTACTAATTCCAATTCTCCTTCTAACAACATTTTTTTGGTTGGGTGAAACCCTTGTGTTGTCATGCCAATATTTCTCAATTAACATTCTTAGTGCATAAACAATAACCTTGTCCTTGCGTGGGAGTCTACTTGAGAATGCCCAAAGAGAATTATTGTTAGGATCCTTGATTTTCTCTCACCTCTCTAAGGCATAGTATAATGTGGTTCTACTTATCCTTAATGACTTGCTTGTTTTGCTTATTGAATGATATTTTTTCATTTCCTTTCCCATTATGGTTGATGTGAGGACACGACGACTAACATTAGCATCTTTAGTGCATGATTTTGAACCAATGGCTTTGTATGCATCAAAAAGATTTCTCACAATGGTTCTTTCACTATTATTTTTGGATGTTATTAACCCCAGAATTTTCATTGTCTCTCTAAATTTCATATTTTTAATCATTTCAACAACTAATTGGCATCCTTCACTTTGATTTAAGTTTTCAAAATATTTATTTCAAATTATTCCAACCGTTCTTCTACAAGTTCTTTTGGAAATTTTATCATGCATTAGCTTCACAATATTTTCATCAATATCTATTACGAACTTTGGTTTTCTACAAATTATTCTAAGAGGTTTTAAGATTGGTGCATGCTCTTCATTTTCATTAGATGCATTATGTGCATTGATCACATCAAATTCAAATGGTATATCTTCTTCAATTTCATTAACATGTGCATTCACTGAATCATTTTCAAATGGTGTATGTTCATTATATTCATTAGGTGAATTCATCATATGCATTTGAATTGGTGTATGCTGATCATTTTGATTTGGTGCATTCATCATATCAATTTCCATTATTGAATGTTCATCACTTTCATTAGGTGCATTAGATGACGTTCCTTCATGTAATCTCCTCATATGCTCCCTTTGTCTTTCCTTTGCTATCTCTCTTTCTTCATTCATTCCTCTCTTGTTCTTTCCCATTGTCCTACACATAACATCATGATGAAAATCCACAATCAAATAGAAAAACAACAACAAATGTTCATCATTATGTTATAATCTAAAGTAACAATAATAAAATAACTTCAAAAAAAATCAAAATACAAGACAAATCAATCATGATCAAAGCAAAAAAACAACAAATGATCATCCTTTTGTTATAATCTAAAGTAAGAATGATAAAATACCTTCAGAAAAAATCCAATAAACGAGACAAATCAATCATTTCAAAGAAAAAGTGACAAAAAAATATGAAAAATTGACTGTTACTATCCCAAAAAATCATGTCCAAAAGCAGTGGGGCCATCAAATGACTTGCAATGCTAGTTTTTAGGTCGTTGGAACTAAAATATATTAAGATTTTCCCATAACCCATACAAGTTATGGAAACCTAATGTGAACGTTCATAATTTCTCATAACACGTATGGGTTATGTAGAACTAGAAGTTTGGGCCTTAGTTCTACATAACCGATACGGGTTATGTAGAACTAGGAACCAAATAGGAAGTGGGGAGAGATAGATAGAGAGAGAGAGAGAGAGAGAGAGAGAGAGAGAGAGAGAGAGAGAGAGAGAGAGAGAGAGAGAGATTAGGAAAAGGAGAGGGAGAGAGGGAGAGGGAGAGAGAGGGAGATTGGGAAAATGAGATGGGGAGAGGGAGGGAGAGGGAGATTGGGAAAAGGAGAGAGAATGAGATGGGGAGAGGGAGAGAGAGGGAGATTGGGAAAAGGAGAGGGAGAGAGAGAGAGAGAGATAGAGAGAGAGAATAGGAGATAGGAATAGAATAGGATAAGGAGAGGGGGATGGAGAGAGAATTGGAGAAAGTGAGAGAAGGGGATAAGGAGAGGGAGAGAGAGGGAGATTGGGAAAAGTAGAGGGGAGAGGGAGGGAGAGAGAGAGAGAGAGAGAGAGAGAGAGAGAGAGAGAGAGAGAGAGAGAGAGAGAATAGGAGATAGGAAGAGAGGGAGAGAATATGATAAGGAGAGGGGAAGGGAGAGAGAGGCGGAGAGGGAGAGGAGATTGGGAGAGAGGGAGAGGGAGTGAAGAGATGGGGAGAATATGATAAAGAGAGGGAGAGGGAGAGAGAGAGAATAGGAGGGAGGGGGAGAGAGAGAGAGAGATAATAGGATAAGGAGAGGGGGAGGGAAGGAGATTGGGAGAAGGAGAGGGAGAGAGAGAGAGAGAGAGAGTAGGGTCAAGAGATGGGGAGGGGGAGAGAGATAATAGGATAAGATAATGAGAGGGGGAGGGAGAGGGAGAGAGAGAGAGGGGGAGAGAAAGAGAGAGAAGGGGAGAGGGTGAGAATAGGATAGGATAGAGAGAGAGAGAGAGAGAGAGAGAATGGGATAGGGAGAGAGAATAGAAGGAGGAGAGGGTGAGATACATGAGGTAGAGAGAGAATGAGAAGGAGAAAAGGGTGAGAGAATCGACAAAGAGAGAAGTGTGTGGGGGAGAGAGATGAGATAGAACTCAAGGAGGATAATTAGGGCTCAAAATAGACAAAGACGGTGATGGGGGAAGGAAGATGAGAGAGAGAGGAAAAGAAGAGAGACATGCATGTATACAAACTTATATACATATATCTATATAAATATATGTATATAACTAGATATGGATATATAAATACATAAACACATTATATATGTATGCCTATACATATTTGTAGTAAATGATAAGTTTGCAAGCATACATTATTATGTCTTCATAACCTGTACGGGTTTTGTGAAACACAAAATAATGGTTTTAGTTCTACATAACCCATATGGGTTTTGTGAAACACAAAATAATGGTTTTAGTTATACATAACCCATATGGGTTATGTAGAACTGGGAATAGTAGTTTTTGTTTTTCAAAACCCGTGCGGGTTTTGGCTTGGCAAGAGGGTTGGAAAACGACCCTAAGGCTTGCAAGCCCATTTCCCCCCCATTTTTGTCCCTTTACACATTTTTTCATCGTCCAACATGATTTCTCGACTTCGTCATCATAAGGCTTACAAATGATCAAGTGGGTATCTCTAAAATTACCACCATAATCTCACACATCTTCTCAATTTTCCTACCATATAAATATTTCTATTTTTCAACAACATTAGCATAGTAAACTTTAATTTTCTTTATCAGTGCCTTGATAGTCCTCACAGACATATGTCTACCATTTTTTAAATAAATTTTGATATACTTGACTAAATTTAAAATAAATTACATATTATTATTCTACACTAGATTCTATACACTTTTGAAAAAAAAGTTTGCATTTTTTATTATTTTGCTGCAAGTTATGCCCAGTGCATGAATAGGTACCAAATTTTCAGGATGCGGTTGTTTCAAAAAAATCATAAAAAAACAATACTCAACGAAAAATTACAAAAAAAATACACAACTTCTAGATCTCACTCTTACCTATCATCCTACCAAAGGGTTTTTCAAAATACTAAATCTAACTATATATTGTGTGTAGCGCAAGAAAACAACTATGTTATGTTCTTTTAAAAAAATTAAGGACAATTTTTCATGCATGAGAGGTTTGACCCTCTTAATCTTATCAAATTTTTAAAAAAATTAGTATTTTAGAAACTAGATTCAAAGTACTACAATTCTTATTGTTTTCTCAACTCCTAGTTTTGAGTGCATGACCTTCAAATATCTCTTTGAAGTTCAGGTTTACTTGTTTTCAAAAAAAAATAAAAATAAATAAATAAAAATTGCCACTTATACCCCCCTTTTTGTTCACCATCTTGGTGCACTTACCCAGATGTTTTGCAAGAACAATTAAATGAATGAATCCACAAATAAAAGGTAAATAACATTTCAATGCAATTTTTTCTTTAACAATTTATGCATCCAAGAAATAAGGTTTAATAAAATCTAAAAAATATTTAGTTTAATATAACATACTTGAAAAAGCCTTCTAATATTGGATATTTATTTAATTGAAAAAAAATTAAAATAACATACTTGAAAAACGTAGAAGCCTTTAACCAAAATCTTTAAAAAAAATTGGAAATCTTCACCACTTTATATAAAAAATGTTGCTTTTATTTGCAAAAACAATTGATTTAATTCAAAAATCAATTATATTAATTCACACTCTTTGATTTTCATATTTAAAAGCAAAAAAATTGTTGGCATTCTACACTCTTATGAGAATAGTTGGTGTTGTCATTGATGGCAACCATCTAGAATTAATCTAGAAAAGCCACCGGCACCAGCATAGACATCTACATACACCAACAGGCACTTCACCTGCAGCAGAAATAATGCATACCGGCACCCCAGCCGACAGGGAATAAATTTTGTTTATTGTATTTAATTGTAATTATCTTTTGTAAAGCCGACATGGCATATTGTAAAAGACTCATATATATGTATGAGATCTTACAGGTCATTTTGTGCAAGAAGGAAGTATGCATGGAGAAAATATATGAATGATATTTTGTATAAGGTGATATAAGTGACAGCGAAGGTTTTGGTTATAGAATGAGCTTAAACCAGTATTGAACCTGGCATAGTTGATGCTGATTAGAAGTAGTACATTGTATTGGATTTCATAATCCACTTTTGTAGTCAATCTGACTCTTATTGAGCAGTGAGATCTAGGCAGTTAGCCTTCCTGCATGTGCAGGCCTCTCATTGTAAGTAATATTTATTCATTGACCAGTGAGTGAATATTGTGGGTCACAAATCCCACTGAGGTTTTTCCCACACCGGGTTTCCTCATTAAACATCTTGTGTTATGGTGTGTTTTCTATGCTGTCTTTATTGCTTCTGTTTACTGCATTAATTCTTATTTACCGATACACTATTTTGGAATACAAAGTTCTCAATAAAGTTAAATATTATGTAAATGGGTTAGATACTGATTCACCTCCCCTCTCAGTATCTTTGGGACTATCATTAATCCTAACAATTGGTATCAGAGCCTGGTCCTCTATTTTCATAAGCCTAACAGCTTGAGGAAGATTCTGACACCGATAGAGATGGAGAACTTAAGAAAACAATTGGAAGTAGCTCTTGTAGACTATGATGCAAAAAAGTTGAAGAATATCAAACTTGAAAATGATCTAATGACTGCACAAGAATTCATTCAAGGACTTCAGGAGAATCTTACTATAGCTAGAAATAAAAGAAAAGAACTTCATGAGAAGATGCAGAATGATAACGATGAAAAGGAAACTCTTAATGAACTTGTGAACAAGTTGAGACAAGAAAACAGTACTATGAAGAATGAAATGCAAGATATGACTATGAGGTTTTGTAAAAACATTGAAGATAGGAAGAAAAATGAAGATAACTTGACTACGAGACTCAATGATGCTAAAAATGAAAATCTAAGACTCAGTCATAAAAATGATATGTTGAAGACAGATCTGATTCACATGCAACATGATAAAATTGAACTTATGAGACAAAAAAGAATTCTGGAAAATGAGTTGGCTACTGCAAATCAACATAAAGATAAATTCAAGAAAAGTTCAGAGGAATTCGATAATATGCTGAAAAGTCAGAAACCTAATGGAGATACTAATGAACTTGGATTTGAAGTTAGAGAAAGTTCTAGTACTACAAACAATCATGATCACAATAAACTAATAAGACAACCTAATGCTTACAAATTTAATGGGAAATGTTTTAAATGTAACAAGTATGGTCATAGAGAAAATTAGTGTAGATCTAGAAACAATCAGAACATTAATGCACCCATCGGTCAATGTTCCAAATGTAACAAAGTTGGTCATAATTCAGAAAACCACAGAATGAATGTAAGTTGTTATGTTTCTAGAAGATTTGGGCACTTATCTAATCAATGCAGAACACAAACCGACATAGGATATGGAAAGGCTATTCAGAAGAATAATGTGATTTGTTATGCTTGTAACAAGATTGGACATATTGCAAAGTTTTGTAGAAGCAAGACTTCACCGGAAAATAATAAAGGATCCAATTTGAAAGGCAAAGAAAAGGTAGATGAGGTAAAGCAAGAATTTTTAAAACAATGGATTAGGAGGATAGATCAGAATGTTGATGAGACTATTTCTTCACCGGTAGAACAGAGTATTACTCCACTGATAGGAGATTCTTCATCCAACTAAGAAGTAACCCTTTTGGGGTATTGCAACAAATTAAATATCATGCAGATTACCCTCGGTTGATGGTGAGAAGATAGATTTCTTCTTTACCAATAGATGTGTTAAGTTTTCACTTAACCGACGAGCATTTAATGTGGTTGTTGAAGGAAAGGTCATTATAAATCATCGGTTTTCCCTCATTTTTTATTCACCGAGCATTCAAATTAGCAGAGAGTGCTAAATCTGAGCAAAGGCATTCAAGGTGAAGGTGTGAAGTTATTTCTTTCAAGCATTCAGACATTATCAAGCAGTTAAAGGTATTTTTCAAATGGCTTCTTCTTCTAGTCCCAAATTTATTGCAAACCCTACTATCGTGGAAAATGTAAAATGCCCTAGGCTTGTGTTTAAAATTATTCCTGAAGTAGCTAAGCAAGATGATTCCATAGGTGCATTTTTGAAGATTCCTAAAGGTGTAGCTTATGCAGAAGACCCTAGGATATATATTCACTGCAACATTGAAGAATTAGGATCTAAGGAATTGTTAAAAATGTTTAGAACCATAATTTGTGATGAAAATGGCACTGTTAAACCCGAGCACAAGATTGTGGAGACTTTAGGTTTTGTTGAAATATTGAATATCCTTGAATTTCTAGAAGAAGTAGTGAGAATTTTCCTAAGTAGGGCACATGGAGAATTTCTATGGTTGGACTTTGTCTATAAATTCACTCGGCAAGCAGTTAGGGTAGTAACAAGTTTACCCTCAACCGGCAGCAGACAAGACAAAACAAAGAAGGTTCCTAACAACAAAGTCATGACCCTAACTGAAGCAACATCATATAGTAGATCACTAAGAGTGAATGACATCAAGGACATCAATGTGAGATTCATAAGTAAGGTTTTAGGTTACAAGACTAGACATGCAAACAGACTTAATTCAATTTCTAGTCTTTGCATTAATAGTTCTTATGAAATGGTGAACACCAGTGCAATGATTGATGTATGTGAATGGTTGAAGGATGAACTCATAGATAATTTGAAAAAGATAAAAGGTGATAAGAAAGGGACATTTCATTTTGGTAATCTCTTAGTATGCTTAATGTTGTATTTCACAAAGGAAATCCCAAGTATAGGATAGAAGGACTTTGGATATGACATACCGGTAGGAAAAAAATTATAGGAAGCTTTCACCGGCATGGGTACTACAAAGGATAGCAACATAACTGAATACTTTAAAGCTTTTCAAGCCAAAATGAAAACTAGAGAAAGACTACCACAGAGTGTAGTGGATAAATATGACAAAGAAATCTATTTTTTTATCAAGAAGGATGAAACATGGATGGAAGCGGTACTTCCTAGAACTGTATGGGTAACTAAAATGGGTTATGAGGGAGATGCACCTAGAGAACCAACAAAAGAATTTTTTGGTAGTGCTGAAACAATTGAAAGTGGTGTACAAACAATGAAGGTAAGGAAGAGAAGGGAAAAGTATATAAGAGATGCTTCTAAGAAGGTAAAGGAAATAAAAGAAAATGTTATGAACATTACTGGTATAACGGCTAGTGGGCCGGATGGAATGCAACCAGAGGCACACATTTCACCGGTTGGCACATATTCTGATAGTGAGATACCAGCTGAATTCAAAAGAGTTGAAAGGAAGAGAAAACCTTCACTGGTACCCTCTCCTCCACCCAAAAGGACAAGGAGTTTAAGAAAGAAACGATAGGCAATAAGGCAACCGACTAAGAAACTAACTCCCAAGAAGAAACAGAAACCGGTTATACCTCCATTGGATAATTGGTTAAATGAAATAACTTATGATGGTAATTTGGCTAATGTGAGCAAATTCTATAACACATTTAATGATTCAGACAAGGAAAGCATTGAAAACAATAAAATTTTACATCTGGATATATATAAGAAAGTTTTAATTGAAGTTGTGTTTGACTTGCCTAATGAACTGTATAGAAGGTTAGATGCAAAGAGGATTGCAGTAATGGAATTGGACAAGAAACTTAAAGTTGAAAAACTTCTAGTTGTACATCTAGTTAACTCAAAAGAGGAGATTGATGACCTGATTTGTTAGGCTAACAGTTCCATTTTTTCTAGTGGTCACCGACAAGTAAGTTTGATGGCAGGTAGAGTAAATGAGATTACAGAGGAGATTGCTGATAAATGGGACATATTCTTTGCGGAAAAGGAAAAACAAGAAGAATTGAACAGGCCGAAGAAAACATTCAAAGTTTATCAGAAGGATAAAGACAAAGGGAAAGGTAAAGTTGGTGGAATACTGAACATCAAGATAACTAACAACTTACCACCACCCTTGGACACTGCACCGGTACATACTGATGATCCACTGATTACTGAAAGTGTAGGTATCACACTTGATAACACTAATCTTGAATCTGAAATACTATTCACCATGAATGTAGATACTCAAGAAGTGAACATTTTTTGTGGATAAGGATAGTCCAGAGGTTAAGGATGATATTGTTGGCAATGGAAACATTGTTGAGCAACCGACAAAGATTGTTTAGGTTGAGATTCAAACAGAGAAAATAGAGCAAATATTACAAACTGAGCAACCATGGATATTGGAATGAATACTAGAAGTATAGATGTTGGCACTAAGAAACCTACTGAGACTAAGATATCGGAAGTTGAGCACATAGAGAAACCTACAGAGGAAGAGGTACACATTGAAGCAGAGAAATCGGCAATCACTGAGAAACCCAAACCTTTACTGGTTGAAATGCAAACTCAGATTGATCCATCGGAGGATAATAGAAGAAAAATGATTACAAATGTTGGAAGCATAGAGGTAATTAAGTTAGTTGGTCAGACATCTGGTACTTCATTAAGTGAATTCAGGCCTACTAATGTAACTGAAGTACTCCTAGACTATATCAAGATGATAACTGACTATAATGCATTGGATTACAAAGAAATTGATGAAACAATACCAATTCTTAAGTTGATTACACCGAAATGTAATATAGATCATGTAAAGGATTCTTTAGGTAAGTTGGACACATTGTCCAAATTCATTACTGACAATGTAATAATGGATAAGGTGAATGAGGATACATTCAAAGAGAAAGTTGAAAAGGAAAAGGATAAATTCATTGAGGACGGAATAAAGAAGTGCACATAACACATAAATATACTTTTACTGGCACTGAATACTACAATTTTGGAATATAAAGCATTGTACAGAGAAACATGCAAACCACGTCTATTGACAAAGGACATTGAAAAGGAAATAAGTAGAGTACAAAAGGAAATAGATGACATAGTTGATAACGTAATTGGTTCATCTGAACCTATATCAGTTATTGAGTAGGAAATAGCAGTTTTTGAGGTTAAATTGGAGAAATTTGAGAAAGAAAAGGCAAGGATTAAGGCTAATGCTAGAGAGCTTAAGTATAAACTTGGTTCCAAGTTGGACAATCTAATCTCTCTGAGAAATGAGATCTATAAGGAATTACTCCAAGGAGGAAGATCACTGAAGGAGCATATGCATCATCTCACTGGCACGATCCAACAGATTGAGGCAACCTTGAATGACAACAACAGATTCATGCAGAGTTTAAATTTGGTTTTGGCAGACATATTTCAGATTTTAACCAACAGGTTACAAACTTTGAGGTGAAATGTTTTGCACTCGTTTGACAATTTTTGACAACCTTTGTCATTGATGTCAAAGGGGGAGTAGTGGACAAAGAAAAATGATTAATCAGAGGAGATCATCTACTCAGGGGGAGCACATATTTTTGGTAACTTTTTGGACTTCACTTTTTGGAAACAATTTTTATTTTTATTTTTCTCATGAGTGTTGTCATCAATACCAAAGGGGGAGATTGTCGGCATTCTACACTCTTATGAGAATAGTTGGTGTTGTCATTGATGGCAACCATCTGGCAACCTTCTGGCATTCATCTGGTAAAGCCACCGGCAGGCACCGACAACGACATAGACATCTACATACATCAATAGCGGCAACAATGCATACCGACACCCCAGCCAATAGGGAATAAACTTTTGTTTATTGTATTTAATTGTAATTATCTTTTGTAAAACTGACATGTCATATTGTAAAAGACTCATATATATGTATGAGATCTTATAGGTCATTTTGTACAAGAAGGAAGTATGCATGGAGAAAATATATAAATCATATTTTGTATAAGGTGATATAAGTGACAACAAAGGTTTTGGTTATAGAATGAGCTTAAACCAGTACTGAACTTGGCATAGTTCATGCTGATTTGAAGCAGTATATTGTATTGGATTTCATAATCCACTTTTGTAGTCAGTGTGACTCTTATTGAGCAGTGAGCTCTAGGCAGTTGGCCTTCCTGAATGTGTAGGCCCCTCATTGTAAGTAATATTTATTCATTAGCCAGTGAGTGAATATTGTGGGTCACAAATCCCACCGAGGTTTTTCCCACACCAGGTTTCCTCAGTAAACATCTTGTGTTATGGTGTGTTTTCTATGTTGTCTTTATTGTTTCTATTTACTGCATTAATTCTTATTTACTGGTACACTATTTTGGAATGCAAAGTTCTCAATAAGATTAAATATTCTGTAAACTGGTTAGATACTGATTCAGCCCCCCTCTCAGTATCTTTGGGACTATCATTAATCCTAACAAAAATAAATCATTATTTATATGGGGTTTAAGAGGCATGGTCACTCAAATGACTGGTCATGTCAACCTCCAACATTTGGGCCAGAACATCCTTAGTGGCATCCTTGGTGGCAGCCACATCACCAAATTTGACAAATTTCTAAAACTTCTGACTTCTGCAACAAAATTTAACAAGTAAATTCAATTTATTAAAAAAAAAAAAACCTTTCATAGAGATCAAAGTCAAGAATGTACTCATATACTTTTTATGATGTTTTGATTAAATTTAATATATATTATTTCAAAAAATACTACAACTATGTATTTTAATGTTTCGGTAAGAGGCTGGTTTTAATAACAAAAAAAATAATTGAATCACCTCAAAAAAAATTGAAAAACATATGGTTCACTAGAGGAGAGAGTCTTCTCCAAAAGTTTTTTTTTTCATATAAAAAATTAAATAAAAAAATATGGTGGGAGATAAAAACTATCATATTTGGGTATTGTTCAAATTTAAAATATTATAACGAAGAAAATATACATCAAAAATTAATTATTATTTTTATGCACTGTATATGCATGTCATCTATTAGGGATATCAAAATCAGAAAAAAATATGAGTTGACTTATATTTTGTTTTTTGGTGGGAACTAAACCCCCTACTTTTCAACATTTTTCAGCAATAAAAGTTTTTACTTTGAAAATAAAATAAAAATATCAATCCTTGACAAAAAAAATTAAAAAAATAATGGACTCAAACTTCATCAAATTTTACACATTTCATCAGTTTACATCATCTTCAAATTCAAAATACAAAAGCCACTTTTATGGCATCGAAATTGAAGAGTTGTTGTTATGTTAACCTTTTCCTTTATAAAATTGTGACACAAGTTTGTACTTTTACCCATGTGTTAGGCTAGGTAGATAGGTGAATTGTGTGAAAACCAAAGGGGAGAGATATTCCAAGCCAAGAAATAGTGGATTATGAACCTATTTGATGTGCCCAAACTGATGTGCCCAAACCCTGCAAGTTGACAAGAAAATTTTGGAACCCAATTTGTAAGTAGTTGCTTTGTAAAAGAGGCCTAATTGACCTCTAGTGCAACGAGAAAACCTCAATTTTGACCTACATGTCCCAAAGGAACTCATGGTGGTTTTAAGATATTATTTATAACATCAAAAAGGGTATTCAAATATTCTTTTAGTTTAATAAGAACTAGCTTGAGTGGAGAGAACTTTTCACCAATCCTAAAAAGGAGGGCTAGTAGGAACTAGGAGCCAAAATAGGGTATAGGCCATAACAAGTGGTTTGAAACTTCTTGGATGGAAAAATATAGTTGAACACTGTTGGAATTTTGCCACTAAGTTGTCATTGATGTCAACCGACATGATGGAGATCCACATAAGGTGAGCATAAAGAATGAAGGTCTATTGGTAAAGAAACTGGTCTGAAGGATAAAGAAACCGATTTGAAGGATGGTTTCTCATTTATGATGAAGAGGCAAAATGTTAAAGTTGTCTCACACCACCAGAAGTGAAGATGTACAACCAGTACAGGATGCTTTACCGATTAATAGAAGAAGAAAACTCTATCGAAAAAGGGATATACTTGTATGTGTTTACCAAACCGATTGCGTGTTGGTGGGCCATGTCGTGATCATTGTGACACCATGTGAAGCAGAGGTGGCAAACGTGTTGTGGTTGGTGAAGCCTCATCGATAGGGTTGATGAAATAGATAACTGCCATTAATGGAGGAGCCACAAATCACGAGATTGTATCTGACTGATTTCCGCTCGAAGAAGAAGGAATGATAGAAGAAGATTAGAGAGTAGTTGGCGCTTGAATCTATGCAAGGGAAACTTTATTCAAGAAGTCCACGAAAATAAAACTTCTGAAGCACCTTATGTGTTGACTGATTTCGTGACAAAAGATCTGATTTGAGATTTCCATTTCCAAAAAATGTGTATTAGATAATGGAAACCGTGTGCAAGTGCATCCTTCTAGGACAGGTTATTGATCCAAGATAGGCGGGATTGGATCTCATGAAGATTGTGTTCGAAATAGGAAACCCTTACCGCTCAGGATTTTGAATTGCATTCTGGTGGGAATTCACCGTATAAGAAATGAGAGCTCCAGACAGAAAATGTTTTTGATGCTATGAAGATTGAGTAGAGAAGAGAAGTGAGAGGGAGCAAGGAGAAAACTTCAGGAGTTCTGAGAAAGTTGCAGTGTGAGTGAGCAAGAAAACTAGTGAGAGGATTCTACTAGTAATACCATAGTCTTGCAGCTGAGCCCAACCAATAAGGTGTGGCAGAGCAGGTAGCATCGTAGTGTGACATAGTGTGTTGAGAGATTGTGTGTGAGAGGGAGAGAAAGATAAAAGAGGTTGGGAAATAGAGATAGTAATTCCACAACTGACAATGTGAGTTTCAGTGGAGGAGAAAAGACAGTCAACCGACAAAGTGTTATTTGATCAAAGAGTTGCAGAATTCATTTGCAACAAGAAGCCTTAATTGTATACAAATAATATTTAAATATACATCACCAAGTTGAAGCTTGGTGTAGGGGTTGGTTCTCCTTGGGTTGGTGCCCAAAATCTTTGTAAGTCTATGTTTTACCTATGAGGCTAGATTGGAGTAGTAGTCTCCAGCATCTTTTCTCACTGAGCTTTTTCCCACATTGGGTTTTCCTTGTAAATCTGGTGTTGTGAGTTACATGTATGTGAATGGTCTCTTTGGATTTCTTTCTTGTATTATCGGTGTGTCTGTTTAAGTGGTTAAGTAAATAACTAATATTCTCAAGTTAGATCAAAAAAGGAAAAAGTTAGGAACCACTGATTCACCCCCCTCTCAGTGGTATTTTGTGTTCAACAATTGGTATCAGAGCCTAGGTTCCCAGTTATCTTTAAACCTTGGGTAGATTATGGACTTTGAGCACTATGGAAAGAAGCGATTCTGCTTCCTCAAAAGCCCCCATGTTTGATGGATCAAACTATACCTTCTGGTGTAGAAGAATAGAGACCTATATTTCATCTCTTGGTTTTGATGTGTGGATGTTGGTCAAGAATGGGTATGTCCTTCCTAATACTCCTCCCTCTGATCCGGATGCAAAAAAAGAGTATGAGAATAATGCAAAGGAAAAACATGTTATCTTAAGTGGACTGTCCGATAATGAATTTGTCAAAGTCATGTACTGTATTTTAGCAAAGGAGACATGGGACAAATTGCAAAGGTTGTTTGAGGGAGATGCAAAAGTCAAAGAAGCCAAGATGCAAACACTAAGGGGTCAACTTGAAAGCATTGAAATGAAAGATGATGAAAATATTGCAGACTGTCTTCATAGATTTGATGAAACTGTGAATACCATTAGAGGACTTGGAGAAGAGATTGCAGATGAGATTCTTGTCAAAAATATACTTAGATCTCTCACTCCCAAGTATGATACTAAGGTGTCATCCATTGAAGAAGCCAAGGATCTGAAGACTTTTACAATGGATGAGCTATTTGGCTCCTTGATAGCCTATAAGATGAGAACAACCAGTGATACTTCCTCAAGGAAAGAAGTAGCATTCAACATCACCAAAAAGGGCAAAGAAGTTATTAATCACAAAGAATCTAGTGAAGATTCTAGTGCAAAAGTAGCAAAATTTGTTAGGAAGCTCAAAAGAGGATCCAGTTGGTACAAAGGAAAGCTACCACTTAAGTTCTTCAACTATGGAAAGGTAGGACACTTCGCTGCAAACTGTCCCTACAAAGAAACCGGTGGAGATGAGTGAAGAGAGTTTAGAATATCTATCAGCAAAGATAGTGAAAGTAATGACTACCAAAAGGGAAGAAGAGGCTACTGGAACTAGAACAACTTATATACCTTTGAGGAGGACACAACAGATGATGAAAATGCATCAAAAGATGATGACCATGAGAACAACAAAAAAGTCTCACTTTTCATGGCACTTGATAGACCAATTGATGAAGATGAGGAAGAAGTGGATGTTGAGGCTGAAGTGGATTTGGAGAGTGAACTTATAAGTGCTCTTGAAGAATTGAGTAAAACAAGAAGAGAACTCAAGAGGGTTAAGCTTATTGCAGTAGATGAACAAGATCTTTTGAAACAATCTCTAAAAAGTCTGGTCAAGTCATATCTGACTTGAAGCTACACCTGGAAGAAACTAAGAGGATTAGTGAAGCCACAACCTTTGATCTCACAAAGAAAGAAAAGGAGCATCAAGAGCTGGAAGCTGAAATAATAAGGCTCAGAAAGGAACTTGAAGAAAGAAAGGAAGAAATAAAAATAAGGAGCAAGTATGAAGGCAACATTGAGGCCTTAGATAAGATTTTGAGCAAACAAAAGCAATCCAAAGACACTAGTGGCTTAGGTTTTGAACAAGGTCAAAGTTCAACCCACAAAGATAAATCCAACAAAGAAATAATGTTCACCTCTTCAATTGAAGGTGAAGGAAATAAGACATTCATTGTAGGCAAGGATACCGGCAAAAAGACATATGTAGATGTTGTTGGAAATCATCACTCAAACCAGTATATGCAAAAATGAATAGGAGGCCACACTTCTTGCACCAAAATGTAGATCCAAGGAGAAATGCCAGAATTGATCATGAAGGATTCACAAGATTTAACAAAATCAAGGGAAGACCCTCCATGAGACAATTCCATTCAGGACCAAGACAGCTTAACCGGTATGTTTCAAACTTTCATGGTTACTATTGTCAGTGCAATAAATTCGGACACAAAATAGCTAACTGTAGATTAAACAATATGCCTTCTATGAATTATGAAAGTAGAAACCCATTTATACACTTCGGGATATGAATGTTGTCTGCTATCAGTGCAATGGATATGGTCATAAGAGTTTTGATTGTAGGAAGAATAAACCTGCACCCTACAATAATTTTAAGGATGTTCCCTTTCATGAAAATGTAAAATGCTATAATTGTCAAGAATTTGGACACATAGTGAAGTTATGTAAAAACAAGAAGATCAAGCAAACGAAGGCAAATCCATATCAAGGGTTGGTAATTGAACCTGAGCTCAATATAGCAGCAAACAAGAAGAAGGAAATCAAACCAGTTTAGGTTGAGAAAGAAAAGGAACAGGCCGAATCAAGTCTCTTAGTACATATGACCTTGCATGCTGAAAGGAAAAATCTATCGGTGGTAGATAGTGGTTGTTCAAACCATATGACTAGTGACAAAAAGAAATTCATCAAAATTGAAGACTGGAATGGTGGATCAGTAAGGTTTGGAGACAACTCCTCCATCAAAATAAAGGGAAAAGGAACTCTAAGCATTGATGGAAAATTGAAGGCACATAATGTATATTATGTGGAAGGCCTCAAGCATAATCTATTGAGTGTGACCAGATGTGTGACAAAGGTTACAAATTCACCTTTGACTCAACCGGTTGTCAGATAAAGAAAGATAGTACCGATAAAGTTGTGGCAGAAGGAAAGAGAACTGATGGAAATTTTTATAATATGAAGGAATGCTATGAGTCCCAATGTATGTTAGGACAAGTAGATGAAAGTTGGTTGTGACAAAAATGATTAGGTCACATCAATTTTTATAACTTAGTTGCAGTAAGCAAAAAGGGGTGTGTGAGGAATATTCCACCCATCATCAAACTGGTAAACACATTTTGTGATGAATGTGTAAAAGGTAAGCAAACAAAAGTGAGTTTCAGGACAAAGGAGCACAACACCTCAAGACCACTTGAAATCATGCATACAGATCTATGTGGTCCAACTTGAACAAGAGTACTTGCCGGTGAAAGATACTTTATGCTCTTCATTGATGACTACTCAAGGATGACATGGGTCACCTTTCTACAAGATAAATCACAAGCATTTGAAAGATTCAAGATCTTTCAGAAAATAGTGGAAAAAGAAAGTGGGTACAAATTAAAATGTCTAAGATCAGATAGGGGTGGAGAGTTCACATCAAATGAATTTCACAATTATTGTGAAAAACATGTAATTAGAAGGCAATACTCTGCTCCTAGAACACCACAACAAAATAGTGTGGTAGAAAGGAAGAACAGGACACTCAAGGAGATGGTGAAAACCATTGTTAAATGAGGCCAGTCTACCCGATACATATTGGAAAGAAGTTGTTCACACTACTACATATACTTTGAATTGGATTCAATTAAGAACAAACAACAAAATGACACCTTATGAGTTTTGGTATGACCGGAAGCCGTCTGTCAAATACTTCAAAGTATTTGGAAGAAAGTGCTTCATCAAGAAAGATGTGGATGGTTTAGGAAGTTTTGACTCCTGGAGTGATGAAGGAATCTTTCTTGGTTACTCATCTAAAAGAAAAGCCTACAAATGCTACAATAAAAGGCTAAGAAGGGTTGTTGAGAGTGTGCATGTAAAAGTTGATGAAGATATGCACAGAGGATGTCAACCATAGGTTAACTGGTATGATGAATCCGGTTATGAATATTGTGAAGTTCAGATAGATACTAAACTAGAGGTAGCATCCAAGAAGGTCCCCAACTGGTATGTACAGCTAAATCACCCGGAAGAGAAAATTTTGGGAAATAAGAGTGATGGTGTGTAGACTAGAAGAAGACTTGCCTAGAATGATGAAGAAGTCAAACCTATGCCTCATGACTGAAGTTGAACCCAAAAATTTCAATGAGGCTAGCAAGAGACAAGAATGGATGGATGCCATGGAAGAAGAAATACACTAGATTGAGAAGAACAAGACTTGGGAATTAGTCCCTAGACCGAAAGACAAGAATATCATTGGCACAAAGTGGGTCTACCGGAACAAGATGAATGAAGAAGGTAAGTGGTATAGGAGCACCCCTTCAAGATGATAAATCAGGATCAGAGGAGGAAAGATAAGGCATCAAACATCTTTTTAGGATTTTTTACATTTGTTTCCATCATGCATTGTGTGTTTGTAATAAACGACCCCATCTTGTGAGCCAAACTCCTATTTTGGCATCTTAATAAGCCAATTAGGAATTTTGGACAAAAGGGGATCAAGAGTGTGTAGGAAATAGTTGTCCTAGTGGTTTAAGTGCTTCTAGGGTATTTTAGGAGGGGTTAGTCTTGACCCAAGGCATTAGGAGGTGAGAGATGACATTTTGACAACTTTGGCAAAAGTTGTCAAAAGTTGTCATAAGCAACTTTTATGCACTTTTTGCATTTTTGTTTGTTTGAACTCCTCCAATGGCTCTAACCTATTTTTAGGTTGATAGAAGTTGTGGAGTGGTATGTACACCTTGTGGATCCAATTCTCAAGGTTAGACTATATGGAGGAAAGATTTGATGACTGCAAACTAATGAAATTCTGAGTTTTTCTTGCAATTTTGGAGCTTTGGTATAGAGTATGGCATTGTACAGATTGGGATCAATTCCCAATGATGTGAATCAGTTAGAGTAGAGAGTTACCTTTTATTTGGTTTTGGTTTGAGGTTCTAATCATGTGTTTTGCTCCTGTTATTCCAATTTTACTGTAGGTGCCCAGAAAATGAGGGTTTACCTAGGGTTTTACTCCTCCATGGCCATAACTTGCAATTTATGAATCTAAGACTCATGGGATTGGGTGAAATGCAAGTATAGCTAGTGTATTCTAATAATCAAAGATAATTTTGTAGGAGGAGCAATGAAGTTGTGTGTTTGAATTGACCCTAGGTAGACATCTCTATGTGACTACCTAATCCTTAAATAGCAAAGTTACCCTTGAATGCAAATGGCAATGATTCCAGGCATGTAACCCTGGAATCCATGATGGTTTAGGGTTCCCCACAGTCTCATGGGGGTTTTATTGTATGGGTTTCTCATTTGGACATAGATGCTTCACAAAGGGAGACCTAATTAGCCCTTTAGGATAGTTAACCTTCTACCGGTTTAGACCTTTGTTTGTCAGACCTTGACCCTTCCTCTTGGGGAATTGTGTAAGGCCAAAAAGGGTATTTGAATCTATTATTTTTTTGCTAGGGTGTTTCAAAAAGTTTGGACTTAAGGTCCCTTTACCCGTTTCAAAGGGACACTAGCAAATAGGCCTAATTATGAAGGTGCTATAGGGAATGGGGTTGAATCCTTACAACCATTCTTTGATTTGGTCTAGGTGAGTCATGTTTGACCCAAAATAGGTGTTCTAATGGTAATTAACCCTTGGAGGTGTCAAAGTGTATGTTGGAGTAAATTATCCAAGTTGAGCAAGTATGAGTCTTGGAGATTGTGAGATGTTGAACTAAGGTTGTAGAGCCTTGCCTTGATAGGATCCTATTGTTACTTTAAGGGGTTAGTGTCATACACCTTAGAGAGTTTGGTAGGATACAAGGAGGGCTCTGCATCAAGTCATAGCTAGTAACTACTTTGGTAAGGAGATAGAGAATTGAGAAATGGAAGAGGGACACGAAGAAGAAGTCCCTAGAGGACTGATCACCAACATGGAATTGGCAAAGATTGTGAGAGAAGAGGACACTGTGTGCAAGGCAATGCAGAGGGAGCTAGAGAGGTTGAGAGGTAGAGTAGATGGGAAGGAAGATGGAGGCACTGGTAGTGGTGAAGAAGGGGATGAAGATGAGATCCATGTGCCAGAGGAAGAGGCAATTCCTCCTGACCAGATGCACTTCCTTAATGCCCTCAAATCCATGGAGAGGAGAACCATGGAGCAGAAGATTGATTTTCCAACCTTCACTGGGAAGATGGAACCAAATGTTGTGGTAGATTGGATAGACTCCCTGTCTGGTTTCTTTGAATGTGAAGACATTCCAGGACACCAGAAGGTGAAGATTGCTAAGTCCAAGTTGAAGGGAGCCACCCTAACTTGGTGGAACTTTGTCCAAGAGGAAAGAGAGAAGGACAACAATCCCAAGGTTGTTTCTTGGAAGAGGATGGTTGCCTTAATAAAGGAGGCCTATGTAACCAAAGATTATGAAATTCAACTCCATAAGAGGTGATAAAATCTCAAGCAGAAGGAGATGGATGTGAAATCTTACACTAAGGAGTTCCAAAGGCTATGCATGAAGTCTAAGACAAAGGAGGAAGAGAGTGAGAAAGTTGCTTGGTACCTAAATGGATTAAGGTACAACATTCAAGAGGAACTAAACCTCACTAGCACGGATACCATTGGTAAATGCCATCAACTTGCCATCAAGGTGCAATAGAAGATCAAAAGGAGACAAGAGAAGAACAATAAAGGAAGAGGAAGATAGCAGAGGGGTGGAAGAAATTTTTTCAGAGGTAAGGGAAATGGTTTTGGAAACCAAGGTGAAACCAGTCAAGAAGGCGCTAAAGGAGAGAGCAGTTCCAATAACAATGGAGGATACAATCAGAGAGGTAACTTTAGATGAAGAAGACCACCATTTAGGGGAAGATATCAAGGTAGAGGTCCAATAAAATGTTATAACTGCAATCAAGAAGGACACATGGGTAACAGATGCCCTGATAAACCTACTAGTTCCATGGGGGAGAGGAGAAGTAACTTGGTTTTAGAAGTTGATTGCCAAAGTGTGGCAAGTGCAAATACATACCAAAGTGTCAATACCCCTGATAGTTATGGCTACCCTGAAAGAGGTGAAGCTTTGATGATCAGAAGAGCAGTAACTACCATGAAGATGACTGACAAAGAACCCCCATAGAGAAAGTCTCTATTTAAGACCACTTGCAAAGCGGGTGGAAAGGTATACAAGGTTCTAATAGATTCTGGTTCAACTAAAAACTTTGTGTCCCTAGAAATGGTGGAGAAACTAAAGTTGAGGAGACTACCTCACCCTTGCCCCTACAAGGTCTCATGGCTCACCCAAGGATAGCAAGCTATTGTGGAAGAGAAAGTTTGGGTAGAATTCCAGATTGTAACTTATAAGGATAGATTGTTGTTTGACATTGTAAAGATGGATGCTTGCCATCTCCTATTTGGGAGACTATGGAAATTTGATTTGAAGGAACAAAATGATGGTCCCAGAAACACATATTCCATCACCAAAGATGGTAAGGTGATTAAGTTGTTACCTTTGATGTAGAATGAGGAGGAAACCAAACCAAAGGAGGCCAAGGTGTTGGTGTTAGGAGGGATGCAATTCATGAAGAACATAGTAGATGAAGGAATTTTTTGTTATGCCCTTATTCCTAGTCCAATAGTAACAAAGGTGGAGAAGTCTGAAGACAAGAAAGAAGACTGATTGAGGTTGGTTGACCCTGTAGTGCAGCAGCTACTAAACAAATACAAGGCTATCATCTCTGATGGCATGCCAAGGTCACTACCTCCCATGAGGGATATAAACCATTGCATAGATCTTATACTTGGATCCACCTTGCCTAATAAAGAAGCATACAAGCTCACATAGGATCAGAATGTCGAGATGGAAAACCAAGTTGAAGAGTTTTTGGAGTCCGGACTGATTGGCAAAAGTTTGAGCCCATGTGTAGTCCCTACAGTCTTGGCACCCAAAAAGGAAGGCACTTGGAGGCTTTGTACCAACTCAAGGGCTATCAACAAAATTACTATTAGGTATAGATTCCCAATGCCTAGGATTGAAGATTTATAAGATTGTTTGGGGGGTGCTAGATATTTTACAAAAGTTGACTTGAAGAGTGGCTATCATCAGATTAGGATTAGGTCAGGAGATGAGTGGAAGGCTGCATTTAAAAAAAATGAGGGGTTTTATGAGTGGAAGGTCATTCCCTTTGGCTTATCCAATGCACCTAGCACCTTTATGAGGTTAATGAATGAAGTCTTGAGGGATTTCATAGGAAAATTTGTCATAGTCTACCTAGATGACATTCTAGTTTTTAGTCAAACCAAAGAAGAACACCTAAAACATGTAGACCTGGTCCTAAGAAGATTGTATGAAGATAAATTAATGATCAATTTGGAAAAGTGTTTATTTATGCAGGAAGAGATCATTTACTTGTGATTTGTAATCTCATATGGGGAGTTGAAAATGGATCAAGAAAAGGTGAGTGCCATATAGGAAGTTTATAAGAGGCTTTAGCCATATTTGTGTTCCTATGCTTGATACCATAAAGGGAGGAAAAAAGGTATAGGTTCAGTTGGACAGAAGAGGTAGATAACTCCTTTGAAACATTGAAGAGAAAAGTTGCAGAATAGTCAGTCCTTTCCCTACCTAATTTCAACAAGATCTTGCAAGTGGAGTGTGATGCTAGCCACATGGCTATTGGGGCAGTTCTTAGTCAAGAGGGAAGGCCTATTGCCTTCTTCAGTGAGAAGTTAAATGAGGTGAAGAGAAGGTATTCATCCTATGACCTAGAGATGTATGCTCTAGTACAATCCTTGAAGAAGTGGAGACACTACTTGCTGCCAAAAGAATTCATAGTCTTCACAAACAATCAGGCCCTTATATTTATAAATAGTCAAGAAAAGTTGAATCGCAAGCATATGAAGTAGGTAGAGACCCTAAAAGCCTTCACTTTAATTCTTAAGCACAAGAAATGGGTCAAGAATAAGGTGGTAGATGCTTTGAGCATAAAAGTCCTAACTGCAAGTCAGATATAGTTGGAGAGTGTTGGAATAGACTCCTTGAAAGCCATGTATGAGGATGATGAAGACTTTGGAGAGATCTATAAGGTATGTGCTTCATTTGATGAGAGGTTTCATGTTGATTTCTCTGAATTTTTTATTCAAAATGGATTATTGTTTAAGGGTGCACAGCTATGCATACCCAAATGCTCTATGAGACTATATATAATTAAGGAGAAACATTGTGAAGCAATGGCAGGCCACTTTGGCCTTGACAAGACACTAGATTTGGTGAAGAGGCACTACTTTTGGCCCAAACTACAGATAGATGTCAGGAGATTTGTGGAGACATGTGTGATTTTCCAAAAGGCAAATGGAAAGTCCATGAATGCAGGCCTATACCAGCCTTTACCCATCCCTTCAAGACCATGGGAAAGCATAAGTATGGATTTTGTTTTAGGATTGCCTAGGAGAAGGAAATTATATGATAGTGTTTTTGTAGTGGTGGATAGGTTTAGTAAAATGGGACATTTCTTGCCATATAAAACCACTTGTGATGCTTCTTATGTTGCAGACTTGTTCTTCAAGGAGATTGTCTGGATACATGGTTTGCCTTTGACCATAGTCTTTGATAGGGATGTAAAATTTATTGGACACTTCTGGAGGACCCTTTGGAAGAAGCTTGGTACAAATCTATCCTTCTCCTCAACCTACCATCCCCAAATAGATGGTCAAACTGAAGTTGTAAATAGGTCATTGGGAAATCTGCTAAGGTGTTTGACTAGACAGCATATTGTCTTAGGCAAAATTCTCCTATAATGATACAATGAATAGGGGTACTGGTAAGTCGCCCTTCCAGGTTGTATATGGCATCCACCCAAGGGGGTGTGATGGAGTTAAGAGAACTACCTCTAGGAGAAGTCATTAGTGTAGATGGGGAAACATTTGCTACCGCCATAAAGGAGATCCATGACCAAGTTAAAACTCACCTTCAACAATCTATAGAAAGATATAAAGCTCATGCTGACAAAAAGAAGAGGGATGTTAAGTTTGATGTGGGGGACTTGGTGTGGGTTCACTTGAAGAAGGAAAGACTTCTAAAAGGCAGATATACAAAGCTTATGCAAAGAAAGATTGGACCCTGTCAAATCTTGAAAAATGTGGCCTAAATGCTTATGAACTTTAACTCCCACTAGATCTTGGTTTGTCACCTATCTTTAATGTATGTGACTTAACTCTTTATAAATGTAGTGTTGATACAGGAGAAGACACATTTCAGGTTATTGTAGATGATGACATTCCCAAACATGAACCACCAAAGTTCCATAAGGTTTTAGAAACCAAGGCTGCAAAGTGAACAAGGAACAAAGTTTACATAGAGTATTTGGTGTCTTGGAAGGGAGAACTTGATTATGAATTAGTCTGGATGACAGAACAATAGATCAAAGACCATGGTGCAGAACTGCAGGCTCTCATCTCAAGTGGACATGAGATTTCTTCTTTCGGGGAGTATGGTATAGGAGCACCCCTTCAAGATGATAAATCAAGCTCAGAGGAGGAAGGATAAGGCATCAAACATGTCTTTAGGATGTTTTACATGTGTTTCAATCATGCATTGTGTGTTTGTAATAAAAGACCCCATCTTGTGAGCCAAACTCCTATTTTGGCATCTTAATAAGCCAATTAGGACTTTTGGACAAAAGGGGATAAAGAGTATGTAGGACATAGTTATCCTAGTATTTTTAGTGCTTCTAAGGTGTTTTAGGAGGGGTTAGTCTTGACCCAAGGCATAAGGAGGTGAGAGATGACATTTTGACAACTTTGGCAAAAGTTGTCAAAAGTTGTCATAAGCAACTTTTATGCACTTTTTGCTTTTTGTTTGTTTGAACTCCTCCAATGGCTCTAACCTCTTGTTTTTGGTTGAGAGTAGTTGTGGAGTGTTATATACACTTTTTGGATCCAATTCCCAAGGTTATAATGTATGGAGGAAAGATTTGATGACTGCAAACTAATGAAATTCTGAGGTTTTTCTGCAATTATGGAGCTTTGGTACAAAGTACAACATTGTATGGATTGGGATCAACTCCCAATGATGTGAATTGGTTAGAGTAGAGAGTTACCTTTGATTTGGTTTTTGTTTGAGGTTTAGATCGTTTCTTTTTCTCTTGTTATTCCAATTTTACTATAGGTGCCCAGAAAACCAGGGTTTACCTAGGGTTTTACTCCTCCATGGCCATAACTTGCAATTTATCAATCTGAGACTCCTGGGATTGGTTTAAATGCAAGTATGGCCAGTGTATTCTAATATTCCAAAATAATTTTTTAGGAGGAGCAAGGGAGGTGTGTGTTTGAACCGACCCTAGGTAGACATCTCTATGTGGATACCTAATGCTTAAACAACAAAGTTACTCTTGAATGCAAATGGTGATGATTCTAGGTGTGGAACCCTGGAATCCATGATGGTTTAGGGTTACCCATAGGGTCATGGGGTCGTGATTGTATGGGTTTCTCATTTAGACATAGATGCTTCACAAAGGGAGACCTAATTAGCCCTTTAGGATAGTTAACCTTCTACCAGTTCAGACCTTTGTTTGTTAGACCTTGACCCTTCCTTTTGGGGAATTGTGTAAGGACAAAAAGGGTATTTGAATCTATGATTTTTTTGCCAGTGTGTCTGGAAAAGTTTGGACTTAATGTCCCTTTATCCGTTTCAAAGGGCTACTAGCACATAGGCCTAATTGTGAAGGTGCTATAGGGAATAGGGTTGAATCCTTACAACCAATGTTTGATCTGGTCCAAGTGAGTCATGTTTGACCCAAAATAGGTGTGCTAATGGTTAGTAACCCCTGGAGGTGTCAAAGTGTATGTTGGAGTAAATTATCCAAGTTGAGCAAGTATGAGTCTTGGAGATTGTGAGATGTTGAACTAAGGTTGTAGAGCCTTGCCTTGATAGGATCCTATTGTTACTTTGAGGGGTAAGTGTCATACACCTTGGAGTGTTTGGCATGATACAAGGAGGGTTCTGCATCAGTAAGATTGTAAGGCATAAAGATAGACTACTGTGCAAAGGATACTCTCAAGTAGAGGGGATTGATTTTGAAGAAACATTTGCACCGGTGGCTAGATTAGAAGCAATTAGGATGTTTCTAGCTTACTCCGCCTACAAGGGCTATAAGGTATACCAAATGGATGTAAAATCTACTTTTCTAAATGGAAATTTAGAAGATGTATACATGGAGCAACTGAAAGGATTTCTACTACATGATGATGAGACATTTGTGTGTCAGTTAAAGAAGGCTCTGTATGGTTTAAAACAATCTCCCAGAGCATGGTACTCAAGATTAGATCAGTATCTGAAGGAGTAGGGATTCAAAAGGGGAAGTGCTAACAACAATTTGTACATAAGGAAAGATGGTAATCACATGATTATTGTGGTTGTGTATGTAGATGACATCATGTTTGGAGGCAACAAGGATACTCTCTGCAAAGAGTTTGCTGATCAGATGCAGTCAAAATTTGAGATGTCAATGCTTGGTGGATTGACTTACTTCCTTGGCTTGTAGATATTACATAAAGATAAAGGAATCTTTATCTCACAAGTCAAGTATGCAAAGGAGATGCTGAAGAAATTCCAACTGGAAGATTGCAAACCAGTAAGTACCCCGATGGTGACCGGTAGCAAGATGAGCAAGAATGATGAATCACCGGTGGTAGATCAGACTCTATACAGATCCATGCTAGGAAGTCTACTATATCTAACTACTTCAAGACGGGATATAGTTCAGGCAATATGCATGGTAGCCAGATTCCAAGCTGCACCAAAGCAGTCACACATGAATGTTGTTAGCATAATTTTTAGGTACCTACAAGGAACACTCAGCTACGGTTTGTGGTATCCTAAACAGGGAGATTTTATCTTGGAAGCATACATTGATGCCGATTGGGTAGGATGCATTGATGATAGAAATATCACAAGCTATGGAGCATTCTTTCTAGGTGACCAGATGGTCTCTTGGCATACCAAGAAGGAGGACTCAGTCTCCTTATCTACTACTGAAGCTGAGTACATTGCTTCTGCTACATGTTACTCTCAGATGCTTTGGATGAAGCAGACTCTCAAAGATATACAGGTGGACATCACTAAACCAATTCTCATCCAATGTGACAATTCAAGTGCAATCAACATGGCAAAGAATTCAGTCATGCATTCCAGAACAAAACACATTGCTATAAAATATCACTTTCTCTGAGAGAAGGTTTAAGGATAGGAGATCAGGATGGATTATGTCCCCACTGGTGAATAAGTAGCAGACATTTTCACCAAACTGTTACTGGTAAGCACTTTTGAGTACCTCCAACATAAGTTGGGAGTTGTGTCATCTGCCTAGGCAGGCTTTATGTGGCTTAGGGGGAGCTAATAGTGGTCAAAGGAGGAGCTTGGTATGGATCAAAGGGGGTGTGCATAAGTACCCTTTGTCATTGTGTGAAAGGGGGATAAATTAACTAATATGAAGTGAATTGTGAGAAGTTGACATCAATGCCAAAGGGGGAGATTGTTGGCATTTTGGTACAAAGTTGTCATTGATGTCAACCGACATGATGGAGATCCACATAAGGTGAGCATAAATAATCTATTGGCATATGTGGAGAGTTTGATGACATGATGATAATTTATGTTGTCATTGATGTAAATATATTGAAGTGTGAACTGGTATGTTGAAGTAAGTAAATTGGCAAGTGAACTGATATGATGAAGTGTGAACCGATATGTTGAAGTAAGTAAATTGGCAAGTGAACCAGTATATGCAAAGTTTGTATCAGGGTTTCACTTGATATGACTAATGGTTGGTAGTCTCAGCTTCAGGGTTTCTGGCTGATACATTCCAATTCTGTGTGATTTGACTGATGACATCCTATGATGAGTTAGCATTGAAATGAAGATTAGATCGCGTTGCAACATCATCCTTATGCACATAAAGGATTTCCTTGAGGATCTTGCATGAGAAGATTGATTCTATCTACCTTAGGAATGTGCAAAATCTTAGTAAATGGTGGAGAGTGCATGATGGGTTATCAGCTTCTAGAAGCAGTGAAGAACAAACAATGCAGAACATCTTGATATTTGTTCAAGATTGTTTTACCCTATGTAATGTGATTAAACGGTCAGGATTGGACTGACTATATTGTTAACCTAGATGCTTAGGGTTTTAGGTTTTGGCCACTGACCTAATTGTTGTCTATAAGGTCAATGATGATTTTGATTTGAAGTTGTTGGCAAATAAATGTATGTGAGGTGATTCTTGCTAGACCGGAGAAGTGAGTAGAGATCTGTAGAGTGTGATTGTAGATGTAAAGGAACTAAAGTGGATCGACCTTGGCATTGAGTGTTGTTATTAGATCAGTGTATTACCTATTGACTTCTAATCATTTCAGTAGTTGGAAAATCCCTTTACAGGGTATCTTTAATAGGCTTTTTGTAAATCCTTTAACAGGGTGACTCAAAATCATTGAGTTCTTCAAATCCTCTTGTGAGGTAACCTTTAATAGGGTTTTAACCTCTAAGTGGGTATTCAGCCATCCCTTAACCGGGTGATCCCTAGCAAGATCAACTCCTAGAAGAACCTGCAGTAAAGTCTTTAACTAGACTAGGCTCCTAACAGAGCAAACTTCAGAAGAGTTCAAGAACAACTTGTGGGTATTCATCCCCACCGTGGTTTTTTCTAGTTGGGTTTCCACTTTAAAAATCAATGTGTTATGTGTGATGCTTTTTCATGTGATGATTTAGTGTTTTTTGTTAAGTGGTAATGCATGCTGATCTAATGGTCATTGTATTTCTGATGTATTACTTGCTTAAGCATATGGGGGAAGTTGAGATGAGATATTAGGTTTTGAGAAGTTCTAAGTGTTACCGGTTTATGTCTTTTACAGCCTTACTGTGTTTTACCGGTATCGTCTTGGTTTAGGTTGGTGATGATATTTGCTAGTTAGTGCAATCTTTGCAGTTTAAGTTGTCTGAGAAGTTTTTGTCTGTACTAATTTACCCCCCCCCTCTCAGTACTTGTTGGGTATTTACTGTTCATCATTATTCATCAATTGGTATCAGAGCATCCTCCAGGTCCTCGGTGCTATAAGCTTAACCGCTTGAGGAAAAGATCCTATTCTAATGATGAAGAGGGAAGGTCCTAAGTTCAACAAAGATAACTTTAAGATATGGAAGGAAAAAATGAATATCTACATTAAAGTCATGTGTGCTCAACACTAGAACTATGTTGAGAATACTTATGTTGTCCCTACCGGTACTCTCACCGATGATCAAAGAAGAGAGATTCGAGAGAATGGGGAAGTCATGGAAGCTCTTATCAACAGTCTATCTGATATTGAGTTTATAGATGTTTAGGATAAAGACAATCCCAAAGATGTATGGGATGCTCTGGAGACTATCTATGGTGGTGATGAGCATATGAAGCAAGCTAAGGAAGAGAGCCTTAGGGGAAAATTTGAAGACATGCGGATGGTTGAAGGAGATACCATTCAATAATATGGGATAAGAATTAAAACTATTGCTGGAGACATCAAGAGTGTAGGAGGTACAATGGATGATCCCACCATTGTTAGAAAAGTTTTGAGATCCTTGTTACCGATCTATGCAATAAGGGTTTCCGCTATTCATGAGTTGAGATCTATTGACAAGACAAAGGTATCCCTAGACTCCATCATTGCTAAGTTGACCGCATATGAGCTAAATAGTTATGATGGCAGTGTTTAGAAGACTGAATCAGCCTTTAGAGCATCTGTTGCACCATCTAGAAAGGGAAAATAAGTTGGTACTAGCCGTGAACCTAGACAAAGTAGAGATATGGATGATGAGGAGATCCTGATGGAGTTTGAAGCTCTTCTTGCCAAGAGACTTCCTAATGGAACTGGAAAATACAAAGGTAAGCTCCCTTTGAAATGTTTTTCTTGCAATAGGATAAGACACATTGCTTTCAACTATCCTAATAGTGATAATAAGGACAAACTGGAGAATTTTAAAAAGTTCAAAGGAGGAAATAGGAGAAACTATCTTGTTCCAGTCGATGAAGGTGTCACTGATGATTAATCAGAAGATGAAGAAAGCAAAGACATAGTGTTTGTAGCTGTTAAGGAAGATGTGTTAGACAAGAAGGCTCTTGTCTCCTACTTTGATAATTCTAATGAGTGGATTATTGATAGTGGATGTTCTCACCACATGACTAGTGACCGGAGAAAGTTTTTGTCTCTGGAAGAGTACGCTGGAGGTGTAGCCTGATTTAGTAATGATGCACCATATATGGTAAAAAGAAAAGGGTCCATCTCTCTAAATGGAAAAAGCAGTGCTGATAATGTGCATTTGGTAGAAGGTCTCAGGCATAACCTTTTGAGTGTTGCCCAGCTGAATGATAAAGGACTCACTTTGGAATTCAAAGGTGGAGTGTGCAAAATAAAAGGAAAGAGTGGTAAACTGATGGCCACTGGTAAGCAGACCAGAGGTAACTTATTTTAGTTAAATATAAATATCAGTCGATGTCTAATGGCTAAGTTTGATGACAGCTTGATATGGCATAGGAGACTCTTCCATGTAAATTTTGATAATATTGTGAAGGCCAGTAAGATCAAGGCAGTTAGAGGATTACCTATGCTGAACAAACCGGAGAATCCTTTGTGCAGAGAATGTCAACTAGGGAAAATGTCTTCCTCAACCTTCAAAGGTAAATCTTTCACAACAGATAATTTACTTGATCTTGTGCATACTAATTTGTGTGGTCCTATGAAAACTAGGAGTGTTCAGGGAGATAGGTACTTTATGATTCTTACTGATGATTTCTCAAGAATGATGTGGGTCACATTCTTGAAAGACAACTCTGAAGCTTTTGGAAAGTTTAAAGCCTTCAGAGCACTAGTTGAAAAGGAAAGTGGTAAGAGGATTAAATGCCTTAGAACCAGCCAAGGAGGTGAGTTCACTTCTAGTGAATTCAATAAGTACTATGAAGAGAATGACATCAAGAGGCAACTGTCTGCCCCCCAAACTCCACAACAGAATGGCCTAGCAGAAAGGAACAACCAGACTGTAGTTGAAGCAGCCAGAATGATGCCGATTCAAGGTAAGGTTGCTCACACTCTTTGGAGAGAAGCGGTGAGCACTACAGTCTACACTATGAACTGGGTACTCATCAAGAAAGGTAAGGATAAAACTCCTTATGATTATTGGACCAGTAAGACTCCAGTAGTAAGCTACTTTAGAGTATTTGGTAGCAAGTGTTATATCAAGAGAAGTGAACACCAGAGCAAGTTTGATGCCAAATGTGATGAGGGAATATTCCTTGGGTATTCCACCAAGAGAAAAGCTCTCAAGTGTTTTAACAATAGGACTCAGAGAATTGTTTAAAGTATCAATGTTAGAATTGATGAAACCTTTGATAAACTTGAGGAAACCGACAGCGAGTGAGTGGTAGATGAACTAGGTGTAACCTTCTAGGAATCAGTTGCAAAACAACCAAGTACAAGTAACAATGCTCCTACACTAGTAGATGTTGCGGTAGATGTAGATGAAGATGAAGATGAGGATGAAGAGGAAAAGCAAGAGGAATCAGCTAAGATCATTCCTAGGTATGTAAAGTTGCATCATGATCCAAAGAAAATCATAGGGGATAAGGATGCAGGAATACTTACAAGAAGAAAGGTCAGAGAGAATTCTTGCATGATTTTTGAATTTGATCTCAAAACATTTAAAGAGGCACACAAAGATGAAGACTTGATTAAGGCTATGGAAGAGGAACTTGACCAGATAGAAAAGAATGGTACATGGTCTTTGGTACCCAAACCTGAGCACAAAAATGTTATTGGCACCAAATGGGTTTTTAGAAACAAGCTGAATGAAGATGGAACAATGGCAAGAAACAAAGCAAGATTGGTATGTAAGGGATATGCTCAAGAAGAAGGAGAAGACTATGGAGAAACCTTTTCTCCAGTAGTTAGATTGGAAGGAGTTTGAATGCTACTTGCATATGCAGCCTTCAAGAGATTCAAAGTGTATCAGATGGATATAAATTCTACATTCCTGAATGGAGTACTTGAAGAAGAAGTGTATATAAAGCAACCAGATGGGTTTGCCCTATCAGAAGATAGTGATACGGTGTGTAGGCTACATAAATACTTGTATGGATTGAAGCAAGAACCTAGAGAATGGTATGAATGTTTACACTTCCATCTTGTGAAGATTGGATTTGAAAGAACAAGTGAAGATAGTAATATCTATCTAAAGTCAGATGGAGATCAGATTCTAATCTATGAAGTCTTTGTTGATGACATAATTTTTGGTGGAGATGATAAGATGAGGCATACGTTTGCAAATGAAATGAAGAAGGAATTCGAGATGTCACTAATCAGAGATATTAAGTTCTTCATTGGACTACAGATTCAACAAATGAAAGATGGTATCTTTATCACTCAGTCTAAGTATGTCAAAGAGGTGTTAAAAACCTTTGGCATGGAAGACAGCAAACCGGTTGGTACACCGATGATGATCGGTTGTAAATTGTCAAAAGAAGATGATTCAACGTTGGTGAATGAGAAGGAATACCGGTCAATGATTGGTAAATTGCACTATGTAGTACACAATAGACTGGACATTGCACATGCAATGGGCATTGCTATAGATTTTTAGAAAAGTCCAAGAGAATCCCACTTTGTAGTAGTGAAGTGGATTCTTAGATATCTGAAGGGAATTATAGATTATGGATTGTGGTATCCATACAATAATGATTTCAATCTCAAAGTTTTTATCGATGCCGATTGGGTTGGTAATGTGGACAACCAAAAGAGCACAACAGGTGGCGCATTCTTTCTCAGTGGTAGACTAGTATCATGGATGAGCAAGAAGTAGAGTTGTATCTCTCAGTCCATAGTAGAAGTAGAATATGTAGCAGCATTTATGAACTATACTCAGACAATTTGGATGAAGTATGTATTAAGTGGTTTCAAAGTCCCTGTATCTGAACCGGTGAGTATATTTTGTGATAACACAAGTGCAATTAATATTTCCAAGAATCTGGTATTGCATGCTAGAACCAAGCACTTCGAGATCAAGTATCATTTATTGAGGGAGAAAGTACAGAACAAAGAGGTTGCATTGGAACATGTTTCTAGTAAGGAGTAGTTAGCAGATATATTCACCAAGCCTCTACCAAAGGCTACATTTACCTATTTAAGAGGTGAATTAGAGGTGTTGCCCCTTCAAGAGGTGAACTAAAGGTATGTGCTCCATATCAGTCAGGTGTTGCATTGTCAAATATTTTCAGGATTGATGTGTTGAAGGATGCTACTCCTCAGGGGGAGAAACATAGTGGAACATGGAAGCTTGTGCCTCCTCTTTGACATTGTTGTCAAAGGGGGAGAAGATGTGAAGCAAAGAAGATATCTGCAATATTGAAGACATATAATATAGAAGAAGATGTAGAGATATCTTTGTGTATTGCCATCAATGCCAAAGGGGGAGATTGTTAACATATGTGCAGAGTTTGATGACATGATGATAATGTATGTTGTCATTGATGTCAATATGCTGAAGTGTGAACTAGTATGATGAAGTGTGAACTGGTATGTTGAAGTAAGTAAACTAGCAAGTGAACTAGTATGATGAAGTATGAACTGGTATGTTGAAGTAAGTAAACTAGCAAGTGAACCGGTATATGCAAATTTTGTATTGGAGTTTCACTTAATATGACTACCAGTTGGTAGTCTCAGCTTCAAGGTTTTTGGCTGATGCATTCCAAATCTGTGCGATTCGACCGACGACATCTTATGAATGAGTTAGCATTGAAATGAAGATTAGATCACATTGCCACATCAGCCTTGTGCGCGTGAAGGATTTCCTTGAGGATCTTGCATGAGAAGATTGATTCTATCTACCTTGGGAATGTGCAAAATCTTAGTAAATGGTGGAGAGCGCATGATGGGTTATCAGCTTCCAGAAGAGGTGAAGAATGAATGATGCAGAACATCTTGATATTTGTTCAAAATTGTTTTACCCTATGTAATGTGATTAAATGGTCAGGATTGGACTGACTGTATTGTTAACCTAGATGCTTAGGGTTTTAGGTTTTGGCCACTGACCTAATTATTGTTAATAAGGTCGATGATGACTTTCATTTGAAGTTGTTGGCAAATGAATGTATGTGAGGTGATTCTTGCTAGACTAGAGAAGTGAGTAGAGATCTATAGAGTGTGATTGCAGATGTAAAGGAACTAAAGTGGATCTTCCTTGGCATTGAGTGTTGTTATCAGATCAGTGTATTACTTGTTGACTTCTAACCATTTCAACAGTTGGAAAATCCCTTTACCGAGTAGCTTTAATAGGATTTTTGTAAATACTTTAACAGGGTGACTCAAAATCATTTAGTTCTTCAAATCCTCTTGCGAGGTAACCTTTAACAGGGTTTTAACCTCTAATTGAGTATTTAGCCATCCCTTAACTGGGTGATCCCTAGCAAGATTGGTTCCTAGCAGAACCTATTGTAAAGTCTTTAACCAGACTAGGCTCCTAACAAAGTGAACTTTAGAAGAGTTTAAGAACAACTTGTGGGTATTCATCCCCACCGTGGTTTTTCCCAGTTGGGTTTCCATATGAAAAAATTAGTGTGTTATGTGTGATTCTTTTTCATGTGATGATTTAGTGTTTTCTATTAAGTGGTAATGCATGTTGATCTAATGGTCATTATATTTCTGATGTATTACTTGCTTAAGCATATGGGGGAAGTTGAGATGAGATATTAGGTTTTGAGAAGTTCTAAGTGTTAGCGGTTTATGTCTTTTACAGTCTTACTATGTTTTACCAGTATTGTTTTGGTTTAGGTTGGTGATGTTGTTTGCCAGTTAGCATAGCCTTTGCAGTTTAAGTTTTGGGAGAAAATTTTGTCTGTACTGATTCACCCCCCCCCTCTGAGTACCTGTTGGGTATTTATAGTTCATCATTATTCATCAGAATGAAGGTCTACCAGTAAAGAAACTGGTCTAAAGGATAAAGAAACTGATCTGAAGGATGGTTGGTTGTTTATGATGAAGAGGCAGAATGTTAAAGTTGTCTCACACCACTGGAAGTGAAGATGTGCAACCGGTACATGATGCTCTACCAATTAACAAAAGAAGAAAACTCTATCGGAAAAGGGATATACCTGTATGTGTTTGCCAAACCAACTGTGTGTTGGTGGGCCATGTCTTCATCATTGTGATGCCATGTGAAGTAGAGGTGGAAAATGTGTTGTGTTCGGTGAAGCCTCATTAACAGGGTTGATGAAACAGATAGTTGCAATTAATGGAGGAGCCACAAATAATAGGATTGTATCTAACTGATTGCAACTCGAGGAAGATCAGAGAATAGTTGGCCCTTGAATTTATTCAAGGGAAATTCAATTCAGGAAGTTCTCAAAAAGAAAACTTTTGAAGCGCCTTATGTGTTGTATGATTTTGTTATAGAAGATTTGATTTGAGTTTGCCATTTCTAAAAAATGTGCATTGGATAATGGAAACTGTGTGCAGGTGCATCCTTCTAGGATAGGTGATTGATCCAAGATAGGCGGGATTGGATCTCATGAAGATTGTGTTGGAAATAGGAAACCCTTACCGCTCAGGTTTTTGAATTGCATTCTGGTAGGAATTCACTTTATAAGAAATGAGAGCTCCAGATGGAAAATGTTGTTGATGCTGTGAAGATTGAGTAGAGAAGAGTGTTAGGGTTCCCACAAATACTGAGAGGGGGGGCTGAATCAATATCTGACCGGTAATGAAATTTTCTTAAAACTGAATATGTAGAATATAAAGTAACAGTATACTGGTATGCAAGAATTAATGCAAATAATAGAATCAAAAGCATCCACATGAAAAGAACACCATAACACAAGATGTTTAATGAGGAAACCCGGTGTGGGAAAAACCTCAGCGGGATTTGTGACCCACAATATTCACTTACTGGCCAATAAGAGAATATTACTTACAATAGCGGCCTGCACATGCAGGAAGGCCAACTGCCTAGAGCTCACTGCTCAATAAGAAGTCACACTGACTTACAATGAGGATTTACACAAATCCAATATTCTGTACTGCTTTACAATAGCATCTTCAATGCCAGATTTAGTACCGGTTCTTTCTCTGTTCTTTACATATATCCTTGACCTACAATTCACACATTAGGTCTACCTTATAATTTATTTATTGCTTTTTATCCATATTCTACAAATGCCTACAATGATCTCTTATATATACAAGAGTCATTTTACAATTTGCCAAGTCGGCTTACAATGATAAACAAAATATTACATATCAAAAATCCTGTTGGCCTTTGTGCCGGTATACATATTTCCTTCTGTGTCGGTGTACATCTTCTATGCCGGTGCCGGTGTAGATTGATTTTGTTGATGCCAGAGCATTGTTTTGTTTGAGTAATGCTTTGCCAGTATAATGTCTTGCCAGTGCCATAGGATTGCAAGGTTGCCTGAGTAATGCTTTGCCGGTGCCATAGGATTGCAAGGTTGCCATCAATGACAAAACCTTCAATCACACACAATGTCTCATTGGAGTGTCCATATGCCAACAATCTCCCCCTTTGGCATTGATGGCAACACTCATGAGAAATTTCAAAAATATATCCAAAAATGTGTAGACCAAAAAATGTTACCAAAAATGTGAGAGCTCCCCCTGAGCATGTGATCCCTGTGTTTTGAATTTTCTCATCTACTACTCCCCCTTTGGCATCAATGACAAAGGTTAGTAGATTTTGTAGTTGTACCAACTCATAACCTCAACCTTGTAGTTGGGTAGTTATTATCTAATGAATATCTCCCAAAATTAAGTTTATGCCATCCATAAACTTCTTGCTCTCCTTTATTGCTATCTCAGTTCTATATACTGTACCAGTGAGATGCTGCAAGTGCTTTGCTGGTGTTTTGCTACCCTATGTTAGTGCCTCTGAGATTTCCTTATGCATAGATGCTAAATAGTCCAATCTTGGACTTAGTTTAGATCTCTAAAATTTTGCCTTGTTTATTATTTTCTCTTTTTCTCTTTCTAATTTGAGCAATTCGTCCTCAAAATTTGTTATCTTTTCCTCAAAAAATGATAATGTATCGGGTGAGTTAACAAAATTATCAGCAAGTTTATTGATTTCTTCCTATACCTTGCTCATCTTTTGGCTACATCCGTGGTCAAAAAGTTTATCTTACAGATGTCTTTGTACGAAGTTTTGTACTCTTTCAATAAATTGCACAGTTTCGGTAGAAGTGTGTCAAATTCCCTGTTACACTTCTTTATTCCTTCCTCAAAGAATTTCTGTTTCTCTTTTTCTACACTTTCCTTTACAGTTTCTACCTCTATTTGCTCAAAATTTCCATAAATATATTTACAAAGTGTATTCAACTGGCCTAAATAATCTTTGTTGGCTATATTACAATTGGGAGCTATTGATTTCAAAACTGGAATTGAATCATCTATCGCTTTATAGGCTTGTGAGCTATAATTAGTTATTTTCTTAATTAATTCGAGCAATACCTCTGTTACATTTGATGGTGACCCAATAAACTGAGTACCGGTGGAAGTGACCATGCTGGTATTGACCTCTGGTAGGTCTGTTTGTGTCTCCATCTCTTTAAGCATAGTTTTTCCTGCATCATTTCTTACCGGTGGCATCTGTTCTGGAGCCTTTAGCTATGTTGGTTGCTCTGTTTATGTTTCAGATTCCATCTTTTTCTCTGAATCTATTGTCGGTTACTCTTTGTTTCCTGTTGCCGGTTGCTCTTTGTTATCAGATTTATCTGTGGTATCCTTATCTACCACTATGTTGATTTTTTGAGTATCAACATTCACAGTATATGGGACTTCAGGATTAGGATTATTATCCTCTGTGTCCATGCTCTCAGCTGGTGGTTGATCTTTTGTAGTTGTTGTTTTTACCGATGGAGTATTTAAAGGAGGTGGGGGTAAGTTGTCTCTAATCTTGATACTTGGTGGTCCACCAACTTTACCTTTCCCTTTGTCCTTTTGATATACCAAAATGGGCTTGGGATTCCTATATTCTTCTTGTTTTTCTTTTTCAACCAAGAATGTATCCGAACCATCTTCTGTTTCATTTGAAACTTCAGTAACTCTACCTACCATTAGTGATATTTGCCAGTGTGCAGTGGTAAAAATTGTCCGGTTGGCCTGAGCTATCAAATCATCAATTTCCTTAGGTGAGTTGACCGGGTATATTGCAAGTAATTTTTCTATTTTAATTTTCTTATCCAACTCAACTATTCCTTGCCTTCTGGCCTCAAGTCTTTTATATAATTCATCAGAAATTTCATTTAGGACTTGCATCAAAAAAAATTTATACATGTCCATGTGTAATATAACACTTTCCTCGACTTGTCCTTTCTCATCATCTGATACGGTGTCATAGATTTTCCCTATGTTTTTCAATTTACCTTCCCCTATGATCTCATTCAGTAATATGTCAAAAATTGCCAAGTCAGTGTTTGTCTTCTTCTTCTTTTGGGGGGTCAGCTTTTTCTTAGGTGTGGCTTTCTTGACTGGAGACCTCACAGCTTGTTGCTTCTATCTTGTCCTTCTAGGTGAAGGAGTGGATACCAGTGAGGGGTCTCTTTTCCTAACAACTCTTTTGAAAGTTGCTGGCATATCTCCTTCTGAGGAGGTATCTACCGGTGATAGATGAGTTTCAAGCTATTGGGCTACCAACTCTTCTTCTGTTATGCCGGTTTTCTTTAATACATCATCTTTTATGGCTTTTGCTTGCCTGGTTCCTTTCCTCACAAATGCCTCAACTTTCTTTACTCTCTTTTTAAATTGAATTTGACTTTTGATGGTCTTAGCACTACCAAATACTTCTTCCTTTGGTTCATTGGGGGCTTCCAGAAGTGCTTTGGCATAAGTTTCCACTATGTGGTCATTTGTTTCATACCCCATCTCTGTAACCCAGATTGTTCTTGGGATGACTGCTTCCATCCAAATCTCTTCCTTTTTTATTACAAAGCATATATCATCCATGTATTTGTTGACAATTTCTTGTGATAGTCTGATTCTTTTATTCATTCTGACCTTTAGTGCTTGAAAATACTCATTGATATTCTTTTCTCTGTTTTCACCCATGTTGTTGAATAAGTCAGACAATTGTCTTCCTACCGATATGTCGAATCCAAACTCCATATAGCCTATATCGGGAGCCTGTTTGGTTATATGTAACATTAAGCATACAAGCAAATTTCCAAATCTAAAGGTTCCTTTCTTATCCTTCTTGATTTTTGCCAAATTGTCAATTAACTCATCTTTTAACCATTCACAGATATCAATTTTTACATTGTCCTTAACCATGTCATAAGAACTTTTTATGCATAAACTAGAAACAGAGTTAAGCCTATTTGCATGAGTTGCTTTGTAACCTAGAATCATGCTAATGAATCTCACATTTGTATCGGTCACATCATTAACCCTCAATGATCTTTTGTCGGATGTTGCACTAGTTAATTTCATTACTAGGTCATTGGAGACCTTCTTGGTTTTGTTGGGTCTGGTACCAGTGGAAGGTAACCCTGTTACTGTTTTCATAGCTACCTTTGTAATTTTATGCACTGAGTCAAGCCAAAAGAATGAGCCATGTACCCTGCTAAGAACTATCCTAACCACTTCCTTGGGAAATTCAGGAATGCAGAGGATTTCAATGAATCCTAGGGTTTCAACAATTTTATGTTCAGGTTTCACATTTCCAGCATTGTCACATATAACAGATTTATACATGTTTTTGATTTCTTCATCACCTAATTCCTCTATGTTGCAATGAATATACATTCTAGGGTCTTCTGCATAAACAACACCCTTTAGAATTTGGGAAAAAGCACCTATGTTGTCATCTTTCTTAGCTACCTTGGGAACTAGCTGAAACATGGGCCTAGGTCATTTTATAACCTTGACTACTATAAGGTTTGCTATGAATTCAGGTGTAGAGGAGCATGCCATGATGATAAATACCTTTTTCTACCTTTGGATGGATTGATTGCTGAAGTGCTTTGCCTCTTTGCTCGGAATGCCTTAGCTCGGAAATCTTCGTGCTCTCTGAAAGTTTGAATTCATGGTGAAATGAAATGGAGCCAAAAACCTTATTTTATAAAGTCTTTTCTGCTACCTACCACATTAATTGTTTGCCGGAAATGTATGAACTCAACTTTATTTGCTGGTAATGAAGGATTTTCAACTTCTTTTCTCTAACCGAGGGAATAATAGCACGTGTCATTAAATTGTCAAACCCTCAAGATAATTTTCTTCAATTTGATGAAGAACATCCTACCGGCGGAGCATCATATTGTCCTACCGGTGAAGCATTTGTTGGTTCTACCGGTGGAGGAGTAACCCCAATATTTAGATCACCTTTTCTAATCCATTGCTTTGAAAATTCTTGCTTGACCTCTTCAACCTTTTCTTTACCTTTAAAGATAGTACTTTTGTTATCTACCGGTGTACCTTTACTTCTACAGAATTTAGCAATATGACCAATCTTGTTACATGCATAACAAGTTACATTATTTTTCTGAATAGCTTTCCCATAACCTATGCCGGTTTGTGTTCTGCATTTATTTGATAAATGACCAAATCTTCCACAAACATAACATCTTACATTCATTTTGCAATTTTCAGAGTTATGACCAATTTTGTTGCATTTGGTGCATTGACCGGTGGGAGGATTGATGTTCTGATAATTCCTAGATCTACATTCATTTGCCCTATGACCATATTTATTATAGTTAAAACATTTTCCATTGAATTTGTAAGTATTAGAGGGTCTTACCGGTTTGCTTTGATCTTGGGTATTTGCAGTACTGGAGCTTTCTCCAACTTCAAATCCAACTCCAGAAGTGTCACCTTTGGGTTTTTGATTCTTCAATAAGGTACCAAGTTCTTCTGAGCTTTTCTTGAATTTTTCTTTGTGTTGATTTGCAGTTTCCAATTCCCTTTCCAAGATCTCTTTTTGTCTCATTAGTTCATTCGAGTCATTTTGAGTATGCATCAGATCTGTCTTCAACATGTCATTTTCATATCTAAGTCTTGTGTTCTCATTTGTTGCATCACTTAGTCTTCTGGTCAATTCTTCTTCATTCTTCTTTCTATTCTCAATCTCTTTGCAGAATCTCATAGTCATATCCTGCATTTCATTTTTTGTTGTCATGATCTCTTGTTTCAATTTTCTTCTCATATCATTTAGTGATTCCTTTTCATCATTTTCATTTTGCAATTTTTCACAAAGTTCTCTTCTCTTGTTTCTTGTAATAGTAAGATTTTCTTGAAGTGCCTGAATAATGTCTTGAGCTGCTTTTAAATCATCTTCTAATTTGATATTTTTCAACTTCTCTACATCATAGTCAGTAAGAGCTCCTTCAAGTTGCTTCATCAGATTTTCCATCTTTACTGGCGTCAAGATCTTCCTCAAGCTGTTAGGCTTCTGAAAATAGAGGACCAAGCTCTGATACCAATTGTTAGGGTTCCCACAGATACTGAGAGGGGGGGGGTGAATCAGTATCTGACCGGTAATGAAATTTTCTTAAAATTGAATATGCAGAATATAAAGTAACAGTATACCGGTATGCAAGAATTAATGCAAATAATAGAATCAAAAGTATCCACATGAAAAGAACACCATAACACAAGATGTTTAACGAGGAAACCCGGTGTGGGAAAAACCTCGGTGGGATTTGTGACCCACAATATTCACTTACTGGCCAATAAGAGAATATTACTTACAATAGGGGCCTGCACATGCAGGAAGGCCAACTGCCTAGAGCTCACTACTCAATAAGAAGTCACACTAACTTACAATGAGGATTTACACAAATCCAATATTCTGTACTGCTTTACAATAGCATCTTCAATGCCAGATTTAGTACCAGTTCTTGCTCTATTCTTTACATATACCCTTGACCTACAATTCGCACATTAGGTCTGCCTTATAATTTATTTATTGCTTTTTATCCATATTCTACAAATGCCTACAATGATCTCTTATATATACAAGAGTCATTTTACAATTTTCCAAGTCGGCTTACAATGATAAACAAAATATTACATATCAAAAATCCTGTTGGCCTCTATGCCGGTATACATATTTCCTTCTATGCCGGTGTACATCTTTTGTGCTGGTGCCGGTGTAGATTGATTTTGTTGATGTCAGAGCACTGTTTTGTTTGAGTAATGCTTTGCCAGTATAATGTCTTGCCGGTGCCATAGGATTGCAAGGTTGCCTGAGTAATGCTTTGCCGGTGCCATAGGATTGCAAGGTTTCCATCAATGAAAAAACCTTCAATCACACACAATGTCTCATTGGAGTGTCCATATGCCAACAAAGAGAAGTGAGAGGGAGCAAGGAGAAAACTTCAGAAGGAGTTCTGAGAAAGTTGCAGTGTGAGTGAGCAAGAAAACTAGTGAGAGGATTATACCGGTAATACCATAGTCTTGCAGTTGAGCTCAATTGGTAAGGTGTGGCAGAGCAGGCAACATCGTAGTGTGACATAGTGTGTTGAGAGATTATGTGTGAGAGGGAGAGAAAGATAATAGAGGTTGGGAAACAGAGACAATCATTCCACAACCAACAGTGTGAGTTTTAGTGGAGGAGAAAAGACTGTCAACTGGCAAAGTATTATTTGATCTAAGAGTTGCATAATTAATTTGCAACAAGAAGCCTTGATTATATTCAAATAGTATTTCAATATACATCACGAAGTTGAATCTTGGTGCAGGGGTTGGTTCTCCTTAGGTTGTTGCCCAAAATATTTGTAAGTCTGTGTTTTACCTGTTAGGCTAGCCTGGAGCAGTAGTCTCCAACAACTTTTCTCACCGAGGTTTTTCCCATATTGGTTTTTCCTTGTAAATCTAGTGTTGTGAGCTACTTGTGTGTGAATGGTCTCTTTGGCTTTCTTTCTTGTATTACCGATGTGTCTGTTTAAGTGGTTAAGTAAATAACTAATATTATCAAGTTAGATCAGAAAAGGAAAAACTTAGGAACCACTTATTCACCCCCCTCTCAGTGGTATTCTGTGTTTAATAGGGTATAGGCCATAACAAGTGGTTTGAAACTTCTTGGGTGGAAAAATCCAGTTGAACACACTATAATAATGTGATAGAAGCCTTTGGAAAGGTTGTAGACCCATTGTGATTTCATTTTTGCATTTTGTAACCTTGGAAGGCTCTATTACTCTTGCATTGTGACTACACTTTTGTTGGCACTATGGATATTTGTGGCATTGATGTTTTGTCATTGATGTCAACACTAGCTGTTACCAGCAGACAGATTTCCACTAGCTGATATGGATGGTTACTGACACACAGGTAACTGGTATAAGATCTAGTGTTACTGACAGAAGAGATTATCTAGTTGGCTCTTCCGGCATGTTTGCATCAGTAAAGTATATTGGATTTCATGTGTTATATGCTCCATAAGCATGTTTTGGTCAGTTGTTATTGGCTTGATAATTTGATGTTATCATATCCATAGGTAAACCCTTACTGGAACTCGTTTAAGGCTTTACTGATAGAGATTTCATTGAGGAATCATGACATGATGCACAATTGGTGTTGGTGTAGCTTCTTCAAAGATTTGAGGATGCTAAAGATGTTCATTGATCGTGCTTCAATTTCTTGAATACATTGCTTTGGCATGGTGGACCCAGAATAGGTCTGGTACCTATCTAGGTTATGGACTAGTATCATGTTAACATGTACTCTACACGTTACTTGGATGATTCGAGATGTTTGATGGATTTTTTATTAATGTTTTTATCTTAAGCCGACATAGCATATCATTGTGGTAAGGAATTATGTAATGATATTATTGTAATATCTTTCCGACCTAATTGGTTTAGGCCTTAGGGTTTGTATAAATAAGAGGTATAAACTCTTTGTAAAGTATCATGGTTATAGGAAACATCATGGTCAAGGAATGTAATGTGAAAATATTGTAATATTATTCAAGCACAGGAGTTGATCAATCATTGGTGATCGGATTGGTTTCAGAAGAGGATTTAGTTCTTCGACATTGAGCTTAACCGGGACTATAATAAGGCATAGTTGATGCTATTTCTAGTAGTTCACTCTATTGGCTTGTTGTCCATTTATCTTGAGAAGGTTGTAGCCTCTCTGTAGTCAGTGAGAGTCTTTTTGTAATGAGCAGTACACTCTAGCCAGTGTGCCTTCTTGCAAGTGTAGGTGTGAGGCCCTACCCTGACTCATCCTGGCATTTCTGTTATTTTCATATTGAGACTATAATGGATGCTTTATTTTTATGCATTATGGATTTAGGACTTATATGATTCCATGATTTGGATAACATTGACGTATATTAATGCTTCATTTTTTATGCATTATGAATATGAAACTTTATATGTTGCTAGAATAGAATTACCTTGAAATGATGTATGTCATTATTGGATTTGTAGGACTTCATTTTGATGATAGAAATAGGATGCTTATAATATGAATGGATCAATTTTGAGGATTATGATAATTGCTTATGTGGAATCAATTGGAATATATGAGATATTGATTTATTACTGTCAATTGTATGAGTGTTTGATATGTATTGGAATTCATGTGTTTAATAATATATTTGTGGTTATTTGGAATTACTAATGTGTTAATTGAGATGCGCACGAAAATTATCCATGTGACCATGGAAATAATATGGAGAACCAAACCTAGGCCTATGTACATTTGTTAAGCCAAGGGTTGTCTATTTGGAGAGACAACAACCCATTTGTATTGTATTTTATTTTGTGAAAGTAAATGATGCATGTGTGTTAAATTGATTTTATTAATTTGTGTAATCTTACAAGAGACAAATTCCATGTGTGATTTTTATAATGTATTTTATTGTGTCACTTGACACATGTGCTGATTAGTGTCATTGATTTTGACTTGTCTTTGGAGGGAGTTTTGTTTCTACCAAAGCTATTTCAAACATTTGAGTGTGGTCCCAAATTTGCCTTGGGAGTGGTCAACTCAGGTTTGACCCGTAGGTTAACTTCAGTTGGGTTTCTAAGGGGTCAAATGGACTCCTAGGGTCAGTTTTAGGGCTTTTCCAAAGGTCCAAAGGGTATACCTATGGGTTAGGGGTATTTTTAAACATGTTGCAGAAATTAGTTGTTGGTTTTTACTTGAGTTGCAGAAAAGATTTAAAAAAAAAAGAGTTGTATTTATGATTGTAGCTTTGTAAAGGAAAGACAAATGATGTATTTATTTTCCAAAAGCAAAGAAATGTATATATTTTATTTAAAGTTCTCTTCCAATGGAAAGAAGAAACTAGAAGGGTTCTCAAACCCATTTGTATTGTTATCTACATTGTATTTTAAACATGCTTTAAAGAAATGCTACATTCTATTAATTTACCTTTGCAAAATGAATGTGTATTACTTTTATCAAGTCCCTATACTTACCAAAATGATATTTGTTGTAATCTTGACATATTGGAAAATATAAGTTCATTTTATCCCTTCTTGCAAATTGAAAAAAAAGTTGGTCTATTGAGATAGATACAAATACAAATATAGTGAAATAGGTTTAATATAGTTAAGTTTAAGTTGTTTTTTTTAATGTTTCCTAGGCTAATATAGTTGATGTTATAGTTTATTACTTTCTGTCATTTTATTGTTTGCAGAAAAATAAATCTAAATAGTGATACATTTCTAGAGTAGCAACTAAGACAAAAAAAAAAGTATATATAATAGAGCTTGTTGTTAATGTTCTTTTAATAGAAATAAACAGAACGCTTTAATCAATAAAGAAGAATGGTGTTTTCCACTGTAGTGTGTTAGGGAAATTATTAGATTTGATTTACAAAAAAAAAAAAATAACAACAGAATTTAAAGCATACATATTGACTTATTAAAAGAAATAAAATCTCATCTCCTTCCTACTGTCATTATTCTATCAGTTGCTGCATGTGTTTTAAAAAAAAAAATGGATAAAAGAATGTGTTTATTTTCACAACTATATATATATATATATATATATATACAATCTATGAGAATACTAATCCTTTAAAAAAATATATACATATAAATAATGTCACTGTTAATTCCCCCTTTACCATTATGACCCCAAAGAACAGAAGAGGGAAATATATATATATATATATATATATATATATACATATATATATATTGTTTGTTTTTTTTAAATAACAAAAAAATAAATAAATAAAATATCACCAAACGGGGGGGGGGGGGGGGGTTCGTGTTTAACCCCTCGGCTTCCCCAAAGTCGTGGGCTGAAGCTCCTTGCGGAAGGTTGGGCGGCTCGGGGCTCCTTGTGAGTCACATCCCACAGAGGCACCGAGGCACCGCTATGGGGCAGGGCTCACAAGGGCGCACCATGGCGCCGCTATGGGCCGCGACCTGTAGAGGCAGCCTTGGCTGCCACTGCGGGCCACGTCCCCCAGGGATGTTACTGTCAGCAGCCCTGCGTACCTCGCACAACCATATGCTTCTGGCCCCCCTGTGGATAGTTGTGTACTGCCACTAACTTCACGGCCCCGTGATTAAAACTCTGCCCCTCCTCTGCCAAAAAAAAAAACCAGGCCACCGTCTCCTCCACCTGCACATTCAAAACACACACACAGACACACATGCCCTAACCCAAATTTCAAGTTAGGGCAAAACACAATGTAGTGTGTTTAAAATATGTGTGGGTTAGATTTCAAAAAGTTAGGGTTACATTCTTTTTAAGAAGTAAATGAATAAGTAAAATAATTAAAAAAAAAAGAGGGGGAAAACCCTATCCGAAATTTGTATAGGGTATTTCCCCCCATAGATTTGAGCTAGACTAAAATGATATAACTATATCATTTAGTAATGCTCATTAAATATTTTATAGGAAATATATATATATATATAGTATGGTATAATTATTTCAAATGTGTCCAAATAGCTATTTACCTATATATAAATATAATATTCAGGTTAAAAAGTCTTGTTGGGGATATTTGAATCATTAAGAAGTTATAAGAGTTTCTTTTTGGACTTAATAAGGAGTTTATTTAAAAGTTTATTTTAAATCCTTTTTGGGTCCATTATTATAGGAAATTAAAAAAAGCAAAACTTTTGTTAGTATTTAGCCTTAGTGGAATTAATTATTTATATTGGCCAAACATTAATTGTATTTTATAGGGTAAATTTCATTATGGACTTCATTAATCCCTTTAGTCAAATTTTAGACAAATTACGCATATTGTTAAGATAAACAATAGGTTTATTTAACCTAAGAGCTAGGGCTATTTAATTTAATTCTTAGGCAATTAATAGGTTATTTGAGATTAATAAAATCTCTTACAAATTAAATTAGAGATTTTGTTCAATGAGTTTAATTATTTATTAATTGAGGAAGAGAATAATAATCTCTTCGAGAATTAATATTCCACTTTTAAATTTAGATTATTTTCACCTAATTGATTTAGTTGTTAGATTAACTCCAAACTTAGTTAAGACAAGATTGGTCAAGCGTTATTTAGCAATTTAGTTTTATTAGGATAGGGTTTTTTTTTAAAAAATTATTCCGTTTGTGCCCAAAAGTTTTGGCATGACATTTTGGTATCAGAGCCAAGTTTCCAACACTAGGAACCTTTCTCCATTACGTTTCGCTTTAATTATTTAATTAATTAAATTATATTTATTTTTAATTAGTTAAATTTTTTCTCCAAAATTATTTATTTATTTCATTTTATTTTATTTTCTCATAAGGATGCCTCCAAGTACGTGACAAGCTCGCAAACGTGGTAGAGGTCCTAGGCGTGAATGCATGGCACACGAAGAGATCGATAGGGAGGAATCGGTTCCGGAAGTGAACCCAGAGGCTCCTCCCGAATGGCTAGTTGACCTGAACCGAGACATCTTGGTAGCTCTACAGAACCTGATTGGCATAGTCCAGGATAGGCTTCCGGCAGTAGATCATCATGTTGAGAACCAGAACTCAGGGAGCCATAGAACAGTAGAACAGGAACGGAGTAGGAGTCCACCTCCTAATCCCGTAGAGAGTTAGGCTGGGCATGAGCCCGAGTCCATTCACCTACCAGCACCACCTCCAGTATTAACACTAATGTATTATGAGAGGGCTCGTCGGGATCCAGGGGATCTAATCAGAGAGGTTATGCACCTTTAGCCACCATCTTTTGGGGGATCTACCAATGGGGTAGAAGCAGAGGCATGGATTTTGAGCCTGGATAGGTGCTTTGCATTGCGCTCCTATGAGAGCAATCTAAAGGTACGTGCAGTAGTCCACCTATTGTGAGGAATGGCCTCCACATGGTGGAGACAGGAGGAATATAAGTGTGGCTTAGTGATAGATACTCTCACATGGGAGATTTTCACAAAGAGATTCAGGGAGAGGTACTTATCAAAGTATTATAGACAACATAGGGTGGATGAGTTCCATGACCTCCAGTAGAAGGGTCTTTCAGTGACCCAGTACAAGAACAAGTTCTTCGAACTCTTACCGTACATAGACTACCTGAAAAATGAGAAGCTTCTCGTCAACCGATTTATCAGAGGGCTGAATACCGGTGAGGATGGCTACTCCAGAGAGCCTTCGGGTTGCCATGGAGAAGGCTTTGATAGCAGAGGAGATTCAAGTTAGACCTCAGGACTCGAGGGATCGGTTCCAAAATCGTAACCCTACACCCTAGACTTACGGGTTTTAGAAACCCCATTGGAAGGGTAACAAAAGACACACATCGGGGTTCTCCAAACCCCCTCCTCTGTAGTAGTCATAGCAGAGCCAGAGGCAAAGGCCTCTGTAGAGTCAACAGGGCATGAAGCCCAAGTAGTGGCAGTCAAAGGGTCAGAGGTGAGATCAGCGATCTCAAGCTCCTTACACACCTCCGGTGAAGACTCAGCAATCCTCTAGGGGTGGGTACAGTGGTTCTAGTAGAATAGGGGGACAGTCTTTCTCCAGACCACAGGGTGTGCAGTTTCAGGCACGTGGCGCTTGCTTCACATGTGGAGCCATGGGACACATGGCGAGAGAGTGTCCTTAGAGTTAGATGGCAAGCAGTCAGAGGATGACAGCATTAGAGCCGACAGTTGGGGATATGGGCAAGTCGAATAGGGTCATCGCAGCGGTTGACAACCGCCAGGCAGAGCATCAAGCCATAGTTATTGAGGTTGCAGGTATGATCAGAGGTAGTAGTGTATCTATATTATTTGATTCAGGAGCTACTGACTCTTTTATATCTCCATTGGTTGTGGAGTGTTGCAAGCTAGTGGCAATTAGACAAGAGGTCAGTTGGGAAGTGGAATTAGCTTCAGGGGCTAGAGTGTCAGTGGAATCAGAGGTTAGGGGATTTCAGTTTCAGATTGGCAATACCACCACCTTAGTAGACCTTAAAGTTACACCACTCGGATCATATGGCATTGTACTTGGCATGGATTGACTTTATTCCTGAAGAGCCAAGATGGATTGTCACCTAAAAAAGATTGAGTGTGAGGATGATCATGGTTCTCCCATAGTAATCACTGGAATTCAGAGACCCATGTCTCTTCGTATGATTTCTGCAATGCAGCTTAAGCAGAGCATGTGAAAGGGTTGCTAGTTATTTGCCATCACCATTAGTGATAGAGATGAAGAAGAAGAAAAGGAACCATCTATTGATGACCATCCTATCCTTAAGGTATTTTTAGACGTATTTCCTTTAGAGTTACCCGATATGCCGCCCCGTAGAGAGATTGATTTTCATATAGACCTCGAACTAGGAGCCGAGGTAGTTTCAAGAGCACCATATAGAATTACCAGAAATGAGCTTAATGAGCTCAAGATGTAGCTTGAGGAACTCCTAGAGAAGGGCCACATTTGTCCTAGTGTATCCCCTTGGGGTGCACCAGTCATCTTCGTGAAGAAGAAGGACAGATCTATCCGATTATGCATGGATTACTGTCAATTGAACAAAGTAACCATCAAGAACCGATATCCTTTGCCTAGGATCGATGATTTATTCAACCAACTTCAGGATGCCAAAGTATTTTCCAAAATTGATCTGAAGTCAGGGTACCATCAGTTGACGATAGTGGATAGTGATATCCACAAGACAACATTTCACACTAGATATGGCCACTATGAGTTCACCGTGGTTCCATTCGGTCTTACAAATGCCCCAGCTGTTTTCATGAGTCTCATGAATGGAGTATTCCACACATTCTTTAACCATTTTGTGATTGTGTTTCTCGACGATATATTGATATATTCACGGAATGAGGAGGAGTATGAGGAGCACCTGAGATAGGTTTTGCAATGTTTGAGGGATAATCAGTTGTATGGCAGTTTGTCGAAGTGTGCTTTCTTTAGAACAGAGGTCAAATACCTTGGTCATGTTATATCTGGTGATGGGATCTCAGTTGACCCATCAAAGATCAGAGCCATTATGGATTGGCCAACACCAACCATTGTGACAGAGGTTAGGAGCTTCATGGGCTTAGCAGGTTATTATCGATGTTTTGTTGAGGGATTCTCTAGAGTTGCTCATCCTATTACTTCTCTTCAGCGTAAAGGGAAGAAATTTGAGTGGACAGAGAAGTGCGAGAAGGCCTTTCAGGAACTTAAGAAGGCACTTACTAGCACACCTATCCTTGTAGTGTCAAATCCCTTAACTGACTTCATGGTTTGCATAGATGCTTCCCTAGAGGGTTTAGGAGCAGTCCTTATGTAGGATGGTAGAGCTATAGCTTTTGAGTCTAGGAAACTTAAGACTCACAAGCTTAACTACCCTACTCATGACCTTGAGCTTGCAGCAGTAGTGCATGCACTTGTGAGGTGGAGACATTTCCTTTTGGGTCATCATTTTGAGTTACACTCAGACCATCAGAGCCTTCAGTACATATTCACTCAGCCGAATCTTAATGCACGTCAGAGGAGATGGATGGAATTCTTGTGTGAGGATGATTTTGACATTCACTACATCAAAGGGAAAGAAAACGTAGTTGCAGATGCTTTAAGTAGGAGACATCACGAGGTATACACCATATCTATGGGCACAGATTTGAGACATCGGATAATGCAGCAGTTGCTAGAGGATGGATGGTATTTAGAGGTTTGCCAGGCTATACGATCTCAGGAAACTTTAGAAGGGAAATATGTGGATTATTCCTTAGAGTCTGATGGATTATTACGCCATAGAGGGTGCATCTATGTACCTTCTTCTGGGGGATTGCGGGAGTTCATTATCACAGAGGCTCATAGAGCTCCTTATGCAGCACATCCCAGAGTTAAGAAGATGCATGCAGACTTGAGGCAGTTATATCATTGGCCAAGAATGCGGCAGCTTATCGCTAAGTTAGTAGCCCGATGCCTCGAGTGTCAGAGAGTCAAGGTGGAGCACCGCCATCAAGGTGGGTTACTCCAATCTCATGCTATACCAAAGTGGAAGTGGGATACTATATCCATGGATTTCATCATTGGTCTCCCTATGTCATCTTGTGGCCATGATGCCATCTTAGTGACGGTTGACAAGTTGACCAAAGTGGCCCACTTTTCACCAGTTCGGACTACCTTCACAGCAATAGTAATAGCACAGGTGTTCTTGCAAGACATTGTCAAACTTCATGGCGTTCCATGCAAGATCATTTCCGATAGGGATTCCCTCTTCACTTCTTCCTTTTGGAAGGCATTACAGGTAGCCATGGGTACTAAGCTCAATTTCAATATAGCCTATTATCTAGAAACGAATGGTCAGATAGAGAGGGTTAATCAGGTGTTAGAGGATATGCTTCGCATGTACATCATGTTTCACCAAACTAGATGGGAAGAGTACCTTTCCTTAGTGGAGTTTGCCTATAACAATGGGCATCACACATCTTTGGGGATGCCACCCTATCAGGCATTATATGGCAGACCTTGTAGGACACTGTTGAGTTGGGACCGCATAAAGGATAGAGTTGCTATTGGTCCTGAGATAGTTGGGGATATGGAGCAGCAGGTGGATTTGATTAGGTAGTGTCTTAGAGAGGCACACGATAGGCAAAAGAAGTATGCAAATGCGAAGAGGATAGATCATAGCTACTTGGTTGGAGATAGAGTCTTCTTGAGAGTGCGACCGCTTAAGAGTCCAATCCATTATGGAAAGGGTTCTAAGCTCTCACCTCGATTCGTAGGACCATTTGAGATCCTTGAGAGGATAGGACTAGTTGCCTATCATTTAGCATTGCCACCTAGCCTATCTTACATCCATGATGTGTTTCATATTTCAGTTCTGAGGAAATATATATATGATGAGTCTCATATTCTAGATTGGGATGCCTTGTAGGTGGAGTCGGATGGGCAACTAGCTTTGGAGCCCATTCCCATTTTGGCACGTCAGACGCTGGCCTTTCGAGGTCGAGAGCTGGACCAGGTTAGGGTCCAGTGGGATTGCTATGATGAGGTTACAGCTTCATGGGAGGATGCAGCAAGTATGAGATCATAGTACCCCCACCTTTTCGATGAACTCCAGGAGGAAGTTCATTCCTAGAGGGGGAGGGTGTGAGGCCCTACCCTGACTCATCCTGACATTTCTCTTATTTTCATATTGAGACTATTATGGATGCTTTATTTTTATGCATTATGGATTTTTAACTTATATGATTACATGATTTGGATATCATTGATGTATATTGATGCTTCATTTTTTATGCATTATGAACATGAAACTTTATATGTTGCTAGAATAGAATTACCTTGAAATGATGTATGTCATTATTGGATTTGTAGGACTTCATTTTGATGATAGAAATAGGATGCTTATAATATGAGTGGATCAATTTTGAGGATTATGATAATTGCTTATGTGGAATCAATTGGAATATATGAGATATTGATTTATTACTGTCAATTGTATGAGTGTTTGATGTGTATTGGAATTCATGTGTTTAATAATATATTTGTGGTTATTTGGAATTACAAATGTGTTGATTGAGATGCGCAAAAAAATTATCCATGTGACCATGGAAATAATATGGAGAACCAAACCTAGGCCTATGTACGTTTGTTAAGCCAGGGGTTGTCTATTTGGAAAGACAACACCCCATTTGTATTGTATTTTATTTTGTGAAAGTAAATGATGCATGTGTGTTAAATTGATTTTATTAATTTGTGTAATCTTACAAGAGACAAATTCCATGTGTGATTTTTATAATGTATTTTATTGTGTCACTTGACACATGTGCTGATTAGTGTCATTGATTTTGACTTGTCTTTGGAGGGAGTTTTGTTTCTACCAAAGCTATTTCAAACATTTGAGTGTGGTCCCAAATTTGCCTTGGGAGTGGTCAACTCAGGTTTGACCCGTAGGTTAACTTCAGTTGGGTTTCTAAGGGGTCAAATGGACTCCTAGGGTCAGTTTTAGGGCTTTTCCAAAGGTCCAAAGGGTATACCTATTGGTTAGGGGTATTTTTAAACATGTGACTACTCCCATGTGATTGTTTAGTCACCTCAAAAAGTGGTTTTCCCAAGGTGAGCGAAAATTCAACTTAAAGGTTCCTCCTAGGATAGACAACCTTCCCTTTTGGTGTCAGACTCTCTTCCCCATCCTCTCTTACCTTTTCTCTTTCCAATTTTAGCAACATGTAAGAGGTTGGGAAGACCAACCAATGGGAACTCTCACTTTACCCAAGGGGTTGGGAAGAGTGAGAGAGGCCTTCTTAGGCAAGAATTAGGGACTTAGTGAGTTAATCACCCACTCTCCATTGTTGGAGATCATGCAAAATTTTGAAGAATAGTTGTAGGATAGAATTTTTGGCCAAGTGTTGGTGAAGAGATTGTGTGGATTTGGGCTGCTCATCCCCAACTAAATCTATCAAACCTTTGGGAAGATTAAGGTTGGTTCTTACTCCCTTTTGTTTATGTTGTATATGTTTGTTTGGAGAAATGCTGGTATTGTAAAAGATGTGTATATGTATTTTTCTTTGTAGAAGAAAATGTAATTTCCTTCCTTTGTTTCTTTTTATGCTATCTTGTATTGGGAGTGTCCAAGGCCTTCTACTCTTGTGAGAGTAGGATGGTCTAGGGATGGAAGAAGTATGACAACCTTGGGTGAGAGGCTCTCCTTTATGGAGAGTGAACTCAAGGGTGTTCTTTGTGACCCTTGCTGCATTTGGGGGTCATAAGCAGAGAAGATATGGCTTATATGCCTTTAGGGGGCATAAGGGTGTGGAGATGTATTTTGTTGTATTTTGGTTGCCATGAGGTGACTTGAGATGTTCCATGCTTGCAGTCTCCCCAATGGTATTTGGTCCACTTCCACCCATGGAATATCACCACAAGTTGTGGTGAAGTGAAGCTTGGGTTGGGAAAATGTTTGTTGAGTGTTTACCCCTTTTCTTGATTGTGGTTGTTTGTGTGTGACCTGTCTAGTTCTTGGTTCTCTAAGCTCCGAGGTGGCTTCTAGTAAGCCTAGGCTGGGAGGTGAGCACTCCATGGTCAAGCCTTTTGTTCTGTTTGTAGGTTGCTTGGAATGGGAAGGGAAAAAAAGAAAGAAATTAGTTGCTGGTTTTTACTTGAGTTGCAGAAAAGATTTTTAAAAAAAGAGTTGTATTTATGATTGTAGCTTTGTAAAGGAAAGTCAAATGATGTATTTATTTTCCAAAAGCAAAGAAATGTATGTATTTTATTTAAAGTTCTCTTCGAATAGAAAGAAGAAACTAGAAGGGTTCTCAAACCCATTTGTATTGTTATCTACATTGTATTTTAAATATGCTTTAAAGAAATGCTACATTCTATTAATTTACCTTTGCAAAATGAATGTGTATTACTTTTATCAAGTCCCTATAGTTACCAAAATGATATTTGTTGTAATCTTGACATATTGGAAAATATAAGTTCATTTTATCCCTTCTTGCAAATTGAAAAAAAAGTTGGTCTATTGAGATAGATACAAATACAAATTTAGTGAAATATGTTTAATATATTTAACTTTAAGTTGTTTTTTTTAATGTTTCCTAGGCTACTATAGTTGCTGTTATAGTTTATTACTTTCTGTCATTTTATTATTTGCAGGAAAATAAATATAAATGGTGATACATTTCTAGAGTAGCAACTAAGACAAAAAAAAAAAGTATATATAATAGAGCTTGTTGTTAATGTTTTTTTAATAGAAATAAACAGAATGCTTTAATCAATAAAGAAGAATGGTGTTTTCCATTGTAGTGTGTTAGGGAAATTATTAGATTTGATTTACAAAAAAAAAAATAATAACAACAGAATTTAAAGCATACATATTGACTTATGAAAAGAAATAAAATCTCATCTCTTTCCTGCTGTCATTATTCTATCAGTTGTTGCATGTGTTTTTAAAAAAAAAGGGATAAAAGAATGTGTCTATATTCACAACTATATATATATATGAGAATACTAATCCTTTAAAAAAAATATATACATATAAATAATGTCACTGTTAATTCCCCCTTTACCATTATGACCCCAAAGAACAGAAGAGGGAAATATATATATATATATATATATATATATATGCATTTTTTGTTTTCTTTAAATAACAAAAAAAATTAAAAATAAAAAATAAAAAATATCACCAAACGGGCAGGGGGGGTCTGTGTTTAACCCCTTGGCTTCCCCAAAGCTGTGGGCCAAAGCTCCTTGCGGAAAGCTAGGCGGCTCAGGGCTCCCTACGAGTCATGTCCCATAGAGGCACCGAGGCACCGCTATGGGGCGGGGCTCACAAGGGCAGGCCGCGCCGCCGCTACGGGCCACCACTGCAGGCCACGTCCCGCTGGGACGTCACTGTCGGCGGCCCTGCATACCCCATGCAACCGTATGCTTCCGACCCTCCTGTGGATAGTTGCGTGCTGCCACTAACCTCACGGCCCCATGATGAAAACTCCACCTCGCCTCCGCCAAAAAAATAAACCAGGCCGCCTCCTCCACCTGCACATTCAAAACACACACATAGACACACATGCCCTAACTGAAATTTTAGGTTAGGGCAAAACACAATGTAGTGTGTTTAAAATATGTGTGGGTTAGATTTAAAAACGTTAGGGTTACATTCTTTTTAAGAAGTAAATGAATAAGTAAAATAATAAAAGTAAAAAAAAAGAGGGGGAAAACCCTATTCGAAACTTGTATAGGGTATTTCCCCCCATAGATTTGAGCTAGACTAAAATGATATAACTATATCATTTATTAATGCTCATTAAATATTTTATAGGAAAAATATATATATATATATAGTATGGTATAATTATTTCAAATGTGTCCAAATAGCTATTTACCTATATATAAATATAATATTCAGGTTAAAAAGTCTTGTTGGGGATTTTTGAATTATTAAGAAGTTATAAGAGTTTCTTTTTGGACTTAATAAGGAGTTTATTTAAAAGTTTATTTTAAATCCTTTTTGGGTCCATTATTATAGGAAATTAAAAAAAGCAAAACTTTTGTTAGTATTTAGCCTTAGTGGAATTAATTATTTATATTGGCCAAACACTAATTGTATTTTATAGGGTAAATTTCATTATGGACTTCATTAATCCCTTTAGTCAAATTTTAGACAAATTACACATATTGTTAAAATAAACAATAAGTTTATTTAACCTAAGAGCTAGGGCTATTTAATTTAATTCTTAGTCAATTAATAGGTTATTTGAGATTAATAAAATCTCTTACAAATTAAATTAGAGATTTTGTTCAATGAGTTTAATTATTTATTAATTGAGGAAGAGAATATTAATCTCTTCGAGAATTAATATTCCACTTTTAAATTTAGATTATTTTTGCCTAATTGATTTAGTTGTCAGATTAACTCCAAACTTAGTTAAGACAAGACTGGTCAAGCGTTATTTAGCAATTTAGTTTTATTAGGATAGGTTTTTTTTCAAAAAAATTTATTCCGTTTGTGCCCAAAAGTTTGGGCATGACAGTAGGCCCCTCATTGTACCACATATTTTCTATAGAAGTATCATCTGACTGTGGGTAGGCTTCCCACCATGGTTTTTCCCTTTCCAGGTTTTCCACATACAAATCATGGTGTTATGTGGTATGGTTGCTTTGCATTGATTATCTGGTTAATTGTTAAGTTGTTTAGTTTACCTATATTTGTTCCTCCCATCATCTGTATGTACCGGTACTTGATTTGTTTAAAGCTATATTATTGATTAAATGTTATAATATGTTAACAACTGATTCACCGCCCCCCCTCTTAGTTGTTCACAGGTTATCCTAACAATTGGCATCAAAGCATTGCTCATCTTTTATAGAAGCTTAATCACTTGAGGTAGATCCTATGGCAGCTTAGACTTCTAATCCACCGACAGCTATTTTCAAAAGAGAAATCCCTAAGCTTGATGAAACAAATTATGGGATATAGAAAATTTGAATGGAGACTCATCTCAGATGTCTTGGCAAAGATATTTGTGAGATCACTGAGAAAGGATACACACCTTATGATCCCGCATCCGACAATTCTATTCCTGTAGACCTGGACAAGAATATTGAAAATGATTGCAGAGCTAGAGAAGCCCTCTTGTGTGGACATACTAATCAACAAACCATGCGATTGACTAACAAATCATCACCTAAGGTTATATGAAACAAATTACAAACTCTAAATGAAGGTTACCCTACTGTCAAAATCACTAAAATTGATGGTTACCGGGTAAGGTTTGAAAACTTGAAAATGGAAGAAAATAAAAGAATTGTTATGTTTATGGAAAGAGTAAATGAGATTGTTAGAGGAATTCAATGTTGTGGAGGATTTCTAAGTGAAGATCAAATAGTTTCCAAAGTCTTTAGAGCCCTTCCAGTGGCTTACAAGATGAAGGCAACTCCAATTAATGAGTTAAGAACAATAGGAAATTATCTACTTTTGAGCTTGAAGAATTTGGATTCTCTAGATTTGTAAAGTCTGAACCTACTTTTCATACATCAACATCAACATTTACTGGAAAAATTGATTGAAGAGCCCTATATGTAAAAGAATTGGAAGACATGAGGAAAGAAGATGAAGAGCTTGAACAACTTGCAGCCTTATTTGCTAGAAGAGTACCTAAAAGCACCATTTAAATGTTTTGCATGTAATAAGATTGGTCATTTTGTATCTAGATGTCCTTAAAAGAATGCAAGGTTTGAGGAAAGAGTTAAGAAAACTTTTAAGCCTAACCCAAACAGATATAGATTCAATAAAAACAAACATTGCTACATAGCACATGAGGAAGGAGTAACTAATGACTCTGGAGATGAATCGATAGAAGACTCAGCTAGTGGATCTGGAAATGGAAAGGACTGGGTGTTCTATGCTTTGAAGGAAGATGAACCTAAATTGGCTATCAAAAATGAAGAGAAGGCCCTAGCACCAAAAGTTGAAGATAAGGATGAATGGGTAATTGATAGTGGATGCTCAAATCATATGACTAGAGATAAAAGAAAAATTTTCTCTCTGCAAGAATACAATGCTGATCAAGTCAGATTTGGAGATGACAAGGCATATATGATCAAAGGTAGAGGTATTATTTCTTTCGATGGAAAGCATAACACTGATAATGTCTATTATGTAGAAGGTTTAAGGCATAATCTTTTGAGTCTTGGTCAATTAATTGATAATGGGTTTTCAACTTCAGTTTAAGGATAGAAAATGCAAAATCATTAACAAAACTGGTTTGGAGATTGCAACCGGTTTTCAAAGAGGAAGTAATATCTTTCACTTGAACATTGGTAATAAGACATGTTTGATTATTCATATTGATGAGAGTTGGCTATGGCAAAAGAGGTTGTGTCATGTTAATTTTGATTGTATTGTTAAGATAAGTTCAAGTAAGGCAGTCAAAGATATACCTAAGATTATAAAGCCTCATAATCTGGTATGTAAGGAATGTAAATTGGGTAAGCAAGCCAGGAGTTCTTTTAAAAGCATACATGATAAATCTGATGATGTACTTGATTTGATTCACACTGACTTATGTGGTCCAGTAAGAACTAGAAGCTTTCAAGGTGATAGGTATTTCATGTTGATTATTGATGACTATTCTAGAATGATGTGGGTGACTTTTGCGAGGGAGAAGTCTGAAGATTTTGAGAATTTCAACATCTTTAAAGCAAAGGTTGAAATAGAAACTAGATTGAAAATCAAATGTCTAAGATCAAATCATGGTGGTGAGTTCACTTCTCATGAATTTAACATTTATTGTGAGACAAATGGAACCAGGAGACAACTATCTCCACCTAGGATTCCTCAACAAAATGGAGTAGTTCAAAGAAAGAACATAACCATTTTGGATGCAACTAGCTCTATGATGATGGAAGCCAAATTGCCTCATATCTACTGGAGAGAAGTAGTGAGTACAATAGTCTACACATTCAACAGAGTTCACATTAAAGGTGAAACCGGTAAGACCCCTTATGAACTATGGTTTGGACATACACCTACTGTTAAGTATTTCAAAAAATTTGGAAGTAAATGCTATATAAAAAGAGATGATTCAATTGGAAAGTTTGATCCTAGATGTGATAAAGGGATATTTCTTGGTTATTCAATTTAGAGAAAAGCATATAGATGTTATAACAAAAGATTGTAGAAAATTGTGGAAAGTGCTAATGTGAAAGTGGGTGAACAGTACATAAGTCATTCTATATCATATGACAGGGAATCGACAGTGGAAATGATCATAACTGAACCAGCAATGCCCCAACTAGTACAGGAAGCTGAAACAGTTACACCGACACAATCAAAAAATTCAATTGTGACTAATGATCAGAGTGGTGAACATGAAGTTCAAAAGACTCCAAGGTATGCAAGATTAAATCATTCTAAATATCAAATTATTGGAGATAGGAACAAGGGATTAATGACAAGAAGGAAAATGGAAAATGAAGAGGTGTGTCTTATTTCTCAAGTTGAACTGGCAAATGTTATTGAAGCTTGTAAGGATAAACATTGGTTAAAGGCTATGGAAGATGAATTAGATCAAATAGAGAAGATTGAAACTTGGTCTTTAGTTTCTCGACCTAAAAATAAGAATGTTGTTGGAACTAAATGGGTTTTTAGAAATAAACTGAATGAGGATTGTCAAGTTATAAGGAACAAGGCTAGATTGGTTTGTAAAGGATATTCTCAAATGGAAGGAATTGATTATGGTGAGACATTTTCACTTGTAGATTGAGTTGAAGTAGTTAGACTATTTCTTGCCTATGCAGCTTATAAGAACAATAAGGTTTATCAAATGGATGTCAAATGTGCATTTTTGAATGTTGATCTTGAGGAAGAAGTTTACATTGAGAAACCTGATGGATTTAAACTGACAGGTGATAAAGACATGGTTTTCATATTGAAGAAAGCTTTATATGGTTTCAAAAAAACTCCTAGAGCTTGGTATGCAAGGTTGGATATATATCTTTTGAAGCTTGGTTTTACTAAAGGCAGTGTTGATAGTAATCTATACTATAAGATCACTGATAATGATATTCTGATTATTGAAGTCTTTGTTGATGATATCATTTTTGGAGGAGAAGATAAACTATGCATGGAATTTACTAACAACATGAAAAATAAATTTGAAAAGTCCATGATTGGTGAGATGAAATTTTTCTTAGGTTTGCAGATAACTCAAACTGACAAAGGCCTTTTTATGTGTCAAACTAAGTATCTAAGGGAATTGTGGAAAAGGTTTGGTATGAAGAATTCCAAACCCGTAAGTACTCCTATGGATACAAGTGAGAAATTATCTATCAAGGATACTTCTTCACCGGTAAATCCGACAATATAAATGTATGATTGGTGGTCTATTATATCTAACTCAGACTAGACCTGATATTACGAATGTAGTAAGTATTGTTTCAAGATATCAAAGTAATACTAAAGAAAATCATGAATGTGCAGTAAAGAGGATATTCCAGTATTTGCAAGGAACAACACAATATAGCTTATGGTATTCCATAAATGATGATTTTACTTTATGTGCATATACTGACTCAGATTGGGTAGGTGATACTGATGACAAGAAGAGCATGTCTGGTGGATATTTCTTTCATGGAAAGAAACAATTTTCATGGATAAGAAAAAAACACATGCATTTCTTTAGCGACTGCAAAACCTGAGTATGTTGCAACAGCAACTAATTGCACTCAATTTTTGTGGATGAAGAAAATGTTGAAGGATATTAGGGTAAATTGTAGTGAACTGGTAGTTATCTACTGTGATAGCTCTGTAGCTATTTACATGTCCAAGAATCTGGCATTTTACTCTAAGACTAAGCATATTTCAATAAAGTATAACTTTCTGAAGGACAAGGTACAAGCAAAGGAAGTCAAATTGGTTTATGTGAACACTAAAGAACACATTGCAGACATATTCACTAAACTGTTGTCTAAGGAATCATTTGAATACTTGAGAGACAGGTTAGGGGTTTCTGCCCCTTCAAAAGAGACTTGATTGATGAAGTTTGGCATCAGTCCAGTATGCACTATCAGGAACATTATACATTCTGGTATTGGTGAATGGTGCTACTACTCAGGGGGAGTAGTCAGCTTTGAGATTCAGAGGATTATATCATTGCTTTGATATTTTTGTCAGGTTTATGGCATTGATGTCAAAGGGGGAGAGATATTAATGTCAAAATAAAGAAAAAATTATATACATTAGGGAGAGAGATTTGTTTAGATCCTCACATAGATATCATTCACTGGGGGAGAGATATTGATTGTTTGTTGTCTTCCATAGGGGGAGACTTATTTGGCATTTATTTATACTTAGATATTTTTCACATCTAGTGTTGCCATCAATGCCAAAGGGGGAGATTGTTGGCACTATGTATATGTGTGACATTGATGTTTTGTCATTGATGTCAATAGTAGCTATTACCGATAGATAAATTTACACTAGCTTATATGGATGGTTACCGACAGACATGTTACTGGTATAAGATCTAGTGTTACCGACAAAAGAGATTATCTAGTTGGCACTTCCGACATGTTTGGATTAGTAAAGTATATTAGATTTCATGTGTTATAGGCTCCATAAGCATGTTTTGGTCAGTTGGTATTGGCTTGATAATTGGATGTTATCATACACACTGGAAAACCCTTATCAGCACTAGTTTAAGGCTTTACTAATAGAGCTTTCATTGAGGAATCATGACAGGATGCACAATTGGTGTTGGTGCAGCTTTTTCGAAGATTATAAGATGCTGAAGATGTTCATTGATCGTGCTTCAATTGCTTGAAGACATTGCTTTGGCATGGTGGACCCAGAATAGGTTTGGTACCTATCTAGGTTATGGATCAGTATCATGTTAGCATGTACTCTACATGTTACCTGAATGATTCAAGATTTTTTATGGATTTGTTAATTAATCTTTTGATCTTAAGTTGACATGGAATATCATTGTAATAATGAATTATGTAATGATATTATTGTAATACCTTTAGGTGGCTGACCTAATTGGTTTAGGTCTTAGGGTTTGTATAAATAAGAGGTAGAAACTCTTTGTAAAATATCATAGTTAGAGGAAAGGTCATGGTCAAGGAATGTAATGTGCGAATATTGTAATATCATTCAGGTAGAGGGGTTGATTGATCATTGGTGATCGAATTGGTTTCAAAAGATTATTCATTCCTCCCGCATTGAACTTAATCGGGACTGTAATCAGGAATAGTTGATGCTATTTCCAATAGTTCACTCTATTGTATTGTTTTCCATTTATATTGAGAAAGTTGTAGCCTCTTCGTAGTCAATGAGACTCTTTTTGTAATGAGTACTATGCTCTAGGCAGTGTATCTTCTTGCAAGCATAGGCCCCTCATTCTAACACATACTTTTTGCAGTAGTATCATCTGACTATGGGTAGGCTTCCCACCGTGGTTATTCCCTTTCTGGGTTTTCCATGTACAAATCATGGTGTTATGTGGTATGGTTGCTTTGCATTGATTATCTAGTCATTGTTAAGTTCTATTGTTTATTGGTATTCGTTGCTACCAGCATCTGTCTGTACCGATACTTGATTTGTTTAAAGTTGTATTGTGGATGAAAAGTTATATTCTATTAACAAGTGATTAAACCCTCCCCCCCCCTCTTAGTTGTTCACTGGTTATCCTAACATTTGGTATCAGAGCTTTGGTCCTCTTTTGCAGAAGCTTAACTGCTTGAGGTAGATTTTATGGCAGCTAACACTTTTAATCCACTAGCAACTATTTTCAGAAGAGAAATCCCTAAGCTTGATGGAACAAATTATGGGATATGGAAAATTTGAATGGAGACTCATCTAAGATGTCTTGGCAAGGATATTTGGGAGATCACTGAGAAAGGATACACACCTTATGATCTGACATCCGCAAATCTTGCTTCTATAGACTTGGATAAGAATATTGAAAATGACTGCAGAGCTAGAGAAGCCCTCTTGTGTGCACATATTGATCAATAGATCATGAGATTGAATGATAAATCATTGGCTAAGGTTATATGGGACAAATTGAAAACTCTGAATGAAGGTGACCCTACTGTCAAAATTGCTAAACTTGATGGTTACTGGGTAAGGTATGAAAACTTGAAAATGGAAGAAAATGAAAGAATTGTTGTGTTTATGGAAAGAGTAAATGAGATTGTTATGGGAATTCAATGTTGTGGAGAATTTATAAGTTAAGATAAAATAGATTCCAAAGTCTTGAGAGCCCTTCCACTGGCTTATAAGATGAAGGAAACTACAATTAATGAGTTAAGAACAATGGCAAATACTTCAGTCAACTGAGACATTTTGATTGGGAAATTATCTGCGTTTGATCTTGAAGAATTTAGATCCTCTAGAGTTGTATAGTCTAAACCTGCTTTTCATGCATCATCATCAACATCTACCGTAAAAAGTGATTAGAAAGCCCTATATGCAAAATAATTGGAAGACATCAGGAACGAAGATGAAGATCTTGAACAACTTGAAGCCTTATTTGCTAGAAGAGTACCTAAAGGTCCAACTAGAAGTAAGTATGAAGGAAAAGCACCTTTTAAATGTTTTGCATGTAATATGATTGGTCATTTTTCATCTAGATGTCCTGAAAGGAATGCAAGGTAACAGGAAAGAGTTAAGACAAATTTTAAGCCTAACCCAAATAGATATAGATTCAAGAAAAAAAAACATTGCTACATAGCACATGAGGAAGGAGTAACTGATGACTCTGGAGATGAATCGAATGAAAACTCAACTAGTGGATCTGGAAATGGAAAGGAATAGGTGTTCTATGCTTTGAAGGAAGATGAACCTAAACCGCCTATCAAAAATGAAGAGAATGCCCTAACAACAAAAGTTGAAGATAAGGATGAATGGGTAATTAATAGTGGATGCTCACATCTTATGACTCGGGATAAAATGAAATTTTTGTCCCTGCAAGAATACAATGCTGGTCAAGTCAGATTTGGAGATGACAAGGCATGTATGATCAAAGGTAGAGGTATTATTTCTTTGCATGTAAAGCATAACACTGATAATGTTTATTATGTAGAAGGTTTAAGGCATAATATTTTGAGTATTGGTCAATTAGTTGATAAGGGTTTTCAACTTTAGTTTAAGGATAGAAAATGCAAAATCATTAACAAAACTGGTTTGGAGATTGCAACCTGTATTTAGAGAGGAAGTAGTATCTTTCACTTGAACACTAGTAATAAGACATGTTTGATTTCTCATATTGATGAGAGTTGGCTATGGCCTAAAAGGTTGTGCCATGTTAATTTTGATTATATTGTAAATATCAATTCAACTAAGGTAGTCAGAGATATACCTAAGATTATGAAGCCTCGTAATATGGTATGTAAGGAATGTCAATTAGGTAAGCAAGCTAGAAGTTCTTTTAAAAGCATACATGATAAATCTAATGATGTACTTGATTTGATTCAAACTGACTTATGTGGTCCAGTAAGGACTAGAAGCTTTCAAAGTGATAGGTATTTTATGTTGAATATTGATGACTATTCTAGAATGATGTGGGTGACTTTTCTGAGGGAGAAGTATGAAGCTTTTGAGAAATTCAAGATCTTTAAAGCAAAGGTTGAAACAAAAACTAGACTAAAAATCAAATGTCTAAGATCAGATGATGGCGGTGAGGTCACTTCTCATGAATTTAACAGTTATTGTGAGAAAAATGGAATCAGGAGACAACTATCTGTACCTAGGACTCAGCAAAATGGAGTAGTTGAAAGAAAGAACATAACCATTTTGGATGCAGCTAGATCTATGATGGAAGCCAAATTGCCTCATATCCACTAGAGAGAAGCAGTGAGTACAATATGTTGGCAATATTGCATTATAATAGACAATGAAAGATTGTTGGCATTTCTTAAGGATATTGAGAAGGTTGTTGATGATTATGGATATAACTGATTAAAGATGTTTTACTGTCTTGATATTATTATTTTGTCATTGATGTCAAGAAATTGATTTTCTAATTTAGTATGATGTTGCCATATCTTGAGAAGTATGATATGAAGATTATAAAGATGTCAGTAAAAGACACAGGAAAGAATATGATGAATAAGGTATTCAATGGGCAACTACTACCAAGTCAGATGATGATGAGATCATGATGTTTTAGATTGTTTTAACATCATACATATGTTGTAAATTGTAAAGGCAAATACTATACTATGTTATCAAGCAAAGAACCTAGTCGGTAAACCCTAAGGTTATCACTATCGATTAATGAAGGTGGAATGTCTACCGAGTGGAGTTTAGTATTCACCGAGTTTTTACCGAGTTGTAATCGAGCTTTAACAGAATGCATTAAATGTTTACATGCAGTATTTAATGAAGGAAGCTGATGAGCTGGAGCGGATTAAATGATTGGTAAGCCATGGAAGAAGTTAGTTAACGAATCTAAGGCAATGGAAAGTTGCCATGAAGATCTACAGCTCAGATTGAACCGCAATACCCTGGCACAAGTTCCAAGACTATTATGCAAGTTCCAAGGTGAGGTAAAACATTTTTAGATCGAAAGATGCATTGAACCTAGACAAGATTGAAGATCTGATGGCTATGATTGATCATGGGAAATGTGATCAAGGAGATTAAGCGGTTACCTAATTGTTTATAAATAGGAAATTGTTGATAAACAATGTATGAGGGAAAGTGTATGCACAGGGATGCTACATAGTGATTACCGAGCACAGAAGCTTGAAGACCTGTTAGAATAACAGAGTATAGAAGCCCAATAGATAGATAAGATTAGTTCTATGTCTAGATTGTATTGAACAAATAGGAATCTGCTTTAGCATTTTAGATGTGAAGTTGCAGATAGATTTTTATTACTGTTATTTTGTGAAAGTGATAGAAAATCTCTTAACCGAGTGGACTTAACAGTCTTATATGTAAACCTTCTAGCAAGGTGACATTCTGATTGAGTGTTTGAAATCCTTTAACAAGGTCACTTCTAACAAAGTGAAGATCCTAACAGATCTGAGGGAAATCCCTTAACTGGGTCACATCTAGCAATGTGTTTGTAATCTTTAATAGGATTTTCTTTTAACTGAGCATACTCTAGAAGAGTATATTTCTTAGTGGGTCCAAAATCCCACAATGGTTTTTCCCTATTTGGGTTTCCACGTTAAATCTAGTGTTATGAGGTTTATATTGTTCATATGCTTTTGAGTTTGCATGTTTAAACAGTTTTGGTTATATTACTGATATATATGTTACCAAGGTTGAATCTGATGTTTATATGGATGAATAAGTTTGTATGATTCACCCCCCCCCTCTCATCTTGTTGGCTATTGGATTTGTACTTATATTAAGTATCAAAACTATCAATTGGTATCAGAGCATTGGACTTTGGAAGGAAAGTTTAAAGGCACTTGAGTTAAAAGATCCAAAGATGTATAAGAGGGATGCACTGAAGTTGAACAAGTCAAGTTTCTCTACATGGCAGAAAAGGATGAAGCTACATCTATCAAGAGTTGGAGAATATATTGTATACTATCTGGAGAATGATTTTGTTACACTGAGCACCTATCCATTGACTATGGAAGAGATAAAGGTGAAGCAAGAACATATTCAAGCAATGATTGAAATAACATCTGCATTGACCGATTCAGAGTTTAATGATCTAGAAGGCTGCAATGATGCAAAGGCAATGTGGGATAAGATCATATCAGTATATGGAGGAGATGAACATGTTCAAAGAGCAAAAATAGACAGTCTTAGAGGACAACTTGAATCTATGAGGATGAATGAAGGTGAGAACATAACTCAGTACAATACAAGACTAAATGAGATTGTCAATCAAATCAAAGGAGCAGGTGGAACTATTGAAGAAAAGGATATAACAAGTAAGTTGTTGAGAACCCTTCTACCAGCTTATGCAATCTGAGTCTTTGCAATCAATGAATTGAGGTCGGTACCTAATATGATAGTTTCTTTGGATGCTACTATTGGTAAGCTACATGCATTTGAGTTAAGTAATTTTGATAACAGTGGATCTTTGGTAAATAAAGCTGAATCTACATTTAGTTCTTTTCATCTTGATGAATCTAATGATTACAATGAAAGAAAGTATAAGTACTCTAAAGGAGATCACAGTGGAGCAATTGAAAGATTTTAGAAGAACATGGAAGAAGTACACAAACTATATGAAGAAATTAGAAAGCAAGAAGAGTTTGAAGCGCTATTAGCCAAAAGGTTACCAAGAGGCAAAGGTAAGTATAAAGGAAAACTACCTTTGAAATGTTTCAATTGTGATAAGATAGGACATATGGCTTCTAACTGTCTTGACAAATATTTCAATGAAAAGAGATATTACCGAGATAACAGACAGGAAGATAATCATTATAGAGGACACCGAGACTTCAGAAGAAGAGATAGAAAGACATGCTTAATAGCTGATGAGGAATCTAATGATGATAAATCAGATGAGACTAATACAGAGGAAGTAGTTTATGTGGCTATCAAGGATGGCTCAGATGAAGAAAGGTATGAAGAAAAAGCCCTAATATCTCACATAAACACTAATGATTCTTGGATTATAGATAGTGGATGCTCAGATCATATGACAGGAGATAAACACAAGTTTGTTATGTTAGATGATTATGATGGAGGCTATGTTAGATCTGGTAATGATGCACCATGTTTGGTAAGAGGTAAAGGATCTATAACACTTCTTGATAATGCAAGATGCAATGATGTTTATTGGGTTGAAGGTTTGAAATACAATTTGTTGAGTGTAGCCCAGCTAAACAACATAGGTTACCAAATAGAATTTTAGAAAGGAATTGTCAAAGTTCATGACAAGAATGGAAAGTTAGCTGCTACCAGGACACAAACAAAAGGTAATACATTTCACCTTGAATCAACTCGGATTAAGTTTTTGCATGCAAAGATTGATGATACTTGGCTATGGCATAAAAGGTTTTGTCATGTAAATTTTGATAATCTGATCAAAATAAGTAAGAAGCACAGAGTAAGAGGTCTATTGAGTCTTGAAAAACCTGAGAATGTTATGTGCCGAGGATGCCAGATGGGTAAGATGACAAGATCGAGCTTTACAAGTAAGTATTACACTTCTAAGGGAATTTTAGATCTAGTGCACACTAATCTTTGTGGTCCTATGAAAGTTCAAAGTTATTGTGGTGATAAATATTTCATATTATTTGTGGATGACTATTCAAGGATGATGTTAGTAATGTTTTTAAAGGAAAAATCAGAAGCTTTTCAAGTGTTTAAATGGTACAAGGAAAGAGCTGAAAATGAAACAGGAAGACAATTGAAATGTCTTAGATCAGATAGAGGAGGAGAGTTCACATCTGATGAATTCAACTTATTCTGCAATGATCATGGTATTAAATGACAAGTCTTTGCATGGATAAACCATAGCAGAATGGAATAGCTGAAAGAAGAAACAGATCTATTGTGGATTGTGCTAGAACACTGATGATTGAAAAGAAGGTGCCACAAACATTTTGGAGAGAAGCAATAAGCACAACTATTTACACCTTGAACCGAGTTCAATTGAAGAAAGGTACTTTGAAGACACCATATGAAATTTGGTATGATAAGAAACCTAATGCTAGTTATTTTAAATCTTTGGAAGCAGATGCTATGTTCATAGAGATGATAGAAATGGCAAGTTTGATCAGAAAAGTGAAGAAGGAACATTTCTAAGTTATTCTTCCAGAAGAAAAGCATTTAAATGTCTGATCAAATCATCTAACAAAATAGTAGAAAGTGCAAATGTGAAAATTGATGAATTTGCAGAAAGAAATGATGAAGGAAATTCCAAGGAACCAGAAGACTATGATGAATTTGTCTATGTTCAATCGAGAAGTCCTACCGAGAAGACTGTTGAAGAAAATGAAGAGAATATCCAGTTATCGAGTGATGAAGAAGATCATACAGAGCCTACCGAGCCTATATTAGCCAAGTATGTCAGAAGACATCATGCACCAAGTCAGATTATAGGAGATAAGGATGATCCAGTGATGACAAGGAACAAACTGAGACAGAACACATGTTTGATATCTGAATTTGAACTGAGAATAGTGAAAGAGGCATTTAATAGTGAAGATTGGGTAAATGCTATGACAGAAGAGATTGATCAAATCAAGAAGAATGACACATGGGTACTAATCCCAAGACCGAAGGACAAAAATGTAATTGGTACAAAGTGGATTTTTAGAAACAAGCTAAATGAAAAAGGTGAAGTCATTCAAAACAAAGCAAGACTAGTTTGCAAAGGTTATGCTCAAGAAGAAGGAATTGATTATGGTGAAACTTTTGCACCTGTTGCCAGACTTGAAGGAGTAAGAACAGTGTTGGCCTATGTTGCTTTCAAGATCTTCAAGGTATATCAAATGGATGTCAAATCTACATTTCTGAATGGAATATTAGAAGAAGAAGTTTTCATTGAACAACCTGAAGGATTTGTTGAAGACAATAATAAAGATCAGGTATGTAAATTGAACAAAGCTTTATATGGTTTGAAACAAGCACCAAGAGCATGGTATGAAAGATTGCACTCTTATTTGATTAAGATTGGTTTTATAAGGACAAGTGAGAACAACAAAATGTACATGAAGAATGATGAAAATGGTATACTGATCTCAACCATATTTGTTGATGATATTATATTTTGTGGAAATGACTCTTTATGCAAGAACTTTGGAAATGAAATGAGCAAAGAATTTGAGATGTCATTAATCGGTGAGATAAAGTATTTTATAGGTTTACAGATAATGCAAATGAAAAATGGGATTTTCATTACTCAATCCAAGTACATAAATGAAATCTTGAAGAAATTTGGAATGGATGATTCAAAACCAGTAAGTACTCCTATGACTACCAACTGTAAATTATCTAAGAATGATGAATCTGCATCTTTTGATGAGACACTCTACTGATCCATGATTGGAAAACTACAATATGTTGTTCACAGCAGACCAGACATAGCACATGCAGTAGGTATAGTTGCAAGATTCTCTACAGATCCTAAGGATACTCACATGACAACAATCAAAAGAATTTTTAGATACTTGAAAGGCACAGAGGATTATGGCTTAGTATATCAGAAAGGAAATGATTTTGATTTAAAAGTTTATACTGATGCTGATTGGGCAGGCAACATTGATGACAGGAAAAGCACAAGTGGAGGAGATTTCTTTTAAGGAGAAAGACTAGTGAGTTGGCTTAGCAAGAAACAAGGATGTGTTTCACAGTCAACAACAGAAGCTGAATACATTGCGGCAGCATTGAATTGTACCAACATTGCATGGATCAAATAGCTGTTGGAAGGTATAAATGAGAAAGTTACCGAGCCAGTGACTATATTCTGTGACAATAGTAGTGCCATTAATATTTCAAAGAATCCTGTTATGCACTCTAAGACAAAGCACATATCTATCAAATATCATTATCTTAGAGAAGAAGCTCAAGAGAAGAAAGTGGCGTTGAAATATGTTAGCACAAAGGAGCAAATAGCAGATATCTTCACCAAGCCACTACCAAAGGACACTTTTGACTATCTCAAAAGTAAGTTAGGGGTCCTACCCCTATCTTCTACTCACTGACTGAGTTCGGTGAAAGCATCAATCCAATGACTCTAATGAATATATTTTGGGAGTTGATGTTGAGTTATACACTTTAGGATGTTTTCTAAAAGTATACTAGAATTAATATAGGAAATATTACAGGGAACAGGAATTGGAGACAAATTATCTAAGAGAGACTCAGTTGATACACATCAACAGGGAATCACTTCTTATAGAAAGAAATTATGTTTTAGTTCTTTTTTGGCATTGTTGTCAAAGGGGGAGAAGACTACTATAAAGGAGAGAAGACTGAGACAAAACCTATCAGGGGAGAAGACTAAGAGAAAACTAAGTAGACTACAGATTGGGAAGTAGATTGAAGAAATGAAGAGAAGTCTAATGTATAGGGGAGAGCATTTCAGCATTTCAGAATCATAGCAATCCAAATCTATTAAGGTCAAATCAATTGGTTTTGCCATGAATGCCAAAGGGGGAGATTGTTGGAAATATTGCATTATAACAGACAATGAAAGATTGTTGGCATTTCTTAAGGATATTGAGAAGGTTGTTGATGATTATGGATATAACTGATTAAAGATGTTTTACTATCTTGATAATATTATTTTGTCATTGATGTCAAGAAATTGATTTTCTAATTCAGTATGATGTTGCCATATCTTGAGAAGTATGATATGAAGAATATAAAGATGTCAGTAAAAGACAAAGGAAAGAATATGATGAATAAGGTATTCAATGGGCAACTACTACTGACTTAGACAATGATGAGATCATGATGTTTTAGATTGTTTTACATATGTTGTAAATTGTAAAGGTAAATACTATACTATGTTATCAAGCAAAGAACCTAGTCAGTAAACCCTAAGGTTATCACTATCGGTTAATGAAGGCGGAATGTCTATCGAGTGGAGTTTAGTATTTACTGAGTTGTTACCAAGTTGTAACCGAGCTATAATAGAATGCATTAAATGTTTACATGTGGTATTTAATGAAGGAAGCTGATGAGCTGGAGTGGATTAAATGATTGGTAAGTTGTGAAAGAAGTTTGTTAATGAATCTAAGGCAATGGAAAGTCAGCATGAAGATCTACAGCTCAGATTGAACCACAATACCCTAGCACAAGTTCCAAGACTATTATGCAAGTTCCACAATGGGGTAAAACATTTTCAGATTGAAAAACGCATTGAACCTAGACAAGATTGAAGATCTAATGGTTATGATTGATCATGGGAAATGTGATCAAGGAGATTAAGTGGTTACCTAATTGTTTATAAATAGGAAACTGTTGATAAACAATGTATGCGGGAAAGTGTATGCACAGGGATGCTACATAGTGATTACCGAGCACAGAAGCTTGAAGACATGTTAGAATAACAGAGTATAGAAGCCCATCAGATAGACAAGATTAATTCTATGTCTAGATTGTATTGAACAAATAGGAATCTGCTTTAGCATTTTAGATGTGAAGTTGCAGATAGATTTTTATTACTGTTATTTTGTGAAAGTGACAGAAAATCTCTTAACTGAGTGGACTTAATAGTCTTATATGTAAACCCTCTAGCAAGGTGACATTCTGATTGAGTGTTTGAAATCCTTTAACAAGGTCACTTCTAACAAAGTGAAGATCCTAACAGATCTGAGGGAAATCCCTTAATCGGGTCACATCTAGCAATGTGTTTGTAATCTTTAATAGGATTTTCTTTTAACCGAGCATACTCTAGAAGAGTATATTTCTTAGTGGGTCTGAAATCCCACAGTGATTTTTCCCTATTTGGGTTTCCATGTTAAATCTGATGTTATGAGGTTTATATTATTCATATGCTTTTGAGTTTGCATGTTTAAACAGTTTTGGTTATATTACTGATATATATGTTACCGAGGTTGAATCTGATGTTTATATGGATGAATAAGTTTGTATGATTCACCCCCCCTCCCTCTCATCTTGTTGGCTATTGGTTCTATACTTATATTAAGTATCAGAACTATCACAATAGTCTACACATTCAACAAAGTTCACATTAAAGGTGAAACCGGTAAGACCCCTTATGAACTATGACTAGGACATACACCTACTGTTAAGTATTTCAGAATTTTTGGAAGTAAATGCGATATCAAAAGTGATGATTCAATTTGAAAGTTTGATCCTAGATGTGATGAAGGGATATTTCTTGGTTATTCAATTTAGAGAAAAGCATATAGATGTTATAACAAAAGATTGCAAAAAGTTGTGGAAAGTGCTAATGTGAAAGTGGATTAATAGTACAAAAATCATTCTATATCATATGATAGGGAACCAATAGTGGAAATGATCATAACTAAACTAGAAATACTTCAACTGGTACAAGAAGCTGAAACAGTTACACCAACACAATCAAAAAGTTCAAATGTGACTAATCATCGGAGTGGTGAACCTAAAGTTCAAAATACTCCAAGGTATGTAAGATTAAATCATACTGAAGATCAAATTATTGGAGATAGGAACAAGGGAATAATGACAAGAAGAAAACTGGCAAATGAAGAGATGTGTCTTATTTCTCAAGTTGAACTGGCAACTATTATTGAAGCTTGTAAGAATAAATATTGGTTAAAGGCTATGGAAGATTAATTAGATCAAATAGAGAAGAATCAAACTTATTCTTTAGTTTCTCGACCTAAAAATAAGAATGTTAATGGAACTAAATGGGTTTTTAGAAATAAACTGAATGAGGATGGTCAAGTTATAAGGAACAAGTCTAGATTAGTTTGTAAAGGATATTCTCAAATGGAAGGAATTGATTATGGTGAGATATTTGCATCTGTAGCTAGAATTGAAGTTGTTAGACTATTTCTTGCCTATGCAGCTTATAAGAACTATAAGGTTTATCAAAAGGATGTCAAATGTGCATTTTTGAATGGTGAGCTTGAGGAAGAAGTTTACATTGAGCAACCTTATGGATTTACACTGATAGATGAGAAAGACATGGTTTGCAGATTGAAGATTTCTTTATATGGTTTGAAATAGGCTCCTAGAGCTTGGTATGCAAGGTTGGATAAATATCTTTTGAATCTTGGTTTTACTAAAGGCAATACTGATAGTAATCTATAGTATAAGATCACTGATAATGATATTCTAATTATTGAAGTCTTTGTTTCTGATATCATTTTTGGAGGATAAGATAAACCATGCATGGAATTCACTAACAACATGTAAAATGAATTTGAAATGTCCATGATTGGTGAGATGAAATTTTTCTTAGGTTTGTAGATTACTCAAACTAACAAAGGAATTTTTATCTCTCAAACTAAGTATCTGAGGAAATTGTTAAAATAGTTTGGTATGGAAAATTCCAAACCTGTATGTACTCCTATGGCTATATGTGAGAAATTATCTATCAAGGATAATTCTTCACCGGTAAATCTTACAAGGTATAAATCTATGATTGGTGGTCTGTTATATCTAATTTAGACTAGACCCAATATTATGATTGTAGTAAGTATTATTTCAAGATATCAAAGTAATCCTAAATAAAATCATGAATGTGCAGTAAAGAGGATATTCCAGTATTTGCAAGGAACAACAGAATATGGTTTTTGGTATTCTAGAAATGATGATTTCACTTTATGTGCATATACTAACTCAAATTGGGTAGGTGATACTGATGACAGGAAGAGCACTTCTGGTGGAGCTTTCTTTCTTGGAAAGAAACTAGTTTTGTGGATCAGCAAAAAAAAGTCGTGCATTTCTTTATCTATTGCGAAAGCTGAGTATGTTGCAGCAACAACTAATTGCACTCAAGTTTTGTGGATGAAGCAAATGTTGAAGGATATCAGGGTAAATTATAGTGAACTGGTAGTTATCTACTTTGATAACTCTATAGCTATTGACATGTCCAAGAATCTGGTATTTCACTTTAAGACTAATCATATTTCAATAAAGTATAACTTTCTGAAGGACATGGTAGAAGCAAAGGAAGTCAAATTAGTTTATGTGAACACTAAAGAATAGATTGCAGACATATTCACTATACTGTTGTCTAAGGAAACATTTGAATACTTGAGAGATAGGTGAGGGGTTTCTGCCCCTCCAATAGAGACTTGATTGATGAAGTTTGTCATCAGTCCAGTATGCATTATCAGGAACATTATCTATTCTGAAACTGATGAATAGTGCTACTACTCAGGGGGAGTAGTCAACTTTGAGATTTAGAGGATTATATCATTGCTTTGATATTTTTGTTAGGTTTCTGGAATTGATGTCAAAGAGGGACAGATATTGATGTGAAAATAAAAGAAAAGTTGTATAAATTGGGGAGAGAGATTTGTTCAGAGCCTCACAGAGATATCATTCACTAGGGGAGAGCTATTGATTGTTGGTTGTCTTCCATAGGGGGAGACTTGTTTGGCATTTCCCAATACTTAGATGTTTTTGACATCTAGTGTTGCCATCAATGCCAAAGGGGGAGATTGTTGGCACTATGGATATGTGTGGCAGTGATATTTTGTCATTGGTGTCAACACTAGTTATTACCAACAAACAGATTTACACTTGCTGGTATGGATGGTTACCAGCATAAGATCTAGTGTTACCAGCAGAAGAGATTATCTGGTTGGTACTTTTGACATGTTTGGATCAGTAAAGTATATTGGATTTCATGTGTTATATGATCCATAAGCACGTTTTGGTTAGTTGGTATTGGCTTGATCATTGGATGTTATCATACACACTGGTAAACCCTTAACGACATTGGTTTAAGGCTTTACTAGCAGAGCTTTCACTGAGCAATCATGACAGGATGTAGAATTGGTGTCGGTGCAGCTTCTTCAAAGATTTCAAGATGCTGAAGATGTTCGTTGATCATGCTTGAATTGCTTGAAGACATTTCTTTGGCATGGTGGACCCAGAATAGGTCTTGTACCTATCTAGGTTATGGACTGGTATCATGTTAGCATGTACTCTACACATTACCTGGATGATTCGAGATGTTTTATGGATTTTTTATTAATGTTTTGATCTTAAGCCAACATGTCATATCATTGTAATAAGAAATTATGTAGTGATATTATTGTAATATCTTTAGCTAGCTGACCTAATTGGTTTAGGCTTTAGGGTTTGTATAAATAAGAGGTAGAAACTCTTTGTAAAGTATCATGGTTATAGGAAAGGTCACGGTCAAGGAATGTAATGTGCAAACATTGTAATATCAATCAAGCAAAGGAGTTGATCGATCATTGGTGATCGGATTGGTTTCAGAAGAGGATTTATTCCTCCAACATTGAGCTTAACTAGGACTATAATCAAGCATAATTGATTCTATTTCTAGTAGTTCACTCTGTTGGATTATTTTCCATTTATCTTGAGAAGGTTGTAGCCTCTCTATAGTTAGTGAGAGTCTATTTTTAATGAGCAGTACACTCTAGGCAGTGTGCCTTCCTGGAAGTGCAGGCCCCTCATTGTAACACATACTTTCTGCAGAAGTATCAGCTGACTGTGGGTAGGCTACCCACCATGGTTTTTCCCTTTCTGGGTTTTCCACATACAAATCATGGTGTTATGTGGTATGGCTACTTTCAATTGATTATTTGGTTAATTGTTAAGTTGTATTGTTTACCGGTATCTATTCCTACCGGCATCTGTCTGTACTGGTACTTGATTTTTTTTAAGTTGTATTATGGATTAAAAGTTATAATCTGTTAACAACTTATTCACCCCCCCCTCAGTTGTTCATCGGTTATCCTAACAACTTTGTCTAATGAGAAAAACCCTAAGCATGGTTGGGGTATTTTGATTGTTGTGAAGGGCGAGGCAAAACTAAAACTTTGAGTTGTCATCCTTATCTAACCTTGAACCAAGTTTTAATAGGTGAGTTGGGAGAAAGATCTCCCTTGACAATAAAAATTGACGCAACTCAAGGCAGATTGTGATTGATTTGAAGACATACTCCACCTTCATTGCATCAGTTGGCTGCAATAAGAGGTATTACAACTAAAACTTCTATTTGGATATTATTAGAAGAATGATATTTAATTCAAATAAATTATTTACTTTTTTCTCAAATGATTGATAAGGGGGAGAAGTAGCCTTAGATTGACCAACCAAAGCCAACAAGGAAGAAACCTCATATCTATAAACCAATTGTTGATAATCATGTAGGGTTATGCAAAAATGTGTATATGGAAATTTCATAAATGATAATTTATCCCAAATCTATGGTTGTAGGTTCCCAATGAAAACTAGTTGAATGTCAACATCTGAAATAGAGTATGAGATTTATGATTAAAAGGTTTGGTATCTTCTTATAAAATTAGTAACTTTTATCTTTTACATCTTTTTTTCAATACACCAATTTAGATAACATGACTTGAGGTCCAATATTATTTTGAAAATGTTGTTTAAAATGATTAAAAAGTTCTGAGAAAGACTAGATTGAATTATTATATAATGAGAAAAACCAATATAAGGTTGTATCTTTCAATGACTTAGGAAATATTTTTGAAAGACGAGAACCTTCAAAGACAAAATCATTATATAATGTAGTAAAAGACAACCCATGAGTCTTAGGGTTTCCTTTTCCATATTTTGATAGAAATGCTTGATTAGTTTCCATTGATGTCAGTCTTAGTGATCTGGATTGGTCCGGATATCGCAGTATACAATCTTTGTAGTGTATGATGAGTGTGCAGAACATTGGTAGTGCATAACAGTGGAAGATAAGTATGTATGAATGAAGGGCAGTCAACATTGGTTGTAATTCTACTCTTCTGATAGACTGTTGATCTATAATTGTGTAGTGTTAGTTCATGGATTTGTTTCTCATCATGTCCGAGTTTTGATGTTGATTGTGGAAAACGGTTTCATGCTCTAGATGTATATGCTTTAATGTATATGTAGTCCGGTGATGTATAGTTGATAGCTAGCAGGATTGTAATGCTCCGTATTCTTGTCTCATTACAATTATGATAGCACATTTTTGATATGTTGGCTATCATTGCTCAATATTGTTGTATTCAAGTTTTAGTGCTTTAGAAGTCATGCTCTGATTGTTGTGTTACAGATATATATTCAAATGTTCAGTGTTTGACAGTTCTATGAGCTCCGCTTTGCCTCTAGTTTTTTATGTCTAATGGTAATCTTGGTTGATGGTCTGTTGTTTGTGTCTTTAACTATTTCTATGTTGAGGTGGATCATTTTCTTTATGCTTTAGTAGCATGTTCTTGAGGAAGTTTGAGTTTATATTCATTCTAGGTCAGGCCGACCTTGAATGTTTTTATTATCGTTTTACTCCACTAAGTATAGCATTTGATCTAACCATTAGAATATTGTTTGGGTAAGTGTATTTGAGGTTGAGATGATGTATATTATTATCATTAAAAACATATATATACATATAAGAGATATGAGATATGAGGTATGAAAAAAAGAGCAAATCGAAATGTGAGCAAAGAAGGTGATAAGCAACAAAGTGTAAAAGATTAGTGAAGAAGAAAGATAGTTTTTGTGGAATAGTTTTTTGACTGTGAATAGGTAGAGATGGAATGTGTTGTAGAGTTTCTTAACCATATATTTTGTAAGAAGTTGATGTGTTGTTTGTGCTTAATAAAAATGGATCCCATGTATATGTAGATGCAATTCTCTCAGTTCATTCTTATTCATGTTGGCAGTGATCCTTCTGGCAGTGAACCTTTGTAATCTAAGTAGTGAGGCCTCTGGAGATGAACCTCCTTTCGTAATACCATATAACTAGTTATATTATCTTGAGATTTAATCCTCTTCGTGGTTTTCCCCATTTGGGTTTTCCATGTATAAAAATTTGGTGTCTCTTATGCTTGTGTGTGTTTTTTATTTCATTTCAATTACTTCATAATAAGAGTACTTAAGATCAAATTTAGTCTGAAAATTTTTATGTGTTAAATTTGGGGAGTACTGATTCAACCCCCCTCTTAGTATTCTGGTTTGTTCAACAATTGGTATTAGAGTTTGGTCCCTTATTGCTAGGTTAACCACTTGAGGGACATCTTGATTTGAACAAATTGATGCTTTGGATATGATAGGAGAATACTATTTTGACAAAGAATTGAAGATAATCCTTGAAGATCTAGAGAGTGTGGAATTTTAAAATGAAGACTTAAAATAAAATGTTAATGTAGGAAATAAATGTGTGAAGAAGTTGAGAGATCAGATACATAAGTTCAAAGCAAGGCATCAAGAAGTTAACAAGGAACTAAAGAAAAGAAATGAAACTATTGTGAGTTTGAAGCAACAGATCAAAGAAATCAAGAAGGTGGAAGAATTTCTAAAGGATACGATTAATTAGAAATCAAAAGAATGTGGAAAGCTAGAACAAGAAATCATGAAGCTGAAGTCATAAGCAAAAGTTAGTGAAAGCGTTGCATTGTTGGATAAACTCTTAACCATGCATAAATCTCAAAAAGAGAAGGAAGGATTAGGTTTTTTCAGAGAATGTTTAAATCAAAATGACAAAATCAAAGGGAAGGAGAAGGTAGAAGCTGAGAAAAAATATGAAGATTCAACCAAGGTTCGGAATCTAGGACTTGTTGCAAATAGATGTCCAATTCATCAACCTGATGCTCAAAGGTACCCATCATTTAATGGTTATTGTTTTCAGTGAAATTATTTTGGACACAAAGCTATAGATTGCAGAAGTAAAGGAAATCAAAATACTCAATGATATATCTGTAAAAGTCTTGGATACAAAGCTAATAACTGCAGTAATTGAGCTATGAATAGAAGCTATAGAAAATTTATAAATGGAGGGAATAGATCACATATAAATAATCCCTTTCAAGGTTATTGTCACATAAGCTATAAATTTGGTCACAAAGCTAATCAGTGTAGATCTAGAACAAATTCAGTAAATTCAGCATAGAGGAATATCAAGTGTCACAATTGCAACAAATATGGAAATTTTTCTAATAGATCCAGGAATGTAAAACCTATGATAAAAGAAAAATATTATGGTATGGAGAAGAAAATATAAGATTGACTTTGTTACACCTGAGTCCGATGCAGGTGCTTCATCCTCTAGAAATTGATCTGGTAGCTTTGGCTAAGGGGGAACTTCAGACAAACATCTATCTATACCCCCTCTCATGAAGGAAATGCATGTGACAGTTTGTGCGTGTTGGTATAATTGACATTGTTAATGTATGCTCCAATAGGTTGCATATGAGTACAAAATTCAAATGACATTGCTATGAAAAGATAGTTTTTGGTGGTGAAATCCTAGGTATAGTGCGATGCTATGATCAAAGAGTAAGTATCCGGTCAACTACTGAGAGGGGGAGTGAATTAGTAGATAGAAAAACTGATAATAACTTCACCAATCTCAAAAATCAATCTCTCAAAGTAAACTTAGAACTATCAATGTAATACCTCTGTCAAGATAAAAACTCATAAGATAAACTGGTTGACTGTTACAATAATTAATAGTAAACAACTTCTTCATTTCTCAATACTTCTGGTTATCATGACTTATCATAGTAGTTAAGTAGTTAAGTAAATCAACCATAAAAATATAACCATAAAAACATTCACCACTTGATACAAATATTTTTTGACATGGAAACCCAAATAGGTAAAAACCACGGTGAGCTGAGACTCACAAGATAACTATCTGAACTCTTCTGAAGTTCGCCCTATTAGGAGCCTAGACTATTAAAGATTTACAAAAGTTCTGTTAAGAACTGATCCTGTTCGGAATCACCTGATTAAGGGATTGACTAAAATGCCTTGTTGGAAGCAATACCCTATAAGGAGTAACCTCGGTAGAGGATTTGAAAATCCAAGCGAATGGATCACCTTGTTAGAGGATTTGAATAACACCAAGCTTGTTAGAGCTTATCCAGTTAGGGGATTTCAATTCTACTATAATTGTTAGAAAACAATAGGAGTTTTTTGATCTGTCTGAATAGCACTACACTTGCTTGATCAGATCCATTTCGTGCTCCTATCTTCCTTTACTCAAACTACAGATACATCATCCGATTCGGCAACCACACACTCAACTGATCTATGCTAACTCTTTGCCAACTCATTAAACTAAACAACTTCATCAACCTTATAAACAAATCAATTAGGTCGATAACACAACAAAAACCTAATTCTCATAGAGAATACAAACAAATCGGTTCAATTATGACCGTTGGATTACATAGCAATTTCTGCATATCAATCAAGAAAACCTTGGTCTCTCCTTGATCACCGCTTCATCGAACTTAGTAACTCATCACACACTTTGCATTAGATGCAATACATTTGCTCATTCCCTAGACAAAAATCGTTACATTAACTTGCCAAAATCTCTTCAAATTATCTTCACATAATAATTATACGTGTCATAATCATTATCGCTCATCATCAAATCATAAACCAATATAACTAATTCACCAAACTTAATCGGTTAGGGTTTATTAGAAACAACAGGTAGGGTTTACTGGTTACATCAATAGATAGGGTTTACACCGGTTATTGGTTCAATCCAAAAATTCTTCCTATACTGGTTACATTTTCCTTCACTTGTTCATCCTACCAATTACAGAACAATATTACAACAATATCAACAATATCATTACCAGTTAATTGATATCAATGGCAACATAATCTATCATTAATGCAATATTCATGCAAATTCCAACAATCTCCCCCTTTGGCATTGATGGAAATACAAATATCAATACCATTGTTTGTTGTAGTGATTGCGAATAGGAATCTTGGCTTACATTACCAAGTATTCACCATGCTCTCCATGTCTTTAGCTTGTCACCAGTTCTTCTTCCCATAATCACATAATTATTCTCCCCCTTTGACAACAATGGCAAATTGAAAGTAAAACATGTAATGTCAAATTTCACTGTGCATCATCAACAATTTGCAACTTGATGCTCCCCCTATGATAAATCCACTTCTACACCAATCCTTCTATAAAAATTCTACAAGTAACTCCAAGACTGATGTAATCTACATCATACTTAACTAAGTTCATGAAGAGGGACAACCCCTAGCTCACTTCTAAGATACTCAAAGTAGTCTTAGGAAGAGGTTTAGTAAAAATATCTACAAGTTGTTCCTTGGTAGAAACATGCTCCAAGATCACATCTTTACTCTATATTTTTTCCCTCAAGAAATGATACTTCAATTCAATATGCTTGGTTCATGCGTGCAAAACAAGGTTCTTGGAAATATTTATGGCACTTGTATTATCACATAAAATCTTTATAGGCTCTGAAATCTTCATCTTAAAACCTTCCAAAATTTGCCTCATCCATATAGCCTGAGTACTATTCATGTAAGTTACAACATACTCAGCATCAATAGTAGACTGTGAAGTACAGCTCCACTTTTTACTATTCCATGAAACAAGTCTTCCTCCAACAAACAATGCTCCACCGGTTGTGCTTTTCTAGTCATCAACATTTCTTGCCCAATCTACATCTGTGTACACCTTCAAGTCAAAATTTTTTCCATATGGATACCATAACCCATAATCAATAGTACCTTTCAGATATCTAAAAATTCTCTTGGTTGCTATCAAATTTGTTTCCTTAGGATTCTTCTGGAATCTAGCAACTATGCCAATTGCATGAGCTATGTCTGGTTTACTGTAAACAACATAGTGCAATTTTGCAATCATTGACTGGTATTCCTTCTCATCAATAGATTTGGACTCATCTTCCTTAGACAACTTACAACCTGTAACCATTGGTGTCCCAGCTGGTTTACAGTCACTCATGCCAAATGTCTTGAAGACCTCTTTCACATACTTAGACTGTGTGATGAAAATACCATTCTCCATTTGTTGTATTTGCAAGCCTATGAAATTTTTTATTTCTCCCAATAAAGACATTTCAAACTCATTTTTCATTTCATCTGCAAAACTATTGCTCATGTCATAATTACCTCCAAATATGATATCATCAACAAATACTTCGTTGACTAGTATTTTATCTCCTTCAGATTTGAGATATATGTTACTATCATCATTGGTTCTCAGAAAGCTTATCTTCATCAGATGTGTATGAAGCCTTTCATACGATTCTCTTGGTGCCTTCTTTAATCCATATACAACCTTATGCAATCTACATACCATATCTTTCTTATCAGTCAAAGCATAGCTATCTAGCTGCTCAATGTATACTTCTTCTTCTAGTATCCCATTCAAAAATGTTGACTTAACTTCCATCTGGTATACCTTTAATTTCTTATGTGCTGCAAATGCAAGTAAAGTTTTGACACCTTCCAGTCTTGCCACTAGTGCAAAATTCTTACCATAGTCTCCTCCTTCCTCTTGTGCATAACCTTTGCAAACCAACCTATCTTTGTTGCAAACTACAACACCATCTTCATTCAACTTGTTTCTGAATACCCACTTAGTACCTATCACATTTTTATTTACTGGTTGGGGTACTAGGGTCCATGTGTTGTTCTTCTCAATTTGATCTAATTACTCCTCCATAGCTTTAACCCAATGATCATCACCAAATGATTTCTTAGCAGTTCTTGGTTCAATAGTGGAGATCATGAAAGAATTCTCTCTGATTCTTCTTCTAGTTAGTACTCCAGCATCCTTATCCCCAATAATTTGTTCAGGATTGTGATTTAGTCTCACATATCTTGGAATAACATGATCATTATCTTCAGGTTCAACTTATTCATTATCATCATCTTCTTCTAAATTTATCTATTCCGGTTGAACTGGTACATCAATATTTGCTTTGCCAATTTCAGATTTCACAGTCTCTGGTTCCAAAAACAAAATGCAAGGATCTTCATCATTTTTCTCCAAACTGGTTTCCTTTGAGACTTCAGAATATGTTGGCATTAAGGATGAATTGATTATGTGTTGCATTCATGTTTTTTCATTGATATCAACACTAGCTGTTATGGTTGGTTACTGGCAGACATGTTTTGGTTACCAGTAGAAGATCTAGTGTTACCGGCAGAAGAGATATTTGTTTGGATCAGTGAAGTATATTTGATTTCATGTGTTATATGCTCCATGAGCATGTTTTGGTCAGTTGGTATTGGCTTGGTAATCGGATGCTATCATACACTCTAGTAAAACCCTTATCGACACTGGTTTAAGGCTTTACCGACAAAGCTTTCATTGAGGAATCATGATAGGATGCATAGTTGGTATTGGTGCACCTTCTTCATGGATTTTAGGATGTTGAAGATTTTCTTTGATCGTGCTTCAAACTTCTTGAAGACATTTCTTTGGCATAGTGGACCCAGAATAGGTCCGTTACCTATCTAGGTTATGGACTGGTATCATGCCAATGTGTACTCTACATGTTACCAAGATATTTTGAGATGATTTATGGATTTGTTATTATTGTTTTGGTCTTAAGCCGACATGGCATATCATTGTAATATGGAATTGTGTAATGATCTTATTGTAATATCTTTTAGGTGGCTGACCTAATCGGTTTTGGCCTTAGGGTTTGTATAAATAAGAGGTAGAAACTCTTTGTAAAGTATCATGATTATTGAAAAGATCATGGTAAAGGAATGTAATGTGTGAATATTGTAATATCATTCAGGCAGAGGAGTTGGTCAATCATTGGTGATCGAATTGGATTCACAAGAGGATTTAGTCCTCTGACACTGAGCTTAACCGGACTGTAATCAGGCATGGTAGATGTTGTTTCTATCAGATCACTCTATTGGATTGTTGTCCATTTATCTTGAGATGGTTGTATCCTCTTTGTAGTCAGTGAGACTCTTTTGTAATGAGTAGTACACGCTCTAGGCAGTGTGCCTTCCTATAAGTCCAGGCCCCTCATTGTAACACATACTTTCTATAGAAGTATCATGTGATTGTGGTTAGGCTTCCCACCATGGTTTTTCCCTTTCTAGGTTTTCCATGTATAAATCATGGTGTTATGTGGTATGATTGATTTGCATTGATTATCTGGTTAATTGTTAAGTTGTATTTTTTATCGATATATTTCCATACCGACATCTATATGTGCTTTACTGGTACTTGATTTGTGTAAGGTTGTATTGTGGATTAAAATTTATAATCTATTAACAACTGATTCACCCTCCCCTCTTAGTTGTTCACTGGTTATCCTACCAATTGGTATCAGAGCTTTGGTCCTTTTTTGCAGAAGCTTAGCCACTTGAGGTAGATCCTATGGCAACTAATCCACCAACTATTTTCAGAAGAGAAATCCCTAAGCTTGATGGAACAAATTATGGGATATGGAAAATTTGAATGAAGACTCATCTTAGATTTCTTAGCAAGGATATTTGGGAGATCACTGAGAAAGGCTACACACCTTATGATCCGACATCTGGCAATCCTGCTCCTACAGACCTAGATAAGAATATTGAAAATGATTGCAGAGCTAGAGAAGCCCTCTTGTGTGCACTTACTGATCAGAAAATTATGGGATTGATTGACAAATCATTGGCTAAGGTTATGTGGGACAAATTTTAAAATTTGAATGAAGGTGATCCTACTATCAAAATTGCTAAACTTGATTGTTACCGGGTAAGATATGAAAACTTGAAAATGGAAGATAATGAAAGAATTGTTGTGTTTATGGAAAGAGTAAATGAGATTGTTATGAGAATTCAATTTTGTGGATGATTTCTAAGTGAAGATGAAATAGTTTCCAAAGTCTTGAGAGCCCTTCCACTGGCTTACAAGATGAAGGAAACTTCTATTAATGAGTTAAGAACAATGGAAAACACCTCAATTAACAGAGACATTCTGATTGGGAAATTATCTACTTTTGATCTTGAAGAATTTGGATCTTCTGGAGCTATAAATCTGAACATGCTTTTCATGCACCATCATCAACATCTACCAGAAAAAGTGATTGGAAATCCCTATATGCAAAAGAATTTGAAGACATGAGGAAAGAAGATGAAGAAATTGAGCAACTTGAAGCCTTATTTGCTAGAAGAATACCTAAAGGACCATTTGGAAGTAAGTATGAAGGAAAAGCACCTTTTAAATATTTTGCATGTAACGAGATTGGTCATTTTGCATCTAGATGTCCTCAAAGGAATGCTAGGTTTGAGGAAAGAGTTAAGATATCTTTTAAGCCTAACTCAAATAGATATAGATTCAAGAAGAGTAAACAATGCTTCCGACTATCAAAAATCAAGAAAAAGCCCTGGCAGAAAAAGTTGAAGATAAGGATGAATGGGTATTTGATAGTGGATGCTCACATCATATGATTGGAGATAAAGGGAAATTTATATCCCTACAAGAATACAATGGTGGTCAAGTCATATTTAGAGATGACAAGGCATGTATGATCAAAGGTAGAGGTATTATTTCTTTGGATGGCAAGTATAACACCGATAATTTCTATTATGTAGAAGGTTTAAGGAATAATATTTTAAGTGTTGGTCAATTGGTTTAAAGGGTTTTCAACTTTAATTTAAAGATAGAAAATGAAAAATCATTAACAAGACTAGTTTGGAGAATGCAACCAGTATTCAAACGGGAAGTAATATCTTTCACTTGAACACTGGTAATAAGACATGTTTGATTGCTCATATTGATAAGAGTTGGCTATGGCATAAGAGGTTGTGTCATGTTAATTTTGATTGTATTGTTAAGATCAGTTCAACTAAGGCAGTTAGAGATATACCTAAGACTATGATGGCTCATAATCCGGTATGTAGGATATGTCAATTGGGTAAGCAAGTCAGAAGTTCATTTAAGAAAATACATGATAAATCTAATGATGTACTTGACTTGATTCATACTAACTTATGTGGTCCAGCAAGGACTAGAATCTTTGAAGGTGATAGGTATTTCATGTTGATTATAGATGACTATTCTAGAATGATGTGCGTGACTTTTTTAAGGGAGAAGTCTAAGGCTTTTGAGAAATTCAAGATCTTTAAAGTGAAGGTTGAAACTGAAACTGGATTGAAAATCAAATGTCTAAGATCAGATCATGGCGGTGAGTTCACTTCTCATGAATTTAACAGGTATTCTGAGACAAATGAAATCACAAGATAGCTATTTGCACCAAGGACTCCTCAACAAAATGGAGTAGTTTAAAAAAAGAACAAAACCATTTTGTATGCAGCTAGATGTATGATGATGGAAGCCAAATTGCCTCATATCTACTAGAGAGAATTAGTAAGTACAACAATCTACACATTCAACAGAGTTCACATCAAAGGTGAAACCGGTGAGAACCCTTATGAACTATGCTTTGGACATACACCTATTGTTAAGTATTTCAAAAAAATTGGAAGTAAATGCTATATCAGAAGGGATGATTGAATTGGAAAGTTTGATCCTAGATGTGATGAAGAGATATTTCTTGGTTATTCATTTCATACCAAAGCATATAGATGTTATAACAAACGATTGCAGAAAATTATAGAGAGTGCTAATGTGAAAGTGGATAAATAGTACAGAAATCATTCTATATCATATGATAGGGAACTAGTAGTGGAAATGATCATAACTAAATCGACAATGCCTCAACCAGTACAGGAAGCTAAGATAATTACACCGACACAATTAGAAAATTCAATTGTGACTGATGATCAGAGCAGTGAACCTAAAGGTCAAAAGAAACCTAGGTATGTAAGATTAAATCATTCTGAAGATCAAATTATTGGAGATAAAAACAAGGGAGTTGTGATTAGAATAAAAATAGCAAATGAAGAGGTATGTCTTATTTCTCAAGTTGAACCGACAACTATTATTGAAGCTTGTAAGGACAAACATTGGTTAAAGGGTATGGAAGATGAAGTAGATCAAATAGAGAAGAATGAAACTTGGTCTTTAGTTTCCCGGCCTAAAAATAAGAATGTTATTGGAACTAAATGGGTTTTTAGGAATAAACTGAATGAGGATGGTGAAGTTATAAGGAACAAGGCTAGATTTATTTGTAAAGGATATTCTCAAATGGAAGGAATTAATTATGGTGAGACATTTGCACCTGTAGCTAGAATTGAAGTTGTCAGACTATTTCTTGCATATGTTTATTAAATGGATGTTAAATGTGCATTTTTGAATGGTGAGCTTGAGGATGAAGTTTACATTGAGCAACCTGGTGGATTTTCATTGACCGATGTTAAAGATATGGTTTGCAGATTAAAGAAAGTTGTATATGGATTGAAACAGGATCCTAGAGCTTGGTATGCAAGGTTGGATAAATATCTTTTGATGCTTAGTTTTACTAAAGGCAGTGTTGATAGTAATCTATATTATAAGATCACTACTAATCTTATTCTGATTATTGAAGTTTTTGTTGATGATGTCATTTTTGGAGGAGAAAATTGTGCATGGAATTTGCTAACAACATGAAGAATGAATTTGAAATGTCCATGATTAGTGAGATGAAATTTTTCTTAGGTTTGCAAACTGAAAAAGGCATTTTTATTTGTACAACTAAGTATCTGAGGGAATTGTTGAAATTTTTTATTATGGATAATTCCAAACCGGTAAGTACTCCTATGGCTACAAGTGAGAATTCATCTATCAAGGATACTTCTACACTGGTAAATCTAACAAGGTATAAGTCTATGATTGGTGGTCTGTTATATCTAACTCAGACTAGACCTGATATTATGAATGTAGTAAGTATTGTTTCAAGATATCAAAGTAATCCTAAAGGAAATCATGAATGTGTAGTAAAGAGGATATTCCAGTATTTGCAAGGAACAACAAAATATGGTTTATGGTATTCCAGAAATGATGATTTCACTTTATGTGCATATACTAATTTAGATTGGGTAGGTGATATTGATGACATGAAGAGCACTTCTGGTGGAGATTTCTTTCCTGGAAAGAAACTGGTTTCATGGAGTAGCAAAAAAGAGTCATGCATTTCTTTATCTACTACAGAAGCTGAGTATACTGCATCAACATCTAATTGCACTGAATTCTTGTGGATGAAGAAAATGTTGAAGGATATTAGGGTAAATTCTAGTGAACCGATAGTTATTTATTGTGATAACTTTGCAGCTATTGACATGTCTAAGAATCCGGTATTTCACTCTAAGACTAAGCATATTTTAATAAAGTATAACTTTCTGAAGGACACAGTTGAAGCAAAGGAAGTCAAATTAGTTTATGTGAACACTAAAGAATAGATGCAAACATATTCACTAAACCGTTGTCTAAGGAATCATTTGAGTATTTCAGAGATAGGTTAGGGGTTTCTACCCCTCCGATAGAGACTTGATTGATGAAGTTTGTCATTAGTCCGATATGCATGACCAAAGACACTATTCATTTTGACACTGATGAGTGGTGCTACTACTTAGGGAGAGTAGTCAACTTTGATATTCAGAGGTTTATATCATTGCTTTGATATTTTTATCAGATTTATGGCATTGATGTCAAAGGGGGAGTGATAGTAATGTGAAAAAATCATTCAAAACCTTATAGAGATATCATTCACAGGGAGAGAACTATTGATTGTTGGTTGTCTTCCACAAGGGGAGACTTATTTGGCATTTCTTGGTACTTAGATGTTTTTCACATCTAGTGTTATCATCAATGCCAAAGGGGGAGATTGTTGGCATTATGGATGAATTGATTATGTGTTGCATTGATGTTTTATCATTGATGTCAACACAAGCTTTTATGGTTGGTTATTGGCACACAAGTTTTGGTTACCAGTAGAAGATTGAGTGTTACTGACAGAAGAGAGTATCTATTTGGATCAATGAAGTATATTTGATTTCATGTGTTATATGATCCATGAGAATGTTTTGGTTAGTTGGTATTGGCTTGGTAATCGGATGCTATCATACACTCTAGTAAACCCTTAGTAGCATTGGTTTAAGGCTTTACTAGCAGAGCTTTCATTTAGGAATCATGATAGGATGCATAGTTTGTTTTGGTACACCTTCTTCATTGATTTTAGGATGTTGAAGATGTTCTTTGATCATGCTTCAAATATCTTGAAGATATTGCTTTGGCGTAGTGGACCTAGAATAGGTCTGGTACCTATCTAGGTTATGCACTGGTATCATTCTAACGTGTAGTCTACATGTTACTAGGATGTTGCGAGATGATTTATGGATTTGTTATTATTGTTTTGGTCTTAAGACGACATGGCATATCATTGTAATATGGAATCATGTAATGATCTTATTGTAATATCTTTTAGGTGACCGACCTAATCGGTTTTCGCCTTAGGGTTTGTATAAATAAGAGGTAGAAACTCTTTGTAAAGTATCATGGTTATTGAAAAGGTCATGGTCAAGGAATGTAATGTGCGAATATTGTAATATCATTTAGGTAAAGGAGTTGGTTGACCAACTGATCTGTGCTAACTCTTTGCCAACTCATTAAACTAAACAACTTCATCGACCTTTTAAGGAAATCAATTAGGTTAGTAACACAAAAAAAACCTAATTCTCATAGAGATTACAAACAAATCGGTTCAAGTATGACCGTTGGATTACATAGAAATCTCTGCACATCAATCAAGAAAGCCTTGATCGCTCCTTGATCACCACTTCATCGAACTTAGTAACTCATCACATGCTTTGTATTATATACAATATATTTTCTCATTCCCTAGAGGAAAATCGTTACATCAACTTTCCCAAATATCTTCAAATTGTCTTCATACAATAATCATACATGTCATAATCATTACCACTCATCATCAGATCATAAACCAATATAACTAATTCACCAAACTTAATCGGTTAGGGTTTATAAAAAACAATAGGTAGGGTTTATCGGTTACATCAATATATATGGTTTACACCGGTTACCGGTTCACTCCACAAACTCTTCCTATACCAGTTACAGTTTCCTTCACTTGTTCATCCTACCGGTTACAAAACAATATTACAACAATATAAACAATATCATTACTAGTTAATTGATATCAATGACAAGATAACACATCATTAATGCAATCTTCATGCAAATGCCAGTATAGTGAACAATTTAAACATTTGATTTTCAAGATCATTTTGCATTATGTATTGAAAAATTTGAAGAGTAGAAGAGCATAAGGCAATTCAGAGAAGAGTAAGTATGAAAGGTATTTTTCATATATTTTCTCTATTAATCCTAATATGTCAGTTGTAGGAGCATCTAAGTTAGTAACAATATTTGAAAAATTGAAAAAGTGCAATTAGAGGAATGTAATCATGAGAAAATCAGGAATTTGGGAAGTTCTTTGTTAGCTGAAGAATTTTAGAAAATTAGAGAATTAGGGCACAAAGGCTTGGATATTTGGAGCGAGTTTCCATGGTTTGCAGATAAGGATTCGATCAAGTTTATTTTAAACCATATTGATGTTGGCTTGATGATGATTGTAATGTATTCATCATTTGTTGTCATTGATGAAACACTCACACACACACATGAATATATTGACTACCTGCGTAACTTCAATTCTTTACTCTGTCAATCGGTATGTTAGAGGTTATACTAAGAGGTTTATCTCTAACTGGTACTTTGTATCAACCAATATGTGCATAAGAGACAACCTGTGATTATACTTAGTCGGTATCAAGATGAAGATCAAGATGGAGATCAAGCGAAGATTCAAGGACAACGATTCATATGTTTTACTCAAACCAGTATTTGATTGATCCAACCGGTATTTGGTAATTTTTTTAAGAGAGTTACCACATTTCATGATGAGTTACTTGTACTGACTACTTGGCGGTAATTTTTGTGATGAGTTATGATAAGTTGTCCAGATACATTGCACCTAGGAAATTGTGTTATGGTTTCTTAAGGCCAACAAGAGATCATAAGGTCTATATATTGACATTGCATTGAATTATTTGATATAGTGAAAGTGTTATGTTATGTGTGAAAAGGAAGAAAGAGTTAAGTTATAGATTATGCAGTAGAGCAGTGTTGAATATGTTTAGAAGGATTTGATCAAGCAAGTATTGTGCTACTAAGAACATATCAAACCATTCTTGTTGTTTTCTAACCATTACAGCAGAATCAAATCCCCTAACCGGGTAAGCTCTAACAAGCTTAAATGTATAAATCCTTTAATAGGGTGATCCATTAGATTGGATTCAGAAATCTTCCATTGAGGTTACTCCTAATAGTGTACTGCCTTTAACAAGGTGCAAGCTTCTAATCAAGCTTTGGGATCTCTAACAAGATTCACTCATAGCAGAGAACTTTGTAGACCTTGTTGGCTTTATGATGATTGTAATATATTCATCACTTGTTGTCATTGATTAAACACTCTCTCCCACACATATGATTATATTGATTACCGGTGTAACTTCAATTGTTTACAGTGTCAACTGGTATACCTTGTGGTTAATCTAAAACTAGTACTTTGTGTCAACCGGTATGTGCATAAGAGACAGCTTGTGGTTATACTAAGCTGGCATCAAGATGAAGATCAAGATGGAGATTCAAAGACAATGGTTCATATGTTTTATTCAAACCGGTATTGATTATTCTAACTAGTATTTTTATTTTTGTGATGAGCTACCAGCACCGACTACTTGGCATTCATTTTTGTGATGAGTTATGATCACTTGTCTAGATACACTGCACCTAGGAAATTGTGTTATGATTTCCTTAGGCCGACATGAAATCTGAATGTCTATATATCGACATCTCACTAGATCTTTCATTAACGATGTATGCATGAAGAGTGAAAGTTTTTGTTGAAGAGTGATAAGTGTTAAGATGAAGAGTGTGTTGAATATATGTGTTGAATGTGCTTAGAAGGATCTAATTAAGCAAGTATTGTGCTACTTAGAACAAATCAAACCATTCTTGTTGTTTTATAACCATTACAACAGAATCAAATCCCGTAACTAGGTAAGCTCTAACAAGCTTCAATGTATAAATCGTCTAACAAGGTGATCCATTAGTTTGGATTCAGAAATCCTCCACCAAGGTTACTCCTAAAAGGGTATAAGCTTCTAATCAAGCTTTGGGATCTCTAACAAGATTCACTCCTAGCAGAGCACTTTGTAGACCTTAACCGGTCAGTTATCTATTACTGCAGATAGTTAACTTGTGAGTTCCATCTCACCGTGGTTTTTACGTATTTGGCTTTTCCATGTATAAACACTTGTGCTATGGTGGATGTTTTACTTTTTGTGGATGCTATTATATCATTTTGGATTGCATGCATTGTGTTTAAAAGCTTTGTTAAGTTCATCTGTCAGTTAGTGTCTGAAGTAGTTTTTTATTTGGTGTCACTGATTCACCCCCCCCACCCCAGCTCAGTTCCTTTCAAGTCCATCAAATGGTATCAGAGCCGCTTCTTTGAAGCCTAACCACTTAGAAGGGAGCCTTGAAACCACCATGGGGGACATGAGCTACTTCAAGATGGCTAGAGAGCTAGAAGCTAGCAGAAATGAAATTGAAACCCTTAGGGTCAAACTGAAAGCTTCTCAAGTCAAAAGGAGAGAGCTAACTAAACAACTATTAGAGATATCTGATAATAGTTCTTTAGATGAAGCTAATATTGATTCTTTAGTAGAGGAAGTTGAAAAGTTAAACGGTGAGAAACTGAATCTGAGGAGAGAGATAAAAGGTCTCACTATCTGCATGAGTCATGAACTGGAAGCCAGAAGAGCTATTGAAGATCTTATCAAGGAAAGAGATCAAGAGATCACAAAGATCAAACAGGAAAGTTCCACTATGCATGAGCATTTGATTGCTGAAAGAGAAGAAAAGGAGAACCTGCAACTAGATCTTGAACTTGCATCATCTCTAAAAGAGAGCCTGTCTAAACATAATGAAGATCTCATTAAACAAGTTACTGAAGGCAATGAGAAACTGGAGAAGTTCATCAAAAGTTCTACCATGCTGGAAAAACAAATTCAATCACAAAGAATGAAGGGTGGTATCTCTAGACTTGGTTTTCATACAACTGAAAAAGGTGAATCCTTTAGTACAAAGAGCAACAATCCTAAGAAAAAATATGCTCCTAAGATCAATAAGTCTACTGGTAAGAAGGTCCTTAAATCTTTCTTCATTGGTTGCCATAAACCTGGTCACATTGCAAATGTTTGTAGAGACAAACCTAACAGAAATAAAGGTTACAATACTAATGCTAGGTATGTGTCCAAGAAGTTTGAAGGTCATTGCTTGACATGTGGAATGTATGGACATAGATCTATTGAGTTCAGATACGGAGCAAACAATCATGTACCACACATGCATCCAAGACCAAATGGTGACCGGATAAGGAACTTTGATAACTGGGTAAACATGAACTAGCAAAGATCCTATGGCAACAAGTTTAGTCCATTCGAGATGGAAAAGGTAACAAATGTTATTTGCACCATATGTAATAACTTTGGTCATGTGGCTATGAAGTGCAGAAGAATAACAGGAAGAGGAAATGCAGGACCTTGGAGATCATCTGGTATGGCCTGTTATCAATGTAACAAACTGGGGCACTTAGCAAAATTCTGTAGATCCAGAAATAGAAAACCGGTCAACTCTTCTAAGGATTAGAAAGGAAAGAAGAAAGTTGATATTGAAGAAACAAGAGAGGATATGAATCAGATTTGGAAGAAGAAAAGTGATGACTCACTTGGAGAAGAAACTGTTCCTTCACCCAGTGAAGAGAACCCTGCACCAGTGACTTAAACCTTTTTAATATTGCTAAGGGGAGCTTAATACTAAAACATCTCCAGACCCCTTGTGAAAAATGAGAGGGAAAATAATTTTGAAACATGAAAGTTTGGTAACTTTTTGTTAACATGTTATCAACTGGTTTTCCACTTTAGCAGTGAAATTAGGGTTTGTAACCCTAAGAGGCGAGCATTTATTGCAATAGGTAAAAAGGATAAAAGCGAGTTTTACTTTGTTAGTTTTACCCTAATGCATTTGAGAAAGAAATTTGGAGAACTTGTTGAGCTAAGTAAGATTGTTTTGTTGTTAATTGCTGAATTGTTTCATGATTTGTGAAATTAAGTTGAATTGGAGGTTGTAGAAGGTCAAACTGGTGTGCACTTGGGCATTTCAACCAGTAAATAGGGCAACATGTGTGAAACAAGGTATTTATTTGAACATACCACTTCAAATCTTGTTCATCTAGAATGGCATCTACTTCAAAATCTGTAGAGAGGTTAATGATCACTTCTGAGCCTATGGAAGCTCAAAAGGCAGATAAGATTGTGTCATATAATGCATTATCACAAGTTCCAAGCAGAGTTTTGGTTAAAGATGATTTGTCTAGTTATATTGACTACAAGTTAGAAGACTTAGGGTCTCTATACATCTACACACAGTTGAAATCACTTTGCAATAAGAATGGCAAGATTAAGACACAATATGCTAGGGTTTTTGAAAAGGGTTTTCATAATGCCTCTTATTTTCTTGATGATTTCAAAGAATCACATATTAGAATAATTTTGAGTAGAGTTCATGGAGAAAACATGTACTTAGAAATGACTGACACAATTACAAAGGAAGCCATTCAGGCTGTGACTGGCTATTTCTCAACCAATGAGGTACCTAAGCTAAGGAAAATTTGAAAGGATACTATCTTTGACTTAACCAGTTCTACATCTGATGGGCATTCTATTTCCATCAACAACATTAAGGACCTTGTAGTAAAATTAGCAGCAATAGTGATAGGCTACCGGTTATTTTACTCCAGTAGACTTAACAATGTTCCATCTGCAGCAATTCACACAGCTTAGAGAATGATTGTTGATAATAAAGACTATGATCTCTGTGAAGCTATCAGGAGATAATTGTTTTTGAATTTGCAATCTATCTAGAAGGATAGTAGTCTAAAATTCAAATATGGTCAGCTATTAGTCAGTCTATTCTTTTGCTTTCAGAACTTTCTACTAGGGATTGGAGACATTGAGTGGTCAAAGGACTCACCGGTCTCGGCTTAAATCAAGAACAACAGCAAAGCTATAAAGAATACTTTCCATGTTGACCTGAATAGGTATTTCAATGAGTTCCAAAAGAAGATGAGTATGAGAGTGAGGCTACTGGAAGAAGTGTTAAAACACTTTGAGAAGGACATAATCTTCACTATTACCACTGAATTTTGCTTAATGCAAGCAATTGAGCCAAGAGAAGAAGAAATGGAAGACATGAGTTATGAGGTTAACCATGATCTACTAGTTGGTTATGCTAATACCCTATTAGCATCACCTATAGACAAGAAGCGAGCAAAATTGGACATTGTGGTAGTCCAAGAGGCACCTAAACAAACCAGTACCACACCTATTAAAAGTACAAGAGGAAAGAATAAAAGGTCTGGTGAAGCATCTCCATCAACAAAGAGTGCTAGGGTTACTAGGAGTGTCCTAATAAAAAAGGAAACAAAACCCAAGGTATATACTAAGAAGGAGACAAAGAAGAGAGGCAGGAAATTAATTTTGCAACCAGAGTCTAAGGGAAAAAATTCTGATGAAGAACCAAAGAAGGCAAAGACAACTGGTAGAATATCCAAGAAGGTTAAGGAAGTGCCAAAGGCAACTGTGCCTATTGATATTGCATCCTTCAAACCTGAAACCCATTTTGAAAGGACAATGAAGACATTAAGGAGGAATAGGTTTGACAATGTAAAGGAGCATTTTGATTCCTTCACTAAAAATGAGAAAGAGAAAGTGATTCAATAGGTAATCACTCATCTGTGTCATTACAGTAGATATCCATATGAATTAGAAAAGGATATCTCAAATTCTTTGAACACTATTCTTTTGAGCAAATGGGAGGAAGCTATTAGATTAGAAAAAGAAATCATTGATGAGGTATTTGTACAATATATTCCTAAGGATGATATTAGTGCCTTAGTTGCTCGATACAAATTTGTTTACATTCAAAGCAAGAAGACTAAAGTTACTCAGTGGAAAGAAGGCAATTGTTGAAAATTAGACCCATCAAATAGCCTATGAAATCAAATGGATGGAAGAGCTCATCCAATCCTCTATGAATGAGGATAATGTTGTTGATGATGTTAATAGATTGGAAATGGATGAAGAGGAAATTATTAAACCTGATGAGGTATATCCCCTTAAGAAGAAGGATGATTCCATTATTCTTGTTGATGATGATGTTCAGAACATAGTGGACCTATCTAGAGACAACACTACACCAAATGTGGAGCCCCCAACAATCACTAATGTATAGGTTACACTAGTTGAGCAACCAGCTACTCAACTAAAAGTGGACAATCCACCGGCAACAAAACAACTGGAGAAACCCCAATCTCCATTGGTCATTCAAGAAATTTAGAAGGAGCCCACTGAAAATGTTGCCACACAGTCACCTGAGAAGAATACTAAGAGATCAATCATTAAGGTCATATCATCTGAACTAGCATAATAAAATCAAATCGATGAGGATGATGATGATTCTTTGAGTATTTTAGGAACCATTGATGTGGACAGTATGAGCACCTCCAAAATGATGAATATTTCTAATGTTATGCAATCTAGAATGCATAAGAAGAGACTGAAAGAACAAAGGGTTGAAGCAGAGACAATTCAGACTATAGTAGATATTTTATCTGGTCTACTATCGAAAACATCTATAGCACATCTTTCTAGACCCATTGGAAAAATTGGTCAGTTAGTTGCAGTGCATTTGATCAAATCAAGTCACTAGAAGATGTTGCTCAACTGTATGTTGAAAAGAGCCACAAGAAGAAATATGGAGAAAAATTGGCAAAGGATATTGATAATGGCAAAATGGCTCTGTCTCACAATAAAAGTCAGTTGAGAAAAACAATTGAAATAGGAGGAGCTTCAATGCTATTTTTATGAGATTAGCTAATGCATGAACTTTTTTTAAAGTTACTAGTGTAGATGCTAAACATTTTGATACAAATTATATATATATATATATATATATTACCTTTTCAATTTGGCTTTGTTGTCAAAGGGGGAGTAGAAATATGTATGTGTGTTTTTGAAAAATTTGTATAATTTATGTATTAAGGGGGAGAATGAGTAAATGTGCAAATTTGTTATGCATGCACACTTAGCGGTATTACTGTAAAATTTTCTAAGTGTTTCCATCAATTCCAAAGGGGCAGATTGTTGGCTTGACAATGATTGTAATATATTCATCACTTGTTGTCATTGATGAAACAATCTCACACACACATATGATTATATTGACTACCGGTGTAACTTCAATTGTTTACACTGTAAACTGGTATACCTTGTGGTTAATCTCTAATTAGTACTTTGTGTCAACCGGTATGTGCATAAGAGACAACCTGTGGTTATACTAAGTCGGCATCAAGATGAAGATCAAGATGGAGATTCAAGGACAATGGTTCATATGTTTTATTCAAACCTGTATTGTTATTCTTGTGATGAGTTACCAGCACCAAGTACTTGGTGGTTATTTTTGTGATGTGTTATGATCACTTGTCCAGATACACTGCACCTAGGGAATTGTGTTATGATTTCCTTAGGCTGACATAAAATCTGAATATCTATATATCGACATATCAGTAAATCTTTCATTAATGATGTATGCATGAAGAGAGAAAGTTTTTGTTGAAGAGTGATAAGTGTTAAGATGAAGAGTGTGTTGAATAGAAGTGTTGAATGTGCTTAGAAGGATCTGATTCAGCAAGTGCTGTGCTACTCAGAATAGATCAAACCATTCTTGTTGTTTTCTAACCATTACAACAAAATCAAATCCCTTAACCAGGTAAGCTCTAACAAGCTTCAATGTATAAATCCTCTAACAAGGTGATCCATTAGTTTGGATTAAGAAATCCTCCACCGAGGTTACTCCTAACAGGGTACTACCTTTAATAGGGTATAAGCTTCTAATCAAGCTTTGGGATTTCTAACAATATTCGCTCCTTGTAGAGAACTTTTTAGACCTTAATCGTGATGAATACTAAGAGGGGGGGTGAATTAGTATACCAAAAAATACTGAACTTAAACACTTAAATAGTTTAGCAGTGAACCGATATAATAGTTTTACTAACAAATCAGTTAACATAGATGCAAACCAAACAACAAATAAGGCATTCACCCATAGAAGCACAATCACCATAATACAAGAGATTTTGACATGTAAACCCAAATGGGAAAAACCATGGTGAAATGAAACTCACGAGTAACTATCTGCAGGATAGTAACCAGACCTGTTAAGGTCATACAATGTTCTTTACTAAAATAGATCCTGTTAGGAATCTCAATCTCTGTTAGCAGATAAGTTTGATTAAAGACTACCTTGTGAGAGGATTTTAGATCTACAGTTGTGAACCACCTTGTTAGAGGATTTACAAAGGCTTTGCTAGGCCTACCTAATTAAGGGTTACATACTTGTAGAAGATCTGAGTAATCAACAAGTAAGTGATCTAAATACTAGCATAATATGCATGGTTAGATCCTTGATACCTCATTGTTAATGCATTTCAGCATTACTTCAATCTTCAAAATCTTCACTATTTGTTTCTTCACACAGACCTAATCTTCTTCTATGATCGCACATGCAAAAACTTCATCAACCACACAAAACCCTAACACCCCCTAAAACCCTAGACATGATGTCCTTATAAAGGAATCTGATTTCATGTCAGTCTAATAGGATTACATTGCAAGTTCCTAGGTTCAGTGCATCTAGACACATTTGGTAACACGACATAGAATCACCACCAAAGTGTTGGTGGATGATAACTCATCACAAAAATAATACCGGTTGGTAACTCATCATAGAGTAATATCAATTCATTCATTTACCTATTACCGGTTCACATATTTTACCAATTACCGGTTCACACATTTTACCAATTACCGTTTTTCCAAAATGAAGACTGGGAAAAATGATAACAACCGCTTTGTTTCTTCATACCACTTTGGGATCCTCGAACTGCTTGAGGTCTTCATATCGCTTGGGATTGGCAAACACTTTCTGCAAAACACTGATGGTCTAAAGACTATAATACATGATACCGGTTGGAACAAATACCAGTTGAGCATAACTCATACATACAAAAAGTGATCTCAAAGCAAGTGTGTGTCCATCAATGACAATCACAACAACATCATCAAAAATGCAAACAATCTCCCCCTTTGGAATTGATGGCAACACTTACGAAAAATTTTGACATCTAAGTGTTTACAACAAAAATATGGCATGATCAAAATTACTCCCCCTAAGCATATACACTACCCCTTTTGTAGAAACTATAATGTATACTACTCCCTATAAAGTGGAAAAATCAAACCCTAGTTGTTCTCCCCTCCCCAACTCCAAGGAGAGAGAAGGGAGATTCACTAGGGTTGATGGTTTTCACTTAGGAGAGACTTTACATTCAAAAGAGGGGTTGAAACCCACAAGATCCAATCCCATGCAATGCAAGATTGGATTCTATATGAGTTTCAAGGGTTGTGATAGCAAGGATACCCTCTTTTGTAAAGAAATGTAGATAGAAAGATTGAACTAGGAATGCATGTAAAGTGGGAAAGATTCGCTTATAAACTGAGATAGGGATATAGGATGAAGCTGCGGACTTGGAATTAGCAGTACAATGTCGAGACGGCGCTATCCTGCAAATTTGACCAAAAGTTGATAGGACGATGGCACCTGGCGTGCACATGGTCCTCCGAAAAATCAGCGAAACGAAGGGGGATCTGTTCATCTCTGCACAAGGATTCCAGATCTTCAATTTCAGCCACATACTTGCAACCTACACACAGAAAAGAGAAGACGATTGGGGGGTTAGGGATTAGGGGTTTGCCCTTAGGTCAAACCCCGGTTTTGGAATTAACCAAGAAATGAGAAATGCTGTAAATGTAAATGACTGTAATGTAAAACAAGTACTAGTACCTTGTTGTAAGGATGTTTGTATCCTTATATACGAAGGTATAGATGTTGTTGTTTGTTGTATGTTGTATGTTGTAGCATGTGATCTCCTCTTCAATGGTTGAATCCTTGTCTTGAATGCAACACCTAGCCTTGAATGGAGACTTAGAATGATCAATTGTTTGAAGGAATGTTTGAATGCTTGAATGCTTGAATGCTTGAATGTTTGAGTATCGTTTCCAAGCCTTTTTCCCTCATACCAAAATGAGAGAGGAAAAGCAGTTTATATACTTGTCAATTAGGGTTAATAGACTGATTTTCTCGACCTTAGGCCGACCAGGAAATGTTATTTTCCAATTTGCAAACAAAAAGGCCCGAAGTCCCATAGGAGATCAGGCCCAAAATAGGGCACCCTAGTCTTGAAGGACTAGGGCACTAGGCGCTCTGGTCCCACCTCCCGGGACAGCAGGGTGCAAGGAGGATCAGGCCAGGGTGCTGGAAAAATGCAGTTTTTGATGTCATGAACAAGTTTCGGGGTCTCCATTCAGGTTCAGTGTTGCGTCGCCATCGTGAAGACCCAAATGCGGTCGAAATTGCAAGTGTCGCAATTTTAGGATGCTACATTTAGCCCCCACTTTAGCGAGAGTATAAGCGTACGCTCATACTTCCGGTAAAGTACAAGGAAACAATATTGAAAAACTTTCACCACATCAAGGAGGCAAGATACACCCAGCCCCCAGTGGACTAAGGATCTTACGACTTTGATTGACAAAGTAAAAGGGAAGATCACGAGGGAGAACCATGACTGTCAGTAGTAAGGTTCCCTCACTATGAGTCATGCAAGAAAGATATCAAAAATCTTCAAGGCAAAATTTGTCAAGAAATTTTCAAGTATCTTGAAAAGATATGAACGGGATGTATGCCCCCCTACATTAAAGCGATCGCACACACCTCACCGAGGGTGATTGCTTTAAGGTAGTGATACATATAAGAAATGAGAAGGGAAGGAGCATGTTATCACAAGGATTTAGCCCCCAAGTGTGAGATAAGCCCAAGGATAATAGACACAAAACACAAAGCACATAGTGACTTCGCTTTCCTCGGGGTCAGTATGCTGTATGATTATTCATGTATATCATATGTATGTATGCATAATTGTTCTTCATTCCCCAATCAAGGAAGGTCACCTAGAAGAAGGGAACACATGTGTCTTTTGAGTCAACATGAGAGAGATCGAGAGATCTCAATGTTTTGCATCGTCCTCAAGTAGACAACACTAAGGACAACAAATAGAAGAATGAGAGTAACATATAGAAGAAGTAACAAAAGAAATAGAGGAGGAGAGAATCTGCTATGCTAATGAAACTAGTCTAGCACGTCATCTACCCCCCGATCTTGCTGATCAATGTTTCGGGAAGGCAGGGAACATGCTAGAGGAGGAACATCCAACACAGCAGATGGAGCTATCACAAGATCCAAACAAGGGCTATGTTCATGTTCCAAGCCACGTTGTTCTTGTCTAGGAGCTAGGATAAGTGCTTTAGAAAATTCATTAGATAAATGGTTATCAATATCAACAAGTTCATATTCACTATCAGAAGCAAGATAAGTAACATTTTCATCTATATCATCATCAATATTTATAAAAATAGGATCTTTAACTCACACAGGATCAAGACCATCATGCATCTTATGTTTAGGAGATTTCGGCTCAATTTCCAGCTGAGGAGAAAATGGAATAATGCTAGTTGAAGGTGTTTTTGGGGATTGTAAAGTTTGAGCTCTAAGACGATGCTTTCGCCAGCGTTCACATGCAGAACGATTTCGTCTAGTCTTAGTAGGAAGTTGCGAAGATTGAGGAGGAGGAATGTTCTCATCCTTATCACTTGGGTGTTTAGGTTGTGGTCTCTTAGGTTGAATGATAGGAGAAGAGGAAGGTCTCTTCTCTCCATAAGAGGAAGGAGGAGGAACTGCTCCATATAAGGGAGGAATATTTGGTTTAGGAAGGAGACCAATTCCATCATGACGAGGAGGGATAGGTCTACTTTTAGGAAGTTTATTAGATATAGGCATAGTCACATCCATAGGGATGGGTTGGGAATCTTATTGAGGAAAGACATTAGTTTTATCTTTCAAAGGAAGAACTTCCTTCTCAAGAACAATAGGAATGTCAAGTTTGGGTGTTCTAGGTTCACTTAGAGAAAGGATCATATCTTTTTTCCACTTTTGATAAGATTTGAAAAGATGATCACTTCGCGGAGGAAGAGATTGGAATTGTTTAGGCCAAAAGTAATCAATAGGAACGCTAGAAGTTCTTTCAGCTGGTTTAAAGAGACTATGATTGACAGTAACAACTTCACCATTATGGGGAAATTTCAAACACTTGTGAATAGGAGAAGCAATAGCTTTCATGGAAGATAGCCAAGGATAGCCAAGCTTCACACGAAATTGTTCGGAAGATGGAATAATAGCAAAGTTCACATCAAGGGATTTGTTATGAACTTCAATAGGTAATGTAATAGAACCAATTGCAGGAGAAGAAAATGCATCAAATAATTTCACAACCACATCTGTTTCATCATAGATTACTTGATTCAATTGCAAAGTAAAAAGAAATTCTTCAGTAATGATATTAACCATACAAGAAGGATCAATAAGCACTCCACGGCAAGGTGTATTTTTGACTTTTGCAACTATATATAAAGGACCATCAGGTGCCCTGATAGTTTCACTAGAATCAAAGGTGATGGAAAGTTCTTTAGGGATTTTCTGCTGCTCCACAAAGTTAATCACATTCGGAGTCATAGACACAAGATCATCAGGTGAGACAGAGGAATCAGTAGAATCAATCGCATTAGAGGTATGAGAAGGTAATGGATCAGTGAAAATCTGAAGATTTTGGTTAGGAGGAGCTACAGATGTATTGCCTTTATCATTCACTCCAGAAATAGAGATAGTATTATTATCAATCAAATCTTGAATTTTACCCTTTAAAGCAAAACATTTTTCAGTATCATGCCCAGGTTGATGATGAAATTGACAAAAAGATTTGTTATCAAAATAAGGTGAAGTAATCTTTGCAGGATCAATTTGCCTTATAGGAGGAAGAGTAAGCACATTTTGTTCCAATAACTTATTCATAATACTATGCAATGATTCATTCAAAGGAGTAAACTTTCTTTCTTTCTTGAAAAACTTAGAAATAGGAGACACACCTGATGCTGCATTCACATTGTTGTTGATGATGTTTTCATTGAACTTAATGGACTCTCTGTTCGGTTTAAACTTCCCAAATGGTTGTTGACTACTATCACCCTTATCACTCGGAGCCATAGGATGTGATTGTTCCATTTGACTCACAGTCAGTTGATAATTGTGAAGAGTTGCGCACAACTGTTGGAAAGAAGTAAACTCAGAAAACAGGAGTTTTTCTCTAATGTCTTTTTGTAAATTAGAAATAAAAATTCTTTGAATATCATTGTCAGGCACTGGAAAGGAAATTTGAGCATACAAATGCTTATATCTACCAATGAAATTAGTCACTTTTTCTTTAACACCTTGTTTACAATGCATTAAATCAATCAAAGTAACTTTAGGACTTATATTGTTTTGAAATTGTTGAATGAAAGCATTTGCAAGTTGTTCGAAAGAAGTAATAGAATAGGAAGGCAACGAGCAATACCATTGTAGGGCTTTGTCTCTTAATGTTCTAGTAAACAGTTTTGCAAGCAACCTTTGGTCATAAGCAAAATCAGTACATATTGTTTGAAAGGTCTTAACATGTGTTAGAGGATCACCCTTACCATTATAAAGTTCCAAGTGCAGAATTTCAACATGTTTAGGGGGGATAGCTCGAACAATGTCAAGAGAAAGTGGGCTCGCAACATCAAATGTGGGCACACTAAACTTAGATTGGTTCATAGAGGCAATTTGTTGCTGTAAAGAAGAGACAGTTTGTGCAAGATTGTTAATGGTCGCTTCAGTCAAAGAATTCATATTAGACGTGTTAGATTGTGATGGAGGTGTTATGTTATTGAAAGAAGGTAGAGAGTAAGGTGGTGGGACACTATGATAGTTAGTCATAGGAGATGATTGGATAGGAGGAACACTACAAGGAGGAATGGAAGGGTTAAATGAATTGCCCCCTTGCGTCATGTTCATTTGTGGAGATACAAGAGGAACACTCATTGAAGGAATGAATGAAGAAGTTGGATTGAATGAAGGAAGAGGGTTAATTGAAGAAGAAGGATTGCCCCCATGATTAGTGATCATAGGAGGAATGTCTTGTATTGAAGTAGTCATTATGTTTGATGTAAAAGTAGATATACTAGCAATAGGAGTCGTCAAAGGAATAGAATGATTAACTTGAATAGGAGGTTGTGTATACCCTAAGGTTTCGGCACAACTCTTCATAGGCATCACATTTGAATCCACAATGTGTGCAATACCACACAAAATATCAATTCCATTCTTATCACTTTGAAGCATACATTTTAGACCCTCAATTAAAGGAAGAGCTTGACTATCAGAGTATTCTTGAGACATCCATTGTCGAAAATCATCAAATTGGTTATCCAATTTTGAAAGTTGTTCTACAGAAACCTCATGGAGAGCTTCTTCATCATTAAGAGGATTAGAGGAATTACCCATGTCCTCGTTAAAAAGGCCATTCAAATTAGGTTCCATTTCCTCAGTAATTAAACCTTGGAAAGACTTAATTCTAAGGCTTCATCTAACGGGAATAGTGTAGGTAGGGCTTATTGTTGTAAAACTCATGCACTAAAGAAAGAGAGAAGATTTTGAATTTTAGAGGTAGCAAATTTCAGTAAAACCAGCCAATCTTCTAGATTTAAGCTGTTAAATACAATCAGGACAATCTCCAGAAATTTCAAAAAAAAATGTCCGGGACCGTGGCGCTCGGGGTGCACACGGTCCTCGCAACTTTTTTCGAAATTTGCAGGGATGAAAGTTATGATGATTTTACAGCTAACCTGAAAAAATTGAGTGATTTTATGATCTGTAGATAGGCCAAATTAAAGTTGCAATCTCAAAATTGAACCCTACCAAGATTGTCGAAAAATGCAAAATTTGAATTTTGAAAAAGAGAGGGAAACTGAAATTTTGAATTTTATGATTTTAGAGGGAATACCAAAAGCAATGCAAGTTTTGAAATTTGAAAATTGACTCAATTTCACGCAAAATTCAATTTTGAAAGTGGAAATCAAAGTTGTTGTAATTAAGCACTTAATTTCAAAAGTCGCAAATTGCAAAAATTTGAATAAATCACTAAAATTTCGAATGAATGATAACACACTTTTCAGATTTAGGACTGTAAGAAACACAATTTTGACACAAATTTCAATTTCAACAATTTTTGAATGATTAGAAGCCTCAATCCAAGCAATCACTAGACCAACTTTGATTATAATTTTGAAAGTGTTAGAATTGATGAAATCAGCCAAAATTCTGGATTTTAGCAGAAAAATACAGTAAGATCTAGCTCCCGAAATTTTGGAAAAAATGTTGGGGACGATGGCGCTCGGGGTGCACACGGTCCTCGCAACTTTTTTCCAAATTTTCAGGGATGAAAGATATTGTGATTTTATTGCGGAATCCAAAGTTACAACCGATTTGGAGATGTTTTGATCAGTGAAATTGTCAGACAAAGGTTGAATCAAGAGGGTTTCAAAAATTAGGGTTTTGACACTTAACCACTTAATTTTTAGAATTAAAGCACAAATATGAATTGATAATGTGTAATAGAAGGGCAGATGTAAAACAAGCATTAACAATTAAACATTTCACAAGTTTAATTACTTAAAAGGAAAATTTAGGGTTTTTATGCAATTAACCTCTAAAATTTTGCAAAAGATCAAACATGGAAATGTAATCAAGGAATCCAATTTTCAGATCTAACTATGAATAATCAGAAAGGATGTTCACGTCGGGTTCACCAAAATGTAAAGCGGAAAAATCAAACCCTAGTTGTTCTCCCCTCCCCAACTCCAAGGAGAGAGAAGGGAGATTCACTAGGGTTGATGGTTTTCACTTAGGAGAGACTTTACATTCAAAAGAGGGGTTGAAACCCACAAGATCCAATCCCACACAATGCAAGATTGGATTCTATATGAGTTTCAAGGGTTGTGATAGCAAGGATACCCTCTTTTGTAAAGAAATGTAGATAGAAAGATTGAACTAGGAATGCATGTAAAGTGGGAAAGATTCACTTATAAACTGAGATAGGGATATAGGATGAAGCTGCGGACCTGTAATTAGTAGTACAATGTCGAGACAGCGCTGTCCTACAAATTTGAGCAAAAGTTGACGGGACGATGATGCCCAGCGTGCACACGGTCCTCCGAAAAATCCGCGAAACGAAGGGGGATCTGTTCGTCTCTGCACAAGGATTCCAGATCTTCAATTTCAGCCGTGTACCTACAACCTACACACAGAAAAGCAAAGACGATTGGGGGATTAGGGATTAGGGGTTTGCCCTTAGGTCAAACCCTGATTTTGGAATTAACCAAGAAATGAGAAATGTTGTAAATGTAAATGACTGTAATGTAAAACAAGTACTAGTACCTTGTTGTAAGGATGTTTGTATCCTTATATGTGAAGGTATAGATGTTGTTGTTTGTTGTATGTTGTATGTTGTAGCATGTGATCTCCTCTTCAATGGTTGAATCCTTGTCTTGAATGCAACACCTAGCCTTGAATGGAGACTTAGAATGATCAATTGTTTGAAGGAATGTTTGAATGCTTGAATGCTTGAATGCTTGAATGTTTGAGTATCGTTTCCACGCCTTTTTCCCTCATACCAAAATGAGAGAGGAAAAGTAGTTTATATACTTGTCAATTAGGGTTAATAGACTGATTTTCTCGACCTTAGGCCGACCAGGAAATGTTATTTTCCAATTTGCAAACAAAAAGGCCCGAAGTCCCATAGGAGACCGGGCCCAAAATAGGGCTAGGGACTAGGGCGCTGGGCGCCATGGTCCTGGGGGACCAGGGCGCTGGGCGCCCTAGTCCTGAAGGACTAGGGCACTGAGCGCTCTGGTCCCACCTCCCGGGACAGCAGGGTGCAAGGAGGATCAGGCCAGGGTGCTGGAAAAATGCAGTTTTTGATGTCATGAACAAGTTTCGGGGTCTCCATTCAGGTTCAGTGTTGCGTCGCCATCGTGAAGACCCAAATGCGGTCGAAATTACAAGTGTCGCAATTTTTGGACGCTACACTCCCTTACAGATATAAACATGAAAGTATACATAACATGCATCAAAATTTTAAATACAGAATACTACTCCCCCTTTGCCAACAATGACATAGTACAACTGAATAACCCCTGCTTCCATTATCATTAAAATCATAAGTGTTTATGACAATAAAGAGTGAAACTTGTCAAAAAATGATTTAAAGTCTTGCATAAATGTCTTCATGGATAAAGACCATGACTCAAGCAATGAGGTAGCAACCTCACTTTCTTTTTGTATCTGGAAAACCTATTCCTCCATGGCATCCAAGTTACTCATCCCTTGAGTGACCATTAAGGCATCCAGATTGAGATAACATTTCTGAAGTATTTGCAGTCTTGGTAGTAGAACCAGTTGAAGTTCCTACAAATCTCATTTATGGTTGCTGATCTCTAACTCTATTCTTGCAGTCTGGAGTTGAAGCCAGTGAATGGTTTGCCCATATATGGTGAAGGAATCATAGGGCATCTTGAAGGTGCTTATGTATGTCTGCAAATCAGATTGTAGTTTTTCTTTCTGAGCAAGCACATCATCATATAATAGATGGGGTTGGCATATCTTACTAAGCAGTAGATTCCCCTCATCCATAGCATCTCTTATGTCCTTCTATGCCTTCTGAAGTTCAGACTGGAGCTCATTTAACTTCTTCACTAAGGTAGTGTTCAGTGCCTTTTGATGCTTCTTTTGAGCATTGGCTTCAACAACATCTTCTAGGCATTGCACCTGGTCCTCTGCAACTATGCATAAGAGTTTCAGTTGAGCTAGAGAGGAATCGGTACTAGGGATGTTGGTACCGGGCATCAAACTGGCAAGAGTTTCTACCGTAGTTTGAATAACATCTTGTTTCTTCTTCCTCCTTAGCACTTCCAGTCACTCTTGGGCAAGCTTAATACTTTGCAGCAACTCTATTTCATTTGTAAATTGGAGGTCAATGGGACTGATAATATCAACCGGTTTGGCTTGACTACCGATTTCCTTTGGGGTCTCCATTTGTACGCTCTTTGTCACTTCCTCCTTGTCCTTGGCTTTTTTCTTTTCTTCTTCTTCCTTCTTTTTCTCTTCTTCTTCTTTCTTTCTTTTCTCGTCTTCCTTCTTCCTTTCTTCTTCTTTCTGTTTCTCTTCTTCTTTCTTCTCCTCTTCCTTCTTCTTCTTCTTCTCCTCTTCTTGTTTCTTCTTCTCCTCTTCCTGCTTCCTCTTCTCCTCTTCTTTTCTCTTCTCCTATTCATGTTTCTTTTCTTCTCCCTTCTTCTTCTTCTCCTCTTCCTGTTTCTTCTTCTCCTCTTCTTCTTCCTCTTATCCTCTTCTTTTCTCTTCTCCTCTTCCTCTTTTCTCTTTTTCTCCTCTTCTATTTGTTTCCTCTTCTCTTCCTGTTTTCTCTTTTCCTCCTCTTGTTTCTTTTTCTCATTCTCTGCTTGCTCTTTGTCAGCCTTTTCTTTGTCTTGTTTCTCCTTGTCCACTTTCTCTTTGTCAACTTTGTCCTTTTCTATATCTAGGGTGACATTTTCACCATCCAAAGCATCAACATCAATAGGGTCCATTTGTTCAATGACTGGTTCTCCTACACTGTCATACACCTCATCCAGTTTTTCAATTTCCAGTTCTTGTTCGGCCTTCTTGTTGGCTTCGGACACTTGGTGCAACCTCAGAGTGGCTTTGGCATTAGAGTGGGTATCTTTTACCACTCTAGGGACTTTCCCTTCTAGCATCAAGTGTCTCCTTCTTCTAATGAAAAAGAGGCCTTTATATTTTTCCATAACTTCATAAAGTTCTGAATTAGACACATCAAGAAAATATTGAGCAAATATTTCCTCTCTTATTTCCTGTTCCTTTTCTATGGCAATGCACCATTTGTTATCTAAAGAATTGTATAAACAATCTGGTGTCACAGATTTAATTTCTGATGGTGACCAATCATTAATACATAAATATTGAATGACTTCTTGTTCTACTTCCTCTTTCTCATTGTCATTGAAATCATCAAAATAATCTACTAAATCACTCGACATTTTTCTCCTAATATTCTTGATAGTTCTTTGATAATGTGTCAAAGGTTTGTAAGAGGAAATATCAATATTTATCGGTGTTGATGATGCCAGTTCATTGCTGGTTGCCTTTGTCTTCTTCCTCATTTGCCTAGTCTTCTTAGCTTGTTCTTCAGATTCTGTGTCCTCTGAGTCCGGTGTGTTGCCTTTTGTCTTTTGCTTCCTCTCTAATACCTTGGTGGGTGCAACTTCCGGTTTCTTCTTTGTCAATGACCGCTTGGTCACTTTAGGACTTGCTGAAGTAACCGGTGCCGATACAGATGGTACTGCCTTTCACTTCTTTACTGAAGGCTCTTCAACCGGTGTAACCCTTTCTAGATAGGTGTCGGTTCTCTTCTTCTTAGGATCAAGCAATGAGGAAAGTAGGGTAGAAGCATACCCGTCTAGCATATCATACATTACCTCATATCCCATAGGTTCCACCTTTTCTTTTCTAGGCTTAACCACCTCCATTATACACTCATCTACTCTGATGGTGAAGCAGATGTCCTCTTCATACTTCTTGACAATATCACCAGATATTCTCACCCTTTGGCTCATCTTGCATCTAAACTCATCAAATTATTTGTTCAGGACTTTAGGATAACTGGTTCCAACTACTTGAAGACTTTCTCTGATTTTCTTGGTAACCGGTTGGTCAGCAGACCACAAAATATCACCGACTCCTGGGAAATAGCCTTGGAAGTAGAAGAACAATCCGACCAATAGTTGTCCAAATTTAAATTTCAAGGAATTGTCCTATTTAATTGACTTCAAGTTCACCAGAAGTTGCCTTTCATATAGGTGCATAAATCAAACAAAGCATCTTCCATGATCATCCTATAGGTGGCATTTTCCGCTGCAGCAAAGACAGAGTTAATTCTGCTAGCATGGAATGTTCGGTACCCTATCACCATGCAAGCATATTTGACCAGATCATCCTTGATGGTATTGATGGTCATTCCCCATTGGTCACTCATAGAACCCATGAGCTTGGTCATTTCCATCTTAATGACTTTCCTTAGGGTTGGCACATCTCCAACATTACAGAAATTGGTGACGGCATGAATCGCTTCCAGTGTGATGTCATGTGTCCACTCTAAATACATTTTGTCATTGTGCACTCTACTTAGAATAATGCAGATGTGATCATCTGTAAATTCTTCAAGGAAATAGACTACATTGTGAAGCTTCTTCTTTTCCAAGATGTTATATTCTAGTTTGATCTTCTTGTCCTTCCCACAGAATAAGCTTAACGGAGAATGGATCACTAGAGATTCTAGGTCTTCAATTTTACAATCAATATAATCTGAAATACCTTCCTCAACTATAACACCAGCGGGTATTTGGGATAGGGCATTATATTTTGCCTTCTGTTGGATGAAATCTACTGAATCAACAGGTGCACTAGAACTAGAGTGCGATGCAGAAGCCATGATAAACAGGGAAACTCAAAAAATACCTTCGTAAGTCAAGATTTAGGGCTTTCAAATTCCACTTCACCACACACTAATTTGGTTACTAAATTACCACTTTGAGTTCTACACTTGACCGATTGATATTATCTTCTGATTCTTCTTCAAAGTTTTGAAATCTCTTTGAATCACAAGACAAATCGCCTTTTGTCACTCTGCACTTGAAAACTTCTTCGCTTGCAAATTGATAAGTGAAAATGACTTGAAAATCCCTTTTAAATGAATTCTTCACCTACCATAATAAATACTCCACCATTAGGGCATAAACCCTAATTTGCCTTTTACCATTTCTGATCTTCTGCCAATTGACAAGTATCACATATTGGTTAAGGTCTTTTACCGGTGTAAACCGAAGGTTCGAAACATTTCCCCTATTTGTTTCCCCCTAAGCTTTTCTGTAGCTTAGTTTGTCGGTTTAGAGATTTCCACACTAGGTGCATAAACTGGTTCTTCTTGAGTCACTTCTTCTGGCTTCTTTTTCCAGGTTTTCTTCATATCCACTTGAACAGTTTCAACATCAATCTTTCCTTCTGGAGTGACTGGTATATCATCAGATATATTCTTTCTCGTTCTGCAGAATTTTGTTGTGTGACCCTGTTAGGAATCCCATAGATACTGAGAGGGGGGGGTGAATCAGTGTCTAACTGGTATTTAATATTTCTTAAATTAAAACATGCAGAACATTTTATAATGGTGTACTGGTATGCAAGAAATAATGTAATAAACAAAATCAAGAACATCCACATGAAAAGCACACCATAACACAAGGTTTTAACGAGGAAACTCGGTGTGGGAAAAACCTCGGTGGGATTTGTGACCCACAATATTCACTCACTGGCCAATAAGAGAATATTACTTACAATAGGGGTCTGCACATGTAGGAAGGTCAACTGCCTAGAGCTCACTGCTCAATGGGAAGTCTCACTGACTGACAATGAGGATTATACAAATCCAATATCTTGTATTGCTTTACAATAGCATCTATAATGCCCGATCCAGTACCGGTTGCTTCTCTGCTTCTTACATAAACCCTTAGCCTATAGTTCACATAATAGGTCTACCTAATATTTTTCCTCACTCCTTACTCACTACAAAATGTCTACAATGATCTCTTTTATATATAAGAGTCATTTTACAATTTGGCAAGTCGGCTTACAAAGTTTTTACAATAAGAAAAAAAATATAATATAACATAATCCTATCGGCCTCTATGTCGGTATACTTCTTTTCTTTGTGCCGATGCCAGTGTCTTGAGTGCTGGTGTAGAGTGTGATCTGCTGATGCCGGTATAATGCCTTTGCCGGTATCATAGGATTGCAAGGTTGCCATCAATGACAAAACCTTCAATCACATACAATGTCTCATTGGAGTGTGCATATGCCAACAATCTCCCCCTTTAGCATTGATGGCAACACTCATGAGAAATTTCAAAAAAAATGTATCCAAAAATGTGAAGTCCAAAAATGTTACCAAAAATGTGTGTGCTCCCCCTGAGCATGTGATTCCTATGATATATTGAATTTTCTCATCCCACTACTCCCCCTTTGGTATCAATGACAAAGGTTGTCAAGATGTCAGTAGAGTTTGTAGCTTCAACCTTGTAACTGGGTGGTTAGAATTTGAAAAAGATCTCCCAAAATCAAGTTTATACTGTCCATAAACTTCTTGCTATCCTTTATTGTTGTCTCTGTTCTCTTCACTGTACCGGTGAGATGCTGCAAATTCTCTGCTGGTGTTTTTTGTCCCTGTATTAGTGCTTCAGATACTTCCTTCTGTAGTGATGCTAGATAGTCCAATCTTGGACTTAGTTTTGATCTCAAATGTTTTGCCTTATTCACTATTCTTTCTCTCTCTCTTTCCAATTTAAGTAAGTCTTCTTCAAAATTTGTTTTCTTCTCCTCAAAAGATGATAGTGTATCTGGTGAGTTAACAAAATTATCTGCAAGTTTACTAATCTCATCCTGTACCTTGCTCATCTTCTTGTCTATATCTATAGTCAAAAAGTTTGTCTTACAGGTGTCTTTGTACAGAGTCTTTGTCCTTCAACAAATTACACAATTTTGGTAGAAGTGTGTCAAAATCTCTATTACACTTCTTTATTTGCTCATCAAAGAATTTTTGTTTTTCAATTTCTACTTTATCTTTCAATGACTCTTCCTTTATTTTCTCAATGTTTTCTATGATATATTTACACAGTGTATCAAGTTGTCCTAAAGAATCTTTATTGTCTATATTACAGTTAGGAGCAATTACCTTCAAAATTGGCATGGTATCATCAATTGCCTTGTATGCTTGTGAGCTGCAGTTTGTTATCTTTTTGATTGAATCTAATAGTACCTCAGTCACATTAGTTGTTATGAAACCTGATGATGATCCAACAATCTGAGTACCGGCGGAAATAACCAAGCTTGTATTAACCTCTGGTAGGTCTGTTTGTGTCTGCATTTCTTTAAGCAATGGTTTTTCTATTTCTCCAGTTGCCGGTGTCACTATGTCCTTATGTTCCTGTTCCTGTTGTTGTTGTTCCTGTTCCAGAGCCTTTTTCTTTGTTTGTTGTATTGTCTCAGTCTGAGTCTCTACCTTTTTCTCTTTGTCTTCTACTAATTTTTCCTGTGTGTTTTTAGTTTCCTCAGCTACCAGAGGCTCACTAGCCATGTCAGTCTAATCAGCTGTAGCTTTGTCTACCACTATGTTGATCTTTTGAGTATCAACATCCATAGTATATAAGACTTCAGGATTAGTATTACCATCCTCTACATCCATATTCTTAGTTGTTGGTGATCTTCTGTAGCTATTGTTTTTACTAGTGGAGTAATCAAAGGAGGTGGGGGTAAGTTGTCTCTAACCTTGATACTAGGTGGTCCACCAACTTTACCTTTACCTTTGTCTCTATCTTTCTGATAAACTTTTATGGGTTTGGGGTTCCTGTATTCTTCTTGTTTTTCTTTTTCAACTAAGAATATATCCCATCCATTTTCTGTTTCCTCAGTCACCTCATTAATTCTTCCAACCATTAAAGCAATGTGTCGGTGTGCAGTAGAAAATACTGACCAGTTGGCTTGAGCAATTAGGTCATCAATTTCTTTGGGTGAGTTTACCAGATAAACAACAAGTAGCTTTTCAATCTTTATTTTCTTGTCTAGTTCTATTATTGCTTGTCTTCTTGCTTCCAGTCTCTTAAATAGTTCATCTAGAATTTCATTTACTACTTCCATCAAAAACTTCTTATACATATCCATATGCAATATAACACTATTTTCAACTTGTTCTTTTTCATCAACTGTTAAAGTGTCTTATATTTTCTCTATATTTTTCAATTTACCTTCCTCTGTAATTTCATTCAGCAGTATATCAAGAGGGGCCAAGTCTTTGTTTGTCCTCTTCTTCTTTTTGGGTGTCAGTTTCTTCTTCTTTGGTGTAGCCTTTCTTACCAGAGATCTCACTGCTTGTTGTTTTTGTCTTGTCCTCCTGGGTGAGGGTGTGGTTGCCGATGAGGTATCTCTTTTCCTTACAACTCTTTTGAAAGTTGCAGGCATGTCACTCCCCGAAGAAGTACCTATCGGTGATAGGTGAGTTTTAGGTTGTGGAGCTACTAACTCATCCTCTGTTATACCAGTTTTCTTCAACACATCTTCTTTGATGGCCTTTACTTGTCTGGAACCTTTCCTTACAACTGCCTCAACCTTTTTCACTCTTTTCTTTGATTGTATTTGGCTTTCAATAGTTTCTGCACTACCAAATATTTCTTCCTTAGGTTCTCTAGGGGCTTCTAGAAGTGCTTTAGCATATGTTTCAATTATATGATCATCTATTTCATAGCCCATCTCGATTACCCAAACTGTCCTAGGGATGACTGCTTCCATCTAGATTTCATCCTTCTTGATTACAAAGCATATTACATCTTTGTATTTGTCGACAATCTTTTGTGATAACCTGATTCTTTTCTTCATTTTGGCCTTTAATGCTTAAAAAAGTCATGAATATTGTTTTCCTTGTTTTCTCCCATGTTATTGAATAGTTTTGTTAACTGTTTACCTACCGGTATATCATAACCAAGTTCTGTGTAGCCTATACTGGGAACCTATTTTTTTATATGTAGCATCAGACATACTAACAAATTTCCAAACCTGAAAGTTCCTTTCTTGTCCTTCTTAATCTTTCCAAGGTTGTCAATTAATTCATCTTTTAACCACTCACATATATCAATCTATGCATTATCTGTGACCATATCATAAGCACTCTTAATGCATAAACTTGAAACTGAATTGAGTCTATTTTCATGAGTAGCTTTATACCCTAAAAATCATGCTGATAAATCTCATATTAATGTCTGTTACATCATTAACTCTTAGGGAACTTTTGTCGAAAGTTGCACCAGTTAGGTTTGTAACTAGGTCATTGGATACCTTCTTGGTTTTATCTAGCCTTTTACCGGTGGTCAGTAACCCTGTGACAACTTTCACAACTTCCTTAGTGATTTTGTGGACTGCATCTAACCAAAATAATTCACCATGTACCCTGCTTAAGACTATCCTAATCACATCCTTGGGGAATTCAGGAATGCTAAGGATCTCTGTAAATCCTAGGGTTTCAATGATCTTGTGTTCATCTTTTACATTGCCAGTTTTATCACATATCATAGTTTTAAACATGGTTTTAATCTCTTCATCTCCTAGTTCCTCAATGTTGCAGTGGATGTAAATTCTGGGGTCTTCAGCATAAACAACTCCCTTGGGAATTTGAGAAAAAGCACTTAAGGTATCATCTTTCTTTGCTACCTTGGGAACTAACTAAAATACAGGCCTAGGTTTATTTATCACTTTGATAATAGTAGGGTTTGCTATATATTCAATTACAGAGGTGGATGCCATGATTAAATACCTTTTACTACATTTAGGATGGATGAATGCTTGGAGTGTTCTTGTCTCTTGCTCGAAATGCCTTAGCTCGGAATCTTCGCGCTCTTCGTAGGTTTGAAATCTTGGTGAAATGGAATGGAGCCAAAACCTCAACTTTATAGTGTCTTTTTGCCATCTACCACATTAAATGCATGTCGGTTAAGTATTCTCTTAACATTGTCTGTTGGTAAAAAGTAATTTTCAACTTCTTATCTCTAACCGAGGGAATAATAGCACATGTGTCATTAGATTGCCAAACCCTCAAGGAAACTTTCTTCAATTAGATGAAGAACTTCATGTCAATGGAGCACTGCTCTGTCCTCCCGGTGAAGCATCACTCTATCCTTCTGATGAAGCATTGGTTTGTTCTACTGATGGAGGAGTATTTCCAATATTTAGATCAGCTTTTCTAATCCACTGTTTTGAGAATTCTTGCTTAACTTCTTCAACTTTTTCTTTACCTTTCAAGCTAGAACTTTTGTTGTCTACCAATGTTCCTTTACTTCTACAGAATTTTGTAATATGCCCAATCTTGTTACATTCATAACAAGTTACATTATTCTTCTGAATAGCTTTCCCATAACCTATGTCGGTTTGTGTTCTGCATTGATTAGATAAATGTCCAAATCTTCCACAAACATAACATTTCACATTCATTCTGTAATTTTCAGAGTTGTGACCAACTTTGTTGCATTTAAAACATTGACCGGTGGGTGTTTTGATATTCTAATAATTTCTAGATCTACATTCATTTGCTCTATGACCATACTTATTATAGTTAAAGCATTTTCCATTGAATTTATAAGCATTAGGTTGTCTTACCGGTTTGTTGTGATCCTGAGTATTTGCAGTACCAGAGCTTTCACCAACTTCAAAGCCAATTCCAGAAGTGTCACCTTTAGGTTTTTGATTCTTCAGCAAGGTGCCAAGTTCCTCTGAGCTTTTCTTGAGTTTTTCTTTATGTTTATTTGTAATTTCTAGTTCTATTTCTAAGACTTCTTTTTGTCTCATCAGTTCATTTGAGTCATTCTGAGTATGCATCAAATCTATCTTCAACATGTCATTTTCATAGCTAAGTCTTGTGTTCTCATTTGCTACTTCACTTAGTCTTCTGGTCAATTCTTCTTCATTCTTCTTTCTATCCTCAATCTCCTTACAAAATCTCATAGTCATATCCTGCATCTCATTCTTTGTTGTCATGTTCTCTTGTTTCAACTTGCTTATCATATCATTAAGTGATTCATTTTCATCATTCTCATTTTTCAATTTTTTATAAAGTTTTCTTCTCTTATTTCTTGCAACAGTAAAATTTTCTTGAAGTGCCTGAATGATATCCTGAGCTACCCTTAAATCATCTTCTAGTTTGATATTTTTCAATTTATCCGTATCATAGTCTGTAAGAGCTCCCTCAAGTTGCTTCATCAAATTCTCCATCTTTACCGGTGTCAAGATCTTCCTCAAGCTGTTAGGCTTCTAAAAATAGAGGACCAAGCTCTGATACCAATTGTTAGGAATCCCACAGATACTAAGAGGGGGGGGGTGAATCAGTATCTAACCGGTATTTAATATTTCTTAAATTAAAACATGCAGAACATTTTACAATGGTGTACCGGTATGCAAGAAATAATGTAATAAACAGAATCAAGAACATCCACATGAAAATCACACCATAACACAAGGTTTTAATGAGGAAACCCGGTGTGGGAAAAATTTTGGTGGGATTTGTGACCCACAATATTCACTCACTGGCCAATAAGAGAATATTACTTACAATAGGGGCCTGCACATGCAGGAAGGCCAACTACCTAGAGCTCACTGCTCAATGGGAAGTCTCACTGACTTACAATGAGGACTATATAAATCCAATATCTTGTATTTCTTTACAGTAGCATCTATAATGACTGATCCAGTACTGATTGCTGCTTTGCTTCTTACATAAACCCTTAGCCTATATTTTGCATAATAGGTCTGCCTAATATTTTTCCTCACTCCTTACTCACTACAAAATGTCTACAATGATCTCTTTTATATATAAGAGTCATTTTACAATTTTCCAAGTTGGCTTACAAAGTTTTTACAATAATAAACAAAATATAATATAACATAATCCTATCGGCCTCTGTGCCGATATACTTCTTTTAGTTGTGCCGGTGTCGGTGTCCTGAGTGCCAGTGTAGAGTGTGATATGCTGATGCCGGTATAATGCCTTTGCTGGTATCATAGGATTGCAAAGTTGCCATCAATGACAAAACCTTCAATCACATACAATGTCTCATTGGAGTGTGCATATGCCAACAAACCCAATTTGTTGCAATGATAGAAAATCATTCCAATTTCTCTATAAGGTCCATTATTCATGTTTCCATTCTTCCTTCTGCATGTTGCAACAGTGTGACCATTACCATGATAGATCAAACAGGTTGCTCTCCAACTGGTTGCTGCTTGATAGCCACCACTACCTGACTGATGATTATAGGTATTAAACTAGTTTGGATTCCAATTCCCAGAGGGTTCAAGAAAAAATCCTTGACTCCTTTGAGGATACCTTTAGTTGTTGTGCATGACAGACTTGCATTCAAATGCTCTATGCCCAAACTTGTTTCATAAATAACAATTTCCATTGAATCTATTGGATCTAAGCTTATTGTTTAGAAAGTAAGGAAAGTTATTGTAAGCCTTGTTTCTACATACATTAGTAGTATGTCCTTCCTTGAGACAATTAAAGAAAATAGGTTTGAACTTTTTCTTACCTTTATCCTTTGATGTTAGTTGCTTCTTTGAAGCTACATCTTTTCTCCAGAGGTCTCACCTTCCTCATATTCAAAGGTTTAGCTGATTCAATCTTTTACTCTAGCTTAACAGTGCTCTTATTTAATTTGGCAAGTATTTCCTTTGACTTAGTGAGTTCTTTGGAAATAGTAGCATTGGATTCCTTCAAAGTTGCATTCTCAGAAATAGCCATGTTTAGTTCACCTTGTATTTCCTCTTTTTCCACTTTACTCTCTTGGAGATGAGTGGTCAGTGCATTGATTTCTTGCTTCAGCTTGGAGATCTCATGATCTTTGTCTTTTACCAGATCTCCAGCTTTCCTCCAGTTCTCAAGCTCTTGACACATTTTGATAGTCAGTCCTTCCAATTCCCTTCTTAGGTTAGTATTAGATTCATTCAGTTTTTCAACTTCTTCAACTAGGGCTTCCATGTCTGCATCATCAGAAGAACTATTTTCAGTAAGCTCCATCATTTTCTCAGCATGCTCTCTTCTCTTTGCTAGAGAGGCTTTATATTTGACTTTGAGTTCATCATAGGCTTTCTCAATCTGAGTGAGCCGATGAGTAAGTTCCCTCACAGTGTATTCCCCCATATCTCTTTCCAATTGCTTAAACTTATAGAAAGGTTGGCTCTGATACCAATTGATGAATATTAAGAGGGGGGGTGAATTAGTATACCAAAAAATATTGAACTTAAACACTTAAATAGTTTAGCAGTAAACCAGTATATTAGTTTTACTAACAAACCGATTAACATAAATGCAAACCAAACAGCAAATAACACATTCACCCACAAAAGTACAACCACCATAACACAAGAGATTTTGATGTGGAAACCCAAATGGGAAAAACCATGGTGAGATGAAACTCACAAGTAACTATTTGCAGAATAGTAACCAGACCGGTTAAGGTCAGATTGGTTAAGGTCATACAATGTTCTTTACCAAAATAGATCCTATTAGGAATCTCAATCTCTGTTAGGAGATAAGTCTGATTAAAGACTACGTTGTGAGAGGATTTCAGATCCACGGTTGTGAACCACCTTGTTAGAGGATTTACAAAGGCTTTGCCAAGCCTACCCGGTTAAGGGTTATAGACTTGTCGAAGATGTGAGTAATCAACAAGTAAGTGATCTAAATACTAGCATAGTATGCTTGGTTAGATCTGTAATGCTCCGCCAGGAACCCTAAAGGAAAACAACACAACTAGGCAACTAAAGGGTGAAATAAATTTTTTAATTAAAAATATTAAGAGAAAATTTTGATATTTACCAGAGAAACCATTCCCTCTTGTTTGATTTTTGTTTCGATATTTTGCTACGGCAATCCTTTTTAATATTTGTGTATCTTTGTGCTATAATAAGTTATTATAGAAATAAATTTAATCATTAATTAAATTTATTGGGTTATTTAATTTTGGAAAAAAAAAATAGTTTATTTAATTATTTTTTAAAAAAATGTATTAAATAAAATTTTGTGGAAGTGAATTTTATTGGAATTGGAAATTCATTTTTATGTTATTGTATTTAAAAATAAAAATTAATTAATTAATTAAAAAAATAATTAATTAAAAAAAATAATTAATAAAAACAAAATTAATTAAAAAAAAAAAAAATAATTAAAAAATTGATTTCACCCTTTAGTTGCCTAGTTGTGTTGTTTTCCTTTAGGGTTCCTGGCAGGGAATTACAAGATCCTTGATAGCTCATTGTTAATGCATTTCAACATTACTTCAATCTTCAAAATCTTCACACTCTGTTTCTTCACACAGACCTAATCTTCTTCTGTGATTGTACATGCAAAAACTTCATCAACCACACAAAGCCCTAACACCCCCTAAAACCATAGACATGATGTCCTTATAAAGGAATCTGATTTCATGTCGGTCCAATAGGATTACATTGCAAGTTCCTAGGTTCAGTGCATCTGGACACATTTGGTAACACGACACAGAATCACCGCCAAAGTGTCGGTGGATGATAACAAATCACAAAAATAATACCGGTTGGTAACTCATCATAGAGTAATACCGGTTCATTCATTTACCTATTACGAGTTCACATATTTTACTCATTATCGATTCACACATTTTACCAATTGCCGGTTTGCCAAAATGAAGACTGGGAAAATGATAACAACCGCTTTGTTTCTTCGTACTGCTTTGCGATCCTTGAACTGCTTGAGGTCTTCATACCGCTTGGGATCGGTAAACACTTTTTGTGAAACACCGATAGTCTAAAGACTATAATACATGATACCGGTTGGAACAAATACCAATTGAGCATAAATCATACACACAAAAAGTGATCTCAAAGCAAGTGTGTGTCCATCAATGACAATCACAACAACATCATCAAAAATGCCAACAAACCGGTTAGTTATCTATTACTACAGATAGTTAACTTGTGAGTTCCATCTCACCGTGGTTTTTACCTATTTGGGTTTTCCATGTATAAACACTTGTATTATGGTGGATGCTTTACTTTTTGTGGATGTTGTTATATCATTCTGGATTGCATGCATTGTGTTTAAAAGCTTTGTTAAGTTCATCTATCGGTTAGTGTCTGAAGTAGTTTTTAATTTGGTGTCACTGATTCACCCCCCCCCCTCTTAGTGCTTTTCAATTCCATTAGACCTTAACTGGTCAATTATCTATTACTGCAGATAGTTAACTTGTGAGTACCATCTCACCATGGTTTTTACCTATTTGGGTTTTCCACATACAAACACATGTGTTATGGTGGATGGTTTACTGTTTGTGGATGTTGTTATATCATTTTAGATTGCATGAATTATGTTTAAAATATTTGTTAAGTTTATCTACCAGTTAGTGTTTGAATTAGTTTAATTTTTGGTATCACTGAATCACCCCCCCCTCTCAATTCTTTTCAAGTCCATCAATTGGTATCAGAGCCTAACTTCTTCGAAGCCTAGTCTTTTAGAAGGGAGCCTTGAAACCACCATGGGGGACATGAGCTACTTTGAGATGGCTAGAGAGATTGAAGCTAGTAGAAATGAAATTGAAACCCTTAGGGTCAATCTGAAAGCTTCACAAGTCAAAAGGATAGAGCTAACTGAACAACTATAAGAGGTATCTGATAATAGTTCTTTAGATGAAGCCAATATTGATGCTTTAGCAGAGGAAGTTGAAAAGTTAAACGATGAGAAACTGAATCTGAGGAGAGAGCTAAATGGTCTCACTATCCATACGAGTCAGAAACTAGAAGCCAGAAGAGCTGTTGAAGATCTTATCAAGGAAAGAGATCAAGAGATTGCCAAGATCAAACGGGAAAATGTCACTATGCATGAGAATTTGGTTGAGGAAATAGAAGAAAAGGAGAATCTACAACAGATCTTTAACTTGCATCATCTCTCCAAATAGCTTATTGAAGCCAATGAGAAATTGGAGAAGTTCAGCAGAAGTTCTACCATGCTGGAAGAACAAATTCAATCACAAAGAATGAAGGGTGATATCTCTAGACTTGGTTTTCACACAGCTGAAAAAGGTAAATCCTCCGGTACAAAGAGTAACAATCCTAAGGACAAATTTTCTCTTAAGATCAATAAGCCTACCCGTAAGAAGGTCTTTAAACCTGTTTGTTTTGTTTGCCATAAACCTGGTCATACTGCAAAGGTTTGTAGAGACAAACCTAACAAAAATGTAAGTTACAATACTAATGGTAGGTATGTGTCCAAGAAATTTGAAGGTCATTGTTTCACATGTGGAATGTATGGACATAGATCTGCTGAGTGCAGATATGGAGCAAAAAATCCTGTACCACACATGCATCCAAGACCAAATGGTGACCAGATGAGGAACTTTGACAACCGGGTAAACCTGAATTGACAAAGACCCTATTGCAACTGGTTTAGTCCATTTGAGATGAAAATGGTAACAAATGTTATTTGCACCATCTATAATAACTTTAGTCATGTGGCTATGAACTGTAGAAGAAGAACAAGAAGAGGAAATGCAGGACCTTGGAGGTCATCTGGTATGGTATGTTATCACTGTAACAAACCGGGGCACTTAGCAAAATTTTGTAGATCCAGAAATAGAAAACCAATTAATTCTTCTAAGGATCGGGAAGGAAATCAGAAAGTTAATGTTGAAGAAACCAGAGAGGAAATGAATAGTATTTGGAAGAAAAGTGATGACTCACCTGGAGAAGAAATTGCTCCTTCACCCAGTGAAGAGAACCCTACACTGGTGACTTAAGCCTTTTTAAAATGGCTAAGGGGAGCTTAACGGTCTAGTTACCTTTGGACCCATTGAGAAAAATGAGTGGCAAAGAATTTTGAAACATGAAAGTTTGGTAACTTTTTGTTAATATATTATCAACTAGTTTTCTCCTTGAGGGGTGAAATTAGGGTTTGTAACCCTAACGAGCGAGCATTTAATGTAGTAGGTAAAAAGGATAAAATCAAGTTTTACTTTGTCATTTTTACCCTAACGCATTCGAGAAAGAAATTTGGAGCGATTGATGAGCTAAGAAAGATTGTTTTGTTGTTAATTGCCGAATTGTTTCGTGATTTATGAAATTAAGTTGAATTGAAGTTTATAGAAGGTTGAACTGGTGTGTAGTTAGGCATTTGAATTGATATATGGGGCAACGTGTATGAAACAAGGTATTTCTTTAAAACATACTACTTCAAATCTTGTTCATCTGGAATGGCATCAACTTCAAGGATTGTAGAGAGGTTAATTATTACTTCTGAGCCTATTGAAGTTGTAGAGGAAGAACAAATTGTGTTCTCTAATGCATTGTCACAAGTTCCGAGTGGATTTGTGTAGTTACATTGACTGCAAGATAGAAGATTTAGGATCTCTATACATTTATACACAACTGAAATGACTTTGTGATGAGAACGGAAAGATTGAAACAAAGTATGCTAGGGTTTTCAAAAAGGGTTTTCATAATGCCGATTACTTTCTTGAAGATTTTAAGGATGAGCATATCAGAATCATTTTGAGTTGATTTCATGGAGAGAATATGTATTTAGAAAGAACTCACACAATAACTAAGGAAGCCATTCAGGCTGTAACTAGTTATTTCTTAACTGGTGAAGTACCTGTTCTTAGACAAATTTCAAAAGACACGGTATTCTCTTTAATGAGTTCTACTTCTGATAAGAGTGCCTTTTCTATCAACAATATTAGAGACCCTGCAATGAAACTAGCAGCAATGGTGATAGGTTATGAAGTATTTTACTCTAGTAGACTTAATAGTGTTCCATCTGCAACAATTCATATTGCTCACAGAATGATTATTGATAATGCAAATTATGATCTTTGTGCAACCATCAAAAGGCAATTATTTCAAAATTTGTAATATGTTAAAAAGGATAACAGTCAAAAATTTAAGTATGGTCAGCTATTGGTTGGATTATTCTTCTATTTCCAGAACTTTCTACCAGGAATTGGAGACATTGAGTGGTCAAAACACCCACCAATTACTACACAAATCGAGAACAACATTAAGGCAGTAAAGAATACCTTCCCTACAACCATGAATAAGTATTTTAATGAATTTAAGAAAAAGATAAGCATGAGAATGAGACTACCAGAAGATGTGGTAAGGCACTTTGCAAAAGACATAATCTTTACTATTACCACTGACTTTTGCTTGACGCAAGAAATTGAGCCAAGGGAACAAGAGATGGAAGACATGAGTTATGAGGTGAACCATTATCTACTAGTCGATTATGCTAATACCTGTTAGCATCTCCCAAAGACAAAAAGTGAGAAAAATTGGACATTGTGGTAGTCCAAAATGCACCAGCAAAAACCAATACTGCTCCTGTCACTAATGTGAAAGGAAAGAAAAAGAAAACTAACTCACTTCCAGTGATAAAGACTACAAGGGTGACTCAGAGTGTCCTAACAAAAAAGGAACCAACACCTAAATTATATACAAATAAGGATAATGCACCAAAGAATTTGAATCGGAAACGTATCCTCCAACCAGAATCTAAAGGTTGAGATACTGAAGAAGAAGAAGAACCTAAGAAGTTAAAGGCTACCGGTAGAGTAGCAAAATCTATTAAGGAAGTGCCAAAGGCAACTGTGCCTATTGATATAGCATCTTTCAAGACAGAAACCCATTTTGAAAGAACAATGAAGACATTAGGGAGGAATAGGTTTGACAATGTCAAAGAGCATTTTGATTCCTTCACTGTAAATGAGAAAGAGAAAGTCATTCAACAAGTAATCACTCATTTATGTCATTACAGTAGATATCCACATGAAATGGAAAAGGATATCTCAAATTATTTGTACACTATTCTTTTGAATAAATGGGAGGAAGCCATTAAGTTAGAAAAAGAAATCATTGATGAGGTATTTATACAATATTTTTCTGAATTTTTTAAAGATGATATTAGTGCCTTAGTTTCTCGATACAAATTTGTTTACATTCAAAGCAATAAGACTGAAGTTACTCAGTGGAAAGAAGGCAATTATTGAAATTGAGACCCATTGAATAGCCTATGAAATCAAAAGAATGGAAGAACTCATCCAATCCTCTATGAATGAGGATAATGTTGCTGATAATGTTAATCGATTGGAAATAGATGAAGAAGAGATTATTCAACTTGATGAGGTCTATCCTCTCAAGAAAAATGATGAATCCATTATTCAGGTAGTTGATGATGTTTAGGACACAGTTGATCTATCTGGAGACAACACTACACCAAATATGGAGCCTCCTACAAATACTAATGTACATGTTACCTTAGTTGAGTAACCGGCAACTCAACTAAAAGTGGACAATCCACCGGCAATAGAATGGTTGGAGAAACCCCAATCTCCACCGGTCACTGAAGATAATAAGAAGGAGTCTACTGAAAATGTTGTCACACAGTCCTTTGAAAAGGAAACGAAGAAGAATACAAAAAAATAAATCATTAAGGTTGTATCCTCTGACCCAGCAAAGCAGAAACAACTTGATGAAGATGATGATGATTCTTTAAGTATTTCAGGACCTATTGATATGAACAACATGAGCGCATCAGAAATGATGAAGATTGCAAGTGTCATGCAATCTAGAGTGCATAAGAAGAGATTGAAAGAGCAAAGGGTTGAAGATGAAACAATTCAGACTATGGTAGATATTTTATCTGGTCTGCTATTGAAAACATCTACAACACATCTACCTACACTTATTAGCAAACTTGGTCAATTAGTTGCAAATGCATCTGATCAAATCAAGTCACTAGAAGATGTTGCTCAACTCTATGTTGAAAAGAGTCACAAGAAGAAGTATGGAGAAAAAATGGCAAAGGATATTGATGATGGAAGAATGGCTCTATCGCACGATAAAGATTTTTTGAGTAAAGCTATTGAAATAGGAGGAAAGTATCTTGCTTCCACCTCTAATGTTTCTTTCGATTATTCTGATATCTCAAAATGATAAACAGAGATAGAGCAAGAGATAGGAAAGATATACAAGGCATATATCCCACTTTAGGACTTTGTATTTTCCTTTAGCAAATCTGTAGATGATTTGCATAACAAGCTGGACATCTATGACAATGAGAAGGTAAAGATATTCGGGTCTCTCAAGGAACTCAAGAGTCTGCTCACATCACAAGTAGACAACTTACAAAGAGCCTACTCAAATGCAGAAGCTATCTTAGAAACTGCTAACACCTGCACACTGGACTCAATAGAAGAATTCCATACACAACTTATGACTACAAAAGAGTACATTGAGAACGTGATAGCAACATGGTCAAATTCCATATCATAGTTGAAACAGAACTTTAATGATATTTTATGAGATTAGATCATGCATAAACTTTTAAGTCATTGTTTTATATGTTGAACATTTTGATACAAATTTTCTATATATATATATATTGCTTTTTCAATTTGGCATTGTTGTCAAAGGGGGAGTATAAATATGTGTGTGTTTTTGAAAATTTTGTATAATGTATGCATTAAGGGGGAGCATGAGTATATGTGTAAATTTGTTGTGTATGCACACTTAGTGGTATTACTGTAAAACTTTCTAAGTGTTGCCATCAATGCCAAAGGGGGAGATTGTTGGCTTGATGATGATTGTAATGTATTCATCATTTTTTGTTATTGATGAAACACTCACACGCACACACACACATGATTATATTGAGTACCGGTGTAACTTCAATTGTTTACTCTATCAACTGGTATGTTAGAGGTTATACTAAGAGGTTTATCTCTAACCGGTACTTTGTGTCAACTGATATGTGCATAAGAGAGAAACTGTGATTATACTTAGTCGGCATCAAGATGAAGATCAAGATGGAGATCAAGTGGAGATTCAAGGATGATGGTTCATATGTTTTACTCAAACCAGTTTGATTGATCCAACCAGTATTTGGTAATTGTGTGATGAGTTACTTGCACTGACTGCTTGGTGGTAATTTTTGTGATGAGTTATGATCACTTGTCTAGATATACTGCACCTAGGAAATTGTGTTATGATTTCTTAAGGCTAACATGAAATCATAAGGTCTATATATTGACATCGCATTGAATTATTTGATATAGTGAAAGTGCTATGTTATGTGCGAAAAGGAAGAAAGAGTTAAGTTGCAGAGTATGCAGTAGAGAAGTGTTGAATATGTTTAGAAGGATCTGATCAAGAAAGTATTGTGCTACTCATAATAGATCAAACCATTCTTGTCGTTTTCTAACCATTACAACAAAATCAAATCCCCTGACTGGGTAAGCTCTAACAAGCTTCAATGTATAAATCCTTTAACAGGGTAATCCATTAGTTTGGATTAAGAAATCCTCCACCGAGGTTACTCCTAATAGGGTACTACCTTTAACAGGGTACAAGCTTCTAATCAACCTTTGGGATCTCTAACAAGATTTGCTCCTAGCAGAGCACTTTGTAGACCTTAACTGATCAGTTATCTATTACTGCAGATAGTTAACTTGTGAGTTACATCTCACCGTGGTTTTTACCTATTTGGGTTTTCCACGTAAAAACACTTGTGTTATGGTGGATTATTTACTTTTTGTGGATGTTGTTATATCATTTTGGATTGCATGTATTGTGTTTAAAAGCTTTGTTAAGTTCATCTACCGGTTAGTGTTTGAAGTAGTTTTATTTTTGGTGTCACTGATTCAACCCCCCCCCCCCCTCTCAGTACTTTTCAAGTCCATCAATTGAGGATGATCATATTATGTTGGACAAACCCTATCCGGTTTCAAAGGAAATGATATCAGCTATTTCTAGTCTATGTGATGTTGGACCCATTGTGTTGAAGAGATCTACCAAGAACAAATAATTTTAAACCCTAACTGGTGTTGTAGGTGATCAATGTGCATTGATAATTGATATAATCATCAACCCTGTAATAAAGCATGTTGCATATAGAATTTTTACAAAATTTATTTGAGAAATAGAGAAGGTTCAACTTCAGCAATAACAGTATACATTGCACATCAAATGGTAGAAGAGAATAAAGATTTTGATTTATGTAGCTTATTGCAGTCACAATTACTAGAGAATATTATCTTGACAAAAAATATAGGATATCCACTCTGATTTGGTTCTTTGATCATATTCTTAATGTTTTACTGCCCAAAATTTTGACTGTTAAAAGAGAATGTTGTATGGAAATCAAATGCTTCTATGGGAAAGAAAAATTATAGGTATCTAGAGTACCTTCTAGAGAGAGATAAGGCATGAAAGAATCATTTCATGAAAATTTAGAATTTGTTATGCTCTGGTCTAGTTTCTAGCATTGTCAGTACTCCCGAGGAGATTCCTTCCTCCAGCAGAAATAGTTCAAAGAAAATAATTGATGTGTCCCCTCCAGAAGTGCTAGAGAAGATGAACTATGAAGAGAAGAAAGATATAATTTTCCTTGATGATCTAGAACCATCTACAAAATCTAGAGGAAATCTATTTTTGGTCAAGAAACAAGAACGTAGTATGGACAAAGATAATCTTTGGAGTGTTGGAAATATCTTAAGTTTGCTTGAAGAAGTAATTGGCTTGAAAAAGGTTGGATATTTATGGCTTGAGAAACCTTCGTATGACCAAGATAAGATTGAAGAAGTTCTAGTTGATTATTTTCTCTAGAATAATATTTTCCTTAATAGTATTGTCGATATCATCTTGGATGTTTTTTTTGAAATGCTCGAAAACTGTATGAAGTAGCCTCCTAAACAATTGGGTGAAAAAGATGAAGTTCAAGAAGTTTTGGAGAAGAGGCATGCCTATGCTCAAAATAGATTTTCTGAATGCATTAAGGAAATGAAAGATTGTATTGGAGAAGAAGCTAGAGTGTATAAATATTGTCTTCAATGACCTGCAACTATGAAACATTTTAAAGATATAATTGATTCCATTGAGATTTAGTTGAATTCCATGGGTAAAATGTTTGACTTTTTTAGTGACAGAGATGGTGAATAGAGAAAGAAGATAAACTCTTTGTAGTTTGACCTTATACATTATCAGAGGTGGAAAGAAGATGTGGTAAATATTTTCTGGAAAGTGAAGGAGTTAGTTGAAGCCAGATTGAAACATATTTCCAATCTTCTTATTGAAGCATAAAAGTATGCAAGGAATCCTTCCATGCCAAGTTCCTTATCTGAAGCTATTGATATGTTGATAGTTAATGATAGTTTGGGTATGAGTCCCAATTTGGCTGTGAATTCTTGGAAGACCTTTCTTTTGGAACTCAAAGAGAATTACAAAATAATTTTTTCAGGTGAAGTGTAATTGAAAAAAACCTTTTGCAGTGCAGTTTGGTAACATTTTTTTCACCCTTTGTCCTTGATGTCAAAGTGTGAGAAATGCTTGTAGATATGCTTGGAGAAGCATGGAGAAGTAAGAAGTTTAATCATTTTTATGAATTAATGAAGAGTTCTGGGAGATGAGTTGTAAGAGGTTTTCAATCAATGACAAAGGGGAAGATTGTTATAAATACTTGATTAGTTGTCATTGAAGTCAATCCTAGTGATACAAGCTGGTTTGGATATTGTAGTATGCAATCTTTGCAGTGTATGATGGGTGTGTAGAATAGTGGCAAATAGGTATGTATGAATGAATAGTGGAAGATAGGTATGTATAAATGAAAGGCAGTCAACAGTAGTTGTAAGTGTTGAACACAAGATGCCACTGAGAGGGGGGTGAATCAGTGATCTCCGAACTTTACCCTTTTCTATCCTATGTGTGTATATTGGTTAACAAATCAACATAAAGAAGAAAAATTGGTTAGATGGGAAGATGACACAAATGAAACCACACATAAAAGGGAAATCACATAACATCAGATGTACAAGGAAAACCCAAGATTGGAAAAAATGCGGTGAGAAATATTGTTGGAGACTACTACTCCAATCCAGCCTCACAATGAAACACTTAGTTACAACATTTAGGGCACCAACCCAAGGAGTACCACTCCTGCTTTAGGTAACCAACCCAAGGAGCACCAACCCCTACACCAAAATCCAACTCAGTGATTACAAAATCATATATCAGATACAAAAAGTAATATCCTTGTTACAAAAGAACTTTGTAACTCTCACTCAAATCTCTCCACTGGTTCTCCTCTATCTAATTCTCTAACGGTTCTCTACTCACCTTCTCACTGCTACAACCTTATCTCCTACTGCAACTTTGCCGGTTCAGCCTCTGCTTCTTCTTTATCGGTACTCTTCTCTTTGTCGGTTCTCTTTTCTCTCTGTCACACTGCTTCTAGCCACCATCGGTTTTCTTCACTCTGTCAGTTGTTTTCTATTTGATCACTCCTATTTCTCATCTTACCATTTCTCCACTGATTCTCACTATGCTCTTCTCTTTTCTACAATCTTCTCTACTAGTTCAATCACTACCAGTGCACTTCACTGTCTGACTCAATGATAGTTTACTAGTTACCTCACCCTCGCCAGTTGAACTCTTTTAATCAATTCTCTCTCACACACTCAGTCTCTTCTATGATTTTCATTGAGCACTTGACTGGTTAACTCTCTAGTTTTTATTCCCGTCATTGGATTTTCTCTCTCTTTTAGTAGAAGCATTTACATCTTTGGTTCGCACTCTTATAGCCAGACTTTCCCGACTAAACATGAGTTTGAACTTTGGTGTGCTAGGGTTTCCGCTATGCACTAAATCTACATCCAATCTCATCTCTGATCATCATGACATATTATATCCAATTAGATCTCATGTCCTCGATTGATGATCTACAACCCATCAATGAGCATTGCCATTCTATTTACCTTGTGATTCACGTCTTCTATATTTAGCCTTCTATAGCATGATTTTTGGCTTTGTGTTTTGTTAATCACATGCATGATGTGGTTTCCTTCACCCACTTCAATCTGCTAGATTAGTCTATCCTAGATCCCCGTTGTTTCCTTAATCTCAAGCCACAAACCTCTGCCTTCATTTCTTGAACTTTGCAGTCGCCATTAAATATTGGACTAGTCACCAACAACCTCACCGATACACTACACCGACTTGTGTAGACATGCCACTTCAACTCCATGTGAAACCTTTGTCAGCATCCACCTTGGCTTACTATGTCAGTCAGACTTGGTCACCGACCAATAGCACACAACCGAGTTCATCTACCGATTTACAAACCCTTTCAATTATACCCTAACCAGTTTGCCTTCAAATTTGCACTTTACTTCTCTTTTGGTGGAACACTTAAACCGGTCAACACATTTGCCAACCTACCTCATGCACATCTTCAACAGATGGGAGCCTTTCACTTCTGCACCTTGTCAGCTTTACCAGTGGACATACTTATCGGTAAACACCATGATGAGACCATGTCATCAACCTTCAACAAACTCCATCTTCAATCCAATTGCACTCTTTATCTACAACTTCTCAACCTTGCCTTCTTCATCATTTGGTTAGATGTCCTATCAACTGGTTTTTCAAACTGACAAGCATATCCTTCCTTTTCTATACTGGCAACTCATCATGTTTTCCCTTGCAGATTTGGTGCACATCTCTAATTCCATGCACCTAAGGCAACTTAGTGTTTCATCGGTTGATCCGATGTGAACCTTCAATCACCTTCCTTCTACTCTTTTATCTTATCTCAGAGGAAAATGATGCATTCCATATATACTAGGAGATAAGCTCCACTTACCAGTGGGAGTGGATCCCTATCATCTGCATCCGGCATTGCACCGATATGGATTTCTTGTTAGAGTAGGCATATCATCATGTTAGATCCCCGAGACAACTAAGAGGGGCAGGGGGTGAATCAGTTGTCAAATAAATTTAAACCAAAAACAACTTAACCAACCTTAATGCTTAATACCGGTGAACCAGACTTTATGCCGGTAGATAGTTTATTGGTTAATTATAGTACCAATAAAGATTAATGCATGAAACAGAAAGATAATAAAATCCACAACACATAACACCAATATTTGTACGTGGAAACCCTATAAGGGGAAAAACAATGGTGGGACACCTTACCCACAATCAGATGATACTACTACAGATAGTATGTGTATACAAATGGGGTCTGCACATGTGGAAAGGCCAAGCACCTAGAGCTCACTTCTCAAACACAAATAGGAGTCACACTGACTACAATTGGATGGTTAAATCCAATAATGATGTACTGCTCAAAACAACATCTTCATATGCTGGATTTAGTATCGGTTCAGTTCTGATATGCCTTCACAATGTTGGAAAATGCACACTCCAATGAGAAATTGTAGGTGATTGAAAGTATTGTCATTGATGGCAACCTTACAATCATGTGATACTAGCAGGAAGACATAGGCACTAGCACCGACAGACTCTACACAGGCATACAGTTTACCGGCACCCAAAAATATTGATTATCGACACACTGGCCAATAGGAATTTTGTATAAATGTATTTTGTAATTAATTGTAAAATATTTTGTAAGCCGACATGATGGATTGTAATATGACTCATATATGTATGAGATCATTGTAGATCATTTAGGATATGGTAGATAAAGAATGCGAAGTATGAAAAGAAGGTAGCAAACCTAATATACAAATTATTGGATAAGGGTTTATGTATATTGCAGAGCTTAAACCAGTATTGAATATAGCATAGTAGATGCTGATCCGAAGCAATACAAGACATTGGATTAGTATAATCCATTTTTGTAAGTTAGTGTGACTTCTTTTGTAATTGAGTAGTGAGCTCTAGGCACTTCGCCTTCTTGCATGTGTAGGCCCCTATTGTAAGTAGTAATATTCTCTTATTGGCCAGTAAATGAATATTGTGGGTCACAAATCCCACCAAGGTTTCTCCCGCACTAGGTTTCCTCATTAAAATATGGTGCTATTGTGTGATTTTTATGTTGTGGTTGTTGTTCTTATTTGCTACATTATTTCTGGTTTACCGGTACACAATTTTAATATGTTTTTCTTGTTATAAGTTAAGAAAATTATCTTACTGGTCAGATACTGATTCACCCCCCATCTTAGTATCTTTGGGAATCCTAACAATTGGTATCAGAGCTTGGTCCTCTATTTTCAAAATCCTAACAGCTTGAGGAAGATCTTGACACCGGTAGAGATGGAAAATTTTAGAAAGCAATTGGAAACAACTCTTTCAGACTATGATGTAGAAAAAGTAAAGAATATCAAACTTGAGGATGATCTAAAGGCTGCTCAGGATATTATTTGAGGAATTCAAGAAAATTTCATTATAGCAAGGAATAAAAGAAGAGAACTTTGTGAGAAGATCCAGAATGAGGAAGATGAAAAGGAAACTCTTAATGATCTAGTGAACCAACTCAGACAAGATAACTGTACAATGAAGAATGAGATGCAAGATATGACTATGAGATTTTGTAAAGAAATTGAAGATAGAATGAAGAATGAAGATGATTTGTCTAGATGACTAAATGATGTTGGAAATGAGAACACAAGACTCAGTCATGAAAATGACATGTTGAAGACAGACTTGATGCATACACAAAATGACAGAACTAAACTCATAAGACTAAAAGGAATCTTGGAGAATGAACTGACTACTGCAAATCAACACAAGGAGAAATTCAAGAAAAGTTCAGAAGAACTTATTGACATACTGAATTATTAGAAACCTAATGGTGATACAAATGGCCTTGGCTTTGAAGCTGGTGAAAGCTCTGGTACTACAAACAATCATGATCATAGCAAACTAGTAAGACAACCTAATGCTTACAAATATAATGGGAAATGTTTAAATTGTAACAAGTATGGTCATAGAGAAAATTAGTGTAGATCTAGAAATTATCAGAACACTAATACACCCACCAGTCAATATTCTAAATGCAACAAAGTTGGTCATAATTTAGAAAATTGCAGAATGAATGTATGATGTTATGTTTGTGGAAGATTTGGACACCTATCTAATCAATGTAGAACACATACTAACATAGGATATGGGAAAGCTATTTAGAAAAACAATGTTACTTGTTATGCTTGTAACAAAATTGGACATATTGGAAAATTTTGTAGAAGCAAGACCCCACCAGCAAATAACAAAGGTCCTAGTTTAAAAGGTAAAGAAAAGGTTGAAGAGGTAAAGCAAGAATTCTCAAAATAATGGATTAGAAAGTCAAATCAAAATGTTGATGGGAATACTCCTCCATCAGTAGAACAGAGTAACACTCCACCGGTAGGAGACTCTTCATCTAACTGAAGAAAAATCCTTTGGGGGTTTAGCAACAAACTGAAAAATATGCTATTATACCCTCAGTTGATGGTGACAAGTTGAATTACTTCTTTACCGGCAGATGAGTTAAGTTGTGACTTAACTGAAAAGCATTAAATGTGGTAGCTGGAGAAAAGAACATTATAAAGCAAGTGTTTTGGCTCTTTTTTATTCACCGAGCATTCAAATCTTCGAGAGCGCAAAAATTCTCGAGCGAAGGTATTCTTAGCAAAGAAGTGAAGCAGTTCATCCAAGCATTCATCCCTAAGGCAGATTGAGGTATTTATAAACATGGCATCATCCTTTGTTCCTGAATTTATAGAAAACCCTACTATAATTGAGGTTATCAAGCACCCTAGATCTGTATTCAAGCTTGTTCCTGAAATATCTAAGAAAGATGATAACATAGGTTCATTCTCTCACATTCTTAAAGGAAAAGCATATGCTGAAGATCCTAGAATATACATACACTTTCATATAGAGGAATTAGGAGATGACGAAATTAAGAAAATGTATAGCACTGTGATTTGTGATAAAAATGGCAATATCAAACTGGAACACAAGGTAGTAGAAACCCTAGGTTTTCTGGATATTCTTAGCATCCCTGATTTTTCTGAAGATGTGATAAGAATAGTCCTAAGTAGAGTCCATGGTGAATTCTACTAGTTGGATTCAATTCATAAAATCATAAAAGAAGTCCTTAAAGCAGTAACAGGGTTACCTTCCACCGGTAGTTGACCTGACAGAACTAAAAGGGTCTCAAATGACACAGTGATGGATCTAACTGGTGCAACATTTGACAAAAGGTCTCTAAGGGTAAATGATGTTAAGGACATCAATGTTAGATTTATTAGTATGATCTTAGGCTACAAAGCTACACATGCAAATAGGTTGAACTCAGTATCTAGCCTATGTATTAAAAGTCCATATGACATGGTTAATGATAATGCTAGAATAGATGTGTGTGAATGGCTCAAAGATGAACTGATAGACAATCTGAAAAAGATCAAAGGAGATAAGAAAGGAACTTTTAGATTTGGAAATTTGCTTGTATGTTTAATGTTGTACATTATTAAGCAAATACTCGATATTGGTAGAAAATATTTTGGCTTTGATATACCAGTAGGAAAGCAACTATGGGATCTATTAAACAACATGGGAGAAAATAGAGAGAAAAACATAAATGAACACTTTCAAGCATTGAAGGCTGGAATGAAGAAAAGAATAAGACTGTCACAGGAAATTGTAGATAAATATCAGAAGGAAATATGCTTTGTAATTAAAAAGGATGAAATCAGGATGGAGGCAGTTGTCCCTAGGACAATCTGGGTAACTGAAATGGGATATGAAACAAATGATAACATTATTGAAACTTATGCAAAATCCCTCCTTGAAGCACCTAATGAACCATCTGAGAAAGTCTTTGGAAGTGCTGAAACAATAGAAAGTGGTATTCAGTCTAGGAAAAGAGTCAAGAAAGTTGAACAAATAGTAAGGAAAGGCACTAGATAAGCAAAAGCACTTAAGGAAGATGTATTGAAGCAAACTGGTATCAAAGAATGTGAGTTGGAAGGACTTCAACAAGAAACTCATCTTAAAATGGTTGCAACTTCCTCTGAGAGTGATATGCCAATGATATTCAAAAGGGAAAAGAAAACCCTCACCGGTACCCTCACCCACTCCTAGAAAAACAAGACAAAAGAAACAGGCAGTGAGGCCTCCAGTTAAGAAGTTAACTCCTAAGAAGAAGAAGAAGGTAAAACAAGATATTACTCCACTAGATAAACTCCTTAGTGAAATAACAAAAGATGGAAAGTTGAAAAACATTAGCAAACTATACAACACACTTTCGGCTGATGACAAAGAAAGCATAGAAAACAGTGTAATTTTACACTTGGATATATACAAGAAATTTTTGATGGAAATTGTTGATGAAATACCCAATGATTTGTACAGAAGACTAGAAGCTATAAGGGTAGCCATTGTTGAGCTGGACAAGAAAATAAAAATTGAAAAATTACTTGCAGTGCATCCAGTAAACTCACCTAATGAGATAGACAAATTAATTAGTGAGGCTAACCAGATAGTATTTTCAACTGCTCACCGACATGTAGCATCGATGGCGCAAAGAGTAAATGAGGTAACAGAAGAAACTGCAGACCAATGGGACATATTCTTTGAAGAAAAAGAGAAACAAGAAGAGCTACTAAGACCTAAAACCATCAAGGTATACCATAAGGACAAGGATAAGGGGAAAGGTAAGGTAGGTGGACTTCCAAACCTAAATATAACTGATAACTTACCCCCACCTCCTTCGGATACTCCATCGGTAGAAACTACAGACAATCAACCGGCTACTGAGAGTATGGAGACTCCAGTAGAGGATACAAATCTGGAATCGAAAATTTTGTGCACTATGAATATAGACACACAGGAAGTAAATGTTATGGTTGACAGAGATGTTAGGTTCCGGAGACAATTGAGAGGGGGGGGGTGAATCAGTTGTCAAATAAATTCAAACCAAAAACAACTTAACCAACTTAATGCTTAATACCGGTAAACCAGTTAAGTATGCCGGTAGACAGTTTTAATAGTTAATTTCTATACCAATAAAGATTAATGCATGAAACATAAACACAAAGTCATCCACAACACATAACACCAATATTTGTACGTGGAAACACTGTAAGGGGAAAAACCATGGTAGGAAACCTTACCCACAATCAGACGATACTACTGCAGATAGTAAGTGTACATAAATGGGGTCTACACATGTAGAAAGGCCAATAGCCTAGAGCTCACTGATCAATCACAAAATGGGAGTCACACTGACTACAGTTGGATGGATAAATCCAATAATAATGTACTACACAAAATAGCATCTTCATATGCTCGATTCAGTACTGGTGTAATGCTGATATGCTTCCACAAAAACCTAGCTTCACCTTCAAATGATGTCTTCATGTATAGCTCTACTTAAACTCGCATATACCTTCACACAATCCTTTTTCACATTCCACATCTTATCTAACAAATAAGATCTTACATTTATACCATAACCTAAGACCAATTTTAGTAGGTCGGCTCTACAAGATATTACAATAAAAGCATTTTACAAACAATATAATATCCGATGTAATAACCAATTGAACATGTTGGCTTAATGCATTTACAACAATAATTAATCATCTCCATAGCATGCCATGCTGATCTGGAAAAGATAAACCTATCGGTGTAACCCTAGACGTATTTGCCGGTAATAGCAAATATGCAACTATGAATATACCAATGAACAAAACTCTAGGACAAGATGCCCAGATGATGTCTTTGACATAACCATGTGTCTTCCATGCCATTCCAAGTTTTAGTGATTATTATATCTTGCCGATGAACCATATACCAGTAACTGTGCAATAGTTACTTGTTTACTAGTGAATGTTGTTGGATCTCCAAAGTGCTAGTGTTTTAGTAGGTGTTGACATCAATGACAAAACCATACCAAAATACCAACAATCTCCCCCTTTGGTGTTGATGGCAACACAAGATGGAAAAACCATCAAAGTGCCAAAATAGAAATGCCAAGTATCAAAAACCAACAATCTCCAAAAAGATCATAACCAGAAAGTAATAATCTCTCCTAAGTAACAATCTCTCCCCCTGGGAGAAACATGTGTTTTCCAAAGCTTTTCATACCAATCTCTCCTCAAAAGAACATGTGTTTTTCCATATATATCTCTCCCCCTTTGACATCAAATGCCAAAGTTATAATAAAACCAAGTTCATATACAAAATACCAATCAATTCAATATACCAACTACTCCCCCTGAGAAGTAGCTTCCTCATCAAAGACCAGAATAAAAGATTTCTCTGTTAATTTTGTCGGTTGATGACAATCATCAACTATCTAAGTCTCTACCGGTGGTGGTATTTCTCCAAGCTGATTTCTGAGATATTCAAAAGTCTCCTTAGGCAAAGGTTTTGTAAAAATATCTGCAAGTTGCTCTTTAGTATTCACATAAACCAGTTTTATCTCCTTTGCTTCAACTTTTTCCCTTAGAAAATTCAGTTTGATAGAAACATGTTTGGTTTTAGAATGTAATAGCAGATTCTTGGTGTAGCGTAGAAATTAGGAATCATCACAAGATAAGTAGATCAATTAAAACACAAGACATGATAGCTCAATCAAAAGAACACTCATTGCAAATGAACCTAATTCTAAAGCACACTCAATAGAGGTATGAAAACAAAGCATTTAAAAGAAAATATCATGCAAACCATATGCTTCTTCCATGCGGCTCCATTGTTGTTCTTTCCTCTTTAATGGGTTTGTGGATCTCACCTACAAGTGCTCACACAATTGAAAACAAGATTGATGAAAAGCTCAAGAGTACTAGAAGCGTAAGTTCGGTAATTTGATATGAATTCGGATTCAAGAATCAAGGGATCAAGGGATTGATTGAAGAAATTCATCCAATTTATAGAAGAATTGGAGAAATGAACAAATTAGCATGACATTGATATTTTGGCAATTGATTTCAAAAATGGCACAATTGAGTGAAAAGAAGAAGGTTATGACACCTTCTATGTCATGAATTATGACATATTTCCAATGCAATGGTTAGAGAACTAGGACCTTATGACATCTTGCTATGTCAAGAGTATGACGCATGAAGCACAAAAATAGGGAGCACTAAAGACAAGTTAATTAGGTGGAAATTAAAATAGGAAATTAGAAAATAGTGAATTAATCAATAATTTTTCATTTATGAATTAATTCATTTACAAAGAGGAATAATTAGCCAATTAAATGAACATTTAATTGTAATGAGAAGACTTAGGATAAATAAACAATTTATTAATCCTAAAGAAAGAAATGACACACACAAGGTTAAATGATTAAATCATGAAACGCTAGAAGATGAATTAGGTCTTGAAAGATAATTGACTCAATTCGATTTGATTTTGGATTGATAAATGACCAATGTGATAAAATGATTCGATTGATAAATGATTTGATTGAGATTGGTTGACAAAAATCAATGACAAATTGACCAAATTGACATGATTGAAAAGGACAAGGATCGATGACGAATCGATCGCAATATGACAAGATTGACAAGGACAAAGATCGACCAAAATCATGACTGAATGTTGTTGTCGACAAGACCAAATTCGAAGGCGAGATGATAGAAGAATGACTCGATGCTTGCAAATGATAAAAACCAAGTGCGTGACATAGGAGAAATGTTAATGCGACACAAAAATCTAAAATGAGGCAATGCACAAATGTTAAAGTATGATCCCGCAAGTGTTGACCATTTTTAGGTGTCTACATTTTGCCCCTCTTTGAGACAATGCGATTCTGAGCGTTGTTTCAAAGAACAATAATGAAAATGCCCCAGACAATAATAATGACATATGCATGCCCCCTCGAGGAATTGGCCGAAAACATGCAGAAAAGAGGCCAATTGATCGATAAGAATGATAGAAAATGATAGGATCAAATGGACTGCCAAGACTGACAGAAGAAATGTTAGTAAGAAGAAATGAATGAGACAAAGGACAGTTGAAGAAAAACTTGCTTTCAGTAATGCACTTTGTAGGTGAGAACCTTTATTTTTATGTAGCAAAATGGATGCGTAGCATCATGGCATGGAAGGCCAGAGCTGAAATGCAACCCTTTTTTGCAAAAGACAGACACATTGCAGACAAACAGCAATCACAACAAAAAGGAAAAGAACCATGATCCATCCCGGTCACTCTAAATCACTCAGTGACATCATCGAGCAACATAGGAACATGATTGAAGATAAATCAATAAAAAAGATAAGATGCACAAATTCCAACAAATCAAACAAACATCTTGATCTTCATTGTCAAAAGTTGAAAGCGTTGATAGGACAATCATGCTGTCTGGTTTCAGGACATGCGGTACCCCGTCTAAGACAGGACACAGTCTGGTTTCGAGTATACCACACCCTGTATAAGACCCATGATATTAGCCAAGGATGAATGATTTTGAGGTTGATTGATATGATAGTTCTGATCAGTTTGAATGTCTGATTTTATTGAAAAGGTTCATCTATTTATGCATGATTTCATTAAAGCACGATGTTGGATTGCGAGTATGCTCAGTGATCTGTCGATGCATAAAGGGAATACTTTATTGCAAAATGCGTGTTTTTGTGAGTTTTATAATTTTTTTGTGTTCATTTTTTTTTCAGGACTTTATATGATTTTTAGGGATTTTTAATTTGCATTTTTCAATTTTCATGAGATTTTTTCAGGACATTTTAAAAAAAATTTATGATCTTTTTTCAGGACATTTTTCAATTTTTATGATTTATTTAGGATATTTTGCAATTTTTAGGAATTTTTTTTTTTTTTCAGGTCATTATTCAATTTTTATGATTTATTCAAGATCATTTTTCAATTTTTATGATCTTTCTTCAGGACATTTTTAAATTTTTAAGAGATTTTGCCCCCAGTGTCTAGCAAGGAAAGGAATATGATAGGTTAATAAATAGGCTTGCTGAAATGTTGGTGGATAGAAGGAAGATAAAGGTCTTTTATTATGGAGACAACGCGGATGCAATTTGCAAGGGCTATTGCATGATGGGACAAGAGATTGGATATGACAATGTAAAGCAGGAACATGGCCTGAGGGACATGTCAAGAGGTGTTTTAAAACCATGTTTAAATTTTGCGTCCTTATGTCAGATCAAGATCAAGGAATGAAAAAGAGTGTATGGATAGTGATAAGATATGGATAGGATAAGCAAGACCAAGAATGGATAAGGGACATGGACTGAAAGTCGAGATTGGCTAAGGGATAGTGGCAGAAAGTTGCGATAAGCCAGGGAATATGGATGAAAGGTTATAATAAGCAAATGGATAAATGACCAAAAGCTATGATAGACTAAAAGTTGCAAACAAGATACATGATGCTCATGAAGATCCTCAGCCTTGTCAAGATCAAAGGTGGAAAGATGAAATGGACATGAGTGACAATAGGATATGAAGGGTAATGACATGGTATGATAGGATAATGAAGGGCAATAGGATATGAAGGAGGAAAACTGCCCCCAAGTGTGGTGTGCAAGAAGTTCATGGATTACGCATGACGCCTGTTTGCCAGGTTTTCATCACAGTACTTGCCCAAGGCGCCTGTTTGCCAGGTTTTCACTAGTGGACGAATTATTTTTCTTTACTTTTTTTTCTTTTGTCTTTCTTTTTTCACTTTTTCACTTTTTTTTTTATTTTTTTGGATTTTGACTTTTTCAGAAGAAGACGGACACATGATAGGGAATGGAAGAAGGACTCAAGCGTCTTTTTGTTTGGATAGTAGCCTTGAAAAAAAAAATAGACCATGACCTTTAAAAGTATGCTCAAAGATGTTGGTAGGATAAGGACATGGAAAATGACATGACACTAAGGCAAGGATTTATGCAAAGGATTGGATGGAAGGATGGAAAATATGCATTGGATAATGGATAGGGTATTGGAAGAATTGGGTTTCGTTGGATGGAAATGTTGGCAAGATCGACATTGGCACACACCTTGATGGGTGATGGATTGATGGAGGAAAAATGGATTTTGGATATTGAGATTTGGATGGAGGAAAGGCTATGGATTTTGGGACATAAGGGCCCAAAACGGATGAAGAATGTGATGGAGGAATAGACTTGGAAGGTTTGGATGGAGGAATAGCAATTTTGGATGCCAAGTTTGATGTTTCTCTTTGTGCTTCAAGGAGCTTCTTGGGGATCCACATGGTTTTTGATTTTTCATGCTTTTGTGGTTCCTTGGAGTGCATTGCTTGCACAAGGGATTTAGGAACCCATATATATTTTGACTTTGCTTTATTTTGCTCAGTGGGCCTTTGTGGCTTTTTGGATATTTCTTTTTCTTCATAGATCATATTGTTCTTTGTTTTGACATGTCGATTATATTGGACATGTTGATCCTTAAATACATGTGGATTTCTGGACTTATGACTTTTATACTTGGCATCCAGATTGCTTGGAAGAGGGAATGAATGTTGGTGTGGATGGGAATGATATGGAGGCATGTGGGATGGATGGAAGGTTCTCCAAGATGTGTGCCTTTGTTGATGTTGCATAGGAGATGGAGGGATATAGGGACCTAGAATGGATGGAAGTGATGATGGGGAAGGTGGACATTTGGATTTTGACTTTGAAGGGATACCAATGCCTTGAGTGTGAGCTCTGTAGCCATGACCATTAAGATCTTCTTTGATATGAAGGGGTTCTTGCTTATGGAGGTCTACCCCTTTGCCTTTATGAATATATTGACTTGTAGGGTACTCTTTTCTTTGGGAAGAAGACGCGAGTTCATTATGAGGTGGATGTGATATGAGAGAAATAATGAGATCTTGAAGTGGAACAGATTGGACCAAAGTGGAAGAACCCATTATGCAGGTTGAGGGTTCATGAACATCTTGCACTGACACGTTAGAATCATGAGGGGGATTAGGATCATGAGGGGGACTAGGATTGTGTAGTGGACATGGTTCAATGACAAGCTTTTCAAGAGATGGAATGGGAGAAATAATGGGATCATCAAAAGAAATGAGACCTTGGAGTGGATATGGAGCATTAAGACAAGGAGATGGAGGAACAAGTGGATCTTGTGGAGGATTTAAAGGAGTAATTTGATCTTGACAAGGAGGAAGATCATTGGAATCCTCTTTAAAGGTGCTTTGCTCTTGACTTTCAATGGTATCGTCGGAAAGGATGGAAGGGATATCTAAAATGTCAATGGGATTTGAAAGGACATCGTGTTCATGAAATGGAAGGGGATCATTTGGGATTGGATGAACTGGGATATCTTGATCTTGCTCGGGGAATGGAGTGTCAATAGGGCTTTGGATAGGATGGACAAGAATAGGGGAATCATCGTGAGTGTCTGGGAAGATGAGATCTTGGTCAACAATTGGATGGGATGATAAGGTTTCAGGATCTTGATCTTGATCTGTTTTAACACGCATTTCTTTATGCTCTAAATTATGCTCTTGACATGAGGTTGGACTTTGGATATGCATGGGGGATTTTGACAAGGAATCAGTGATTTGGCATGAAGGAGATGCACTTTGAACATTTGTGATGGATTCTGGCAAGGAGTCAATGCTTGAACATGAGGAAGAGGGACTTTGAATGGGGTCCTCTAAAACAGGTAATGGCAATAAAGTGCATGGTGGCATTGGGTCTTGTATTTCTAAAACATGACAAGGATGTGCATCATGAATTGGATTATCGTTGCAATCAATTATGGATAGCTCTTGGAAAATTTCATCCTTGGGTTTATTGTTTGATGAGGACAATATGGAAGGTTCCTACGAAACTTCTAAAGGTGTAGGGATAGATGCCACTAGAGAGTCAATTTGTTTGCGGGGGGATGAGGCATTGCTAGACATAAGTGTATTATTTTGATCTTCCTCAATAAACTCACTTGGTAGGTTCCTTAAGAACATTGCAATAAAGCCACCTTTCTTTCGAGGTTTTGACATGATTGGACCTGGAATTTGAACTTGTTTTTGATTTGATGTCATTTTTTGATATTGGACTAGATGTTGATCAGATTCGTTTGACATGTTCAAAATTTGGCTTGGTGTATGCTGCAACCTTTGTTTTTGACTTTGTGATTGCGGTTGTTGACATTGATATGTTGATTGAACTTGTTGATATTCCACCATTGGTTGAACTATTTGTTGACATTGTATAGTTGGTTGGACATATTGTTGAAATTGGACCATTGGTTGTGTTGGTTGCATATGTTGGACCATTGGTTGTGATGGTTGCAAATCTGATTGATAATAAACACCTTGTTCTTGTTGTGGAGGCACATAATGTTGAAATTGATGTTGTCTCCTTTCTTGTAATTGTTTCATCATCTCTATTTGCGAGAGGAGAGCTGGTATGTCTGATCGTTCAAGAAGAGATCTTACATCAATTGGCTCAAGATTTGGATTTTGACCTGGAAATTTTCGAAGCATTTTGGACATTTGTGATCTAATTTTCTGAATGTTTTTCACTCTTTGTTCCAATATCTCATTTTCTTGAGCTAGTTTCTCCTCTAGTTTTGTATTTGGACATTTACATCATCATGATAAGTTTGATCAATGTTGCTTTGTTGCTGGGTTGGATATAATTGTGATTGCCTTGGATTAAAATTTCATTGCATTGTCGGTTGATACGTCAAACTTTGTTGCATCATTGGTGCTTGGAACCTTGTTTCAATAGACATGTCACTATGCAAATGCAATATTTTTTGGAATTTTTCAAGGATGATATATGATATGCAACTAGATGCAAACTAAATAAATGAGAATGCAATCTATGGCAAGAATGCAACAAATGTAGACTTCGTAATTGCCGGAGGTTGGAAGGTGGAGGCATATCCATTATTGCTTTGACTTTTGCAGGGTCGACCTCAATGCCTCGGTGGGAAACAATGTATCCGAGCAACTTGCTAGCTGTAACACCAAAGACACACTTTTTTGGATTAAGCCTGAGTTTGTAGGTTTCCATTCTGTCAAAAATTGGGCCCAGGATGGCTAGATGACTATCTCTGGTAACAGATTTGCACAACAAGTCATCAACATAATCCTCCATCAAAGTGTGCATGAAATCATGAAAAATTGTCGTCATTGCTCTTTGATATGTGGCACCGGCATTTTTGAGACCGAAGGGCATCACATTCCAACAATAGGTGCCCCAAGCACAGGTGAATGCAGTCTTATGCTGATCTTCAGGTGCAATACGGATTTGATTGTAGCCGGAGAAACCATCCATTAGTGAAAGCATCTCATATCCAGCCGTCATGTCCACTATGATGTCTATGTTTGGCAATGGAAAATCATCCTTAGGGCATGCTTTATTCAGGTCCCTAAAATCTGTGCAGATGCGAATGCCCCCAGTTACTTTGCTAACTGGTACTAAATTTGAAATCCAGTCTGCATAATCAATGGGTCTGATGAAGCCCACATCTAGTAATTTTTTCAATTCCACTTTAACCAAAAGAGCCACCTGAGGATGCATCTTTCTAAGCTTTTGTTTAACGGGCTTGGCATCTGCTTTCAATGGTAAATGATGAAGGACTAACTCAGGATCAAGGCCAGGCATATCGGCATAGGACCACGCAAAACTGATCTTCTTCTCTAGAAAGAAATTGATAAAATCTATTTTCTCTTGTTTTGACAAGGAGGCAGCAAAGTGAATGACCTTAGGGTTATCAGGTGTTCCTAGATTGATTTCCTCGGTCATCTCCACCAGCAATGTTGATTTGTCCAGAATTGGTAGGGGTACATCCACTCTTCCACCTTTGGGCGCCTTAGAAAGGTTTTCACCCGCAGGTATGTCCTTTATTTTTACTTTTGTATGATCAGAGAGCGCCTTACGGTTTTCACTCAAAGATCTATTCTTTTGATTTTTTTTCATTTCTTTTTCTTTTTCATGACTGGAAGAGGGAGTTGACTCCCCAAAATATGCCATGGAATCTAAGTCAATTACAAAGCCAGCCTTATGATCGCCCTGTGGTATGCCTTCCCATAGTCCCAAGAACTCTGCAATTGCTTCGTCATTTTGAAAACGGTCAAATGCGAGTGGTTCTTGTTGGTCATATTGGATAAGTTGGGGATAAATGAGGGGCATGTCATCATCAGTTGTAAGGATAGAGAGGGCTGATATGGTGAAAATGTGAACGTCTGTGGTGTCACTATCCGAACTACTTGTATCGGATTCAGAGCTTGGATCCCAGAATGATTCTATCCAAGCATGAGGACATGTTTTAGGAAGATGAGTTATTTCATGTTTATCCTCCATAGGCAAGTTATCAAGGTCAATGAAGATATTGTCGAGGGCATAGGAGCTGGAAGAAAAAGAACTCCACTCCCATTCATTAGAATCAGTCTCGGGTCGGGTATCCTCAGGTGTTATTTCATCGTCAGAATCACGCCCTTTTCGACACGTGGACCTTTTGGTAGATGTGGATCCAATTCGTAACGGTACAAAACCTAACCCTAAATTTGGGGGTCACCTCTCAGGTATGATAGGTTCTAGCCTTCCATTGTTATTCAGGCCTAAGCCACTGCAGCCATCATATCCTTTCTTCTGCAGCATAGTAAATCCTTTTCCATATAATTCCATTGGCAGCTTGATAGGTGGGGTTTCAGTTGGATCTTTATAGAGCCAACCTATGACATCATCGTCTACAGTTTCTTTGTCAAGTTCTCCCCATCTTGCAAATGTAGTAGGAGGCTGATATTGAATAATGACCTTGGGTTCCTTTTGTAATAAATGTGGTTTTCCATATGACTTTTGAGACATCGGCAAATTCCCAATGAGGAATGTCTGGTCCATTGAATATTCTCCACACCCCTGGTCCTGTATCTTTAGTTTTCCTTTTACAGCATCCAACAATGCATTGGGATCCACATAACTATTTGATTTTGCCTCCCTGTTGACTGGGACTTGCTGCCGAGGAGTATCCCTTAGGGTAGCACAGAATTGGAATGGATTAGGATCTCCTGGAATTGTTATCTCAGTTCCATTGTAAGGATATTTTAGACATTGATGATAAGTGGACGGAACTGCTTTCATGGCATGGATCCATGGACGGCCAAGGATCATATTATAAGGGAGGTCAAGGTCTAGGACTTGTAGGAAAGTGTTTTCTATTACAGGACCAACTCTGATAGGCAATACAATTATCCCTTTGGATGGGCGCTCAACGTCATCATAGGCTTTGATTGTTATCCTTTTGGAAGCATCAATATCATTTTCTGTATAGCCGAGGCCTATGACCACTCTCAAGGTGCAGATATTAAGACTTGCTCCACCATCTATCAAGACTCGCCAGATTTTGCAATTGTGAACAAAGACTTCTAGATGCAAAGGGTCATTATGGGGGAGCTTGTCAGGTGAGATATCACTGTCAGAAAATGCGACACTTTGGGAAATGGCTAAATGTCCAATCTGCGCTTGAAATTGGTCAACATCAATATCTGTCAGGACAGTGGACTCAGTCAAAGCTTTATCTAAGACTGCACGATGCATGGGAGACATTTTCAATAACTCTAGAATGGATATTTGTGCAGGTGTTTTTCCTAGATGATCCAAAAGATTATACTGACTTGTAGGAGTTGGTTTAGGAGGAGAGGCAGGAGCTCCTTTCAAGATGATTTTAGACCGATGAGTGGTGACGGCACAAGAAGGATCTTGTTCTTATATTCGCAAGGTGGAAACATACTCATTTGACACATTAAAACAATTAATAACATTGTGATAACTGGTATTTGCATAATTGGCCGTTTGAGCAGAGTTGGAAGAAGACGCTTTACCCTTGTCATGATCAAGCAAAGGAGTTTTGAAAATAGTATGATCAGTGTTGGAGTTCGGATGGGGTGGATCTATCTCAATTACTCCTTGCTCCAATAAATCTTGAATTATGTGTTTTAGTTGAAAACATGAAGCAGTTTTATGTCCTTTGGACCGATGATACTCACAATATGCATTATCATTCCACCAATGCGGCTTTACCGCTAGTTCTGCTTTAATATCTGGTAGCTTGATAAATTTCACTTGTATTAATTGCTTCATTACAGATTCAATAGGCTCTCCCAACGGCATAAACTATCGAGGAGGCCCATCCCGCAATCGGAAGGGTTTGCGTTGTTGATTTTGTTGTTGGCCTTGTTGTTGATTATATTGTTGAGCCTGCTGTTGTTGAGCATTTTGTTGATATTGCTGCTATTGAGCATGTTGTTGATATTGCGACTGTTGAGTAACATTGTTCCTGGGTGCTTGATTTTGTTCCATAGTCGACATATTAGGAACACTCAACTTCTTGATTGTGAATGGGGGTTGATTAGCATTCACTGCTCTCGCATCAACAACACCATCATTAGTGACGTTCTTGTTCTTATACCAAAATCTGTTTCTGTCCCCTGAATAATTTGTGTTGTCATTGTCCTTATTGAGCTTGATAAGTCCTTTAGCTACAAGAGTTGTTTCAATACTCATTCCTTTCTTAATGATTTTTTCTATAGTACTAGGACTTTTCAATTTTAGCTCATACATCATTTCTGGGACTAGATTTTGGATAAACAGATTCACTTGTTGTTCTTCAGGTATATCAAGAGAAGAACGACTATACAAACTTCACCATCGTTGCAAAAAGGTCACTAATGGTTCACCTTGCTTTTGTTTGGTATTGCATAAATCTGACATAGTCACATCACTGTCGATGTTGAACACGAAATGAGATATAAACTTTTGCGCCAGTTCTGACCAAGTCTTTATATTTCCTGGCAGATGTGAATACCAATCCATAGCTTGTCCAGTGAGACTTCGTGCAAATAATCGCATTAAATATGTATCCTCATAGTTTACTTCTGTGCATGCTGCGTAAAATGCTCGAATATGATCTTTTGGATTGCCATTCCCTCTATATTTCTCAAAGTTGGGTGCCTCAAAATGCTTAGGGAATGGAGGCATGTATACAATCTTGTCAAAGGGATTAGGACATAAATCTTGATCTGTATACAACTTCTTTGTTCCTTTAGTTTCTAATGCGTCAACTTTTCATCGCAACTTCTCAAGTTGTTGCATAATTGTATCAGATTGTAGAGGTCCATCATTAATCCCAGTTGGTATTCTTTGTTGATATATCGCATTTCCGATCGGTTGTTGATACTCTGCAATGGTCGTTTTTGGCGTCTCCTGCATATAAAGTTCTTGGTACTTCTCTTGTTGTTGCGGTTGTGCTATGCCTTGATATTGACTTTGTTGTTGTGCTTCTTGGAGCCTAGGTTGATATTGCAATTGAGTACGTTGTTGATATTGTATAGGCGCCACTTGCGGTTGTGAAGTAGGATAACTTGTTTGCCTTGGCACATATTGTGGCACATGTTGTTGGTGCTGACGAATTGGAATTTGTTGACTTTGTGCCAATTGTCATCGCGGTGTATATCCCATCATTTGTAAAAAAGTTTGTTTAGATGGTTTTCGTTGCTTCTCCTTAGGACGGGGTATAGCACTTGCATTAACTTGCTGTGTTGTTTGTCCAATCCATTGTGATGGTTGCAAGTTCGCATTAACTTGTAATGGTACCGAAGGCGCTGCAATTTGTTGTCAAATGCCATATTGTTGTTGTTGCACATCGTTTGTTTGCACATTCGATTGTACCTTTTGTGTATTACTCAATTGTTGTAACAATTGCTGGTGGTGCAAACCACTACCCGTAGCTCTTTGTGTAGCCATTATCGAAGGATCTGTCGCAATAGTGTTTGACAAAGATACATAAGAACTTTGTTGCATCCTAGAATTGCTTTGGACATTATTGACATTAGGCATTCCAGTTGTGAAACTTTCTTGTATCTTAGATGTTGATCCAATTTTATGCATGTGAGGAACCACTTCTTGTTGAGGAACCATTGTCGATATTTGCGAAGTCTTCATTTGATCTTGCATTACAGGCGATGTATTGAATAATGGATTATTTATCGTCTCAAATGATGACTTTTGAGGAATAGTCACTGTCAATTCCTTTAAAGCACGTTTACTCATCAAGGTAGGTTGAAGTTCTTGTTGCACATTTTCTTCATTTGGATGCGAAGAAAAACTTAACAGCTCACTACCCTGTTGTGTTTGCACATTAATTGATTCATTTAAGGAAGCCACATTACTCATCATGTGAAGATACTTTTGTGGACACATTTTAAAGACTTTGTTCAGGAACTTATCCATCTTTTTTGCTACCTTTGGATCGTGAAGGAACATGTCAACATCATCAGAAGCATCAGAATCAGATGAAGAATCTGGTTGGACATTTGGATTCGTTTCTTGTTGAATGCCTTGGTCTGAACCAAATCCTTGTGAAAGAGTTTGGTCTTCATACAATGTTTGAGTTCAAATGTCATGTTGCAAATTTGGTTGATCCCAATTAAAAGGTGCACTTCCTCTTGGAGTTGGTGGAACACTCCCATGTCCTGGTTTCATGGATACAAATACTAGTTCATATAATGGAGGTGGTCCAAGTTGAACCGTTCCATATGGTGGTAGAGATGTGTTTAATGAACCTTCAACTAGCACTGTTTGACTAGTTTGAAACTGCGAATTTGCTATGTTGTCCATGGGTTGATACATTGGTTCACTCATCTTCTTAGATCTTGATCTTGTCTCAACAGGCATGTCACTTATGCAAATGCAATATTTTTTGGAATTTTCAAGGATAATGTATGATATGCAACTAAATGCAAACTAGATAGACGAGCATGCAATCTATGTTTTTGGTTGTTTTGAAGATTTTGACAAACTTTTGAAATGCAAATCTAAGAGATGGACCCTTAGGAAATTGAAATGATGTCTAGACCTCAAAGGACAAAAGGACTTAATGGACAAAGGACAAAATGACAATGTCTCCCCTATATTCTTGGATACTAAGCTAGGTTTGATGAAATGACATGGATGACAAAAGGACAAAAGGTTTGATAAGGTCTAGACTTCCTAACAATGACTTAGGGTTTATCAAAGATTTGGATTACTCAAGTATGGCAAAACCTAGTTTTGAGACTATATGGAAAAGAGACAATTACCATGATATGATAATGACTTAAGCTTAATGAAGAGACTTAGGGTATGCAAATATGAATGTATGACAATGGTATGACTTTAATGCAAGAGGACATATGCAAATGGATGACTCTTATTGATATGCAAGGAATATGACTTAGGTGAAACCTAACCTTGGTAGTTGGCAATGACTTTGCAAAATGCAACCTAGGATGAACCTAAATGTAAGTGACATAGATGTTGAGACAAGTTTTTGAACAATGTTGGATAACCATGTTGGAAGATGTGCTTTGAACCTTGTTGAACTTTTTGTTGGATGAATGTCTCTCGTGTTTAATCTTGTTTTGATCAATGTGTTTTGCTTTTGAAATGGGATAACATTCAACTTTTGACAATCAAAGAATACAAAATGTTACAACTTAGCCTCAAGACAATCATGCTCATTTCCACATTCCTTAGGGTAGGCAAAGACATTAGGTACTTGAGAGGTAGACTCATTGTGGGATTCAAGGAGACTACATAGATGCTTGACCCCACGGGCTCCCCTCCACGGCACTCACTTCTCAGGGCAGCCAAGCATCAGTCCCCATGGAATCTCCCCATGGCAAACTTATTATCTCTTCCAAGTATCCGAATTTGTCCTTCTCAAGCAACTAGAAGGGTTTTTGGCCTCTAAAAACAAGGTGTTTAGTAAGGATTTCTGTTAAGCATTACTCCTTGATGTCATGCAAGCATGATTGAGACATTAAGCCCATCAAGATACCAAACAAATGTAGTCGCGCAAGCATGATTTAGACCAAGAGGCCCTACTTAGATGTTGATATGAGAAAGAGTCCAAGGGTCATCACTTCCCAAGTAACTACAATTCCCACGTAACACTTCCTTCAAAGCTTTCGCTCATCAGGTATTTGTTTATAGTGAGTTAGAATGCCAAGGAATTCTAGCCATACTCACTTTGGGTCATTCCCTTCTCACGATTATCACTTGCTTGCAAAAGCAAAGTGGTCGGGAAGGCAGGCCCTCTAATGGAGACACTCAATCAACAACACAAGCATGGTATCGAAGATCTGGATTTCTGATCACCCTAAGAAGGATGAGAGCATACTCTCCTACTCCAATGTCATACTTAACAAACAAAGAAAACAAAGGTTCATTTCCACCTATTTATAAATCACTAAGTGCCTAATTAAAAATCTCAAACACACAATTTGGTTGTTTCTCCAAGGCAACCTACAAAAACACATGTCAGAAGTTTGATTTGTTGTCTTTGACCATCGAATCTGCATAACACATGTTAGTAGTTTGATTTGTAGTCTTTGTCATGCATATGCCAAGATCCTACACAGATAATTAGTACCAAAATCCAAAGCACAGATGATCTGATTTATGAAAACTATCAAAATTATCAAAAAAACTAAATACAAAATTTCAGTCCACTTTGAGAAGGCATAACTTTCTCATCCTAGCTCCAAATTACAAACCGTTTGATGCGTTGGAAAGGTATTCAAATAATCTAGAACCAAATTTTGGAAAAATCAATGATGTCTCGTCATGTTTCCAAGCACCATATTTGTCCACAAATGCACCGAAGACCCTCAAAATTGCAATTTACTAAAACATATAAAAATCATGACACAGGCACAAGATGTCTAACACAAGCGCAGAATGTCTCAACATAGGCGCAAGATGTTTCAACACAGGCGCAGAATGCTTCACACAAGCGCAGAAGTGTCCAGAATGCACTGCACGGCCCTTTTTTTGGGTTTTTGACCTGCAAAATCAACTTAGAAGCACTCCAAAACACAGTAAAGGGGTTAGAAGGTTAGTATTCATGTCGGGTTCACCAATTAATGTAGCGTAGAAATTAGGAATCATCACAAGATAAGTAGATCAATTAAAACACAAGACATGATAGCTCAATCAAAAGAACACTCATTGCAAATGAACCTAATTCTAAAGCACACTCAATAGAGGTATGAAAACAAAGCATTTAAAAGAAAATATCATGAAAACCATATGCTTCTTCCATGCGGCTCCATTGTTGTTCTTTCCTCTTCAATGGGTTTGTGGATCTCACCTACAAGTGCTCACACAATTGAAAACAAGATTGATGAAAAGCTCAAGAGTACTAGAAGCATAAGTTCGGTAATTTGATATGAATTCGCATTCAAGAATCAAGGGATCAAGGGATTGATTGAAGAAATTCATCCAATTTATAGAAGAATTGGAGAAATGAACAAATTAGCATGACATTGATATTTTGGCAATTGATTTCAAAAATGGCACAATTGAGTGAAAAGAAGAAGGTTATGACACCTTCTATGTCATGAATTATGACATATTTCCAATGCAACGGTTAGAGAACTAGGACCTTATGACATCTTGCTATGTCAAGAGTATGACGCATGAAGCACAAAAATAGGGAGCACTAAAGACAAGTTAATTAGGTGGAAATTAAAATAGGAAATTAGAAAATAGTGAATTAATCAATAATTTTTCATTTATTAATTAATTCATTTACAAAGAGGAATAATTAGCCAATTAAATGAACATTTAATTGTAATGAGAAGACTTAGGATAAATAAACAATTTATTAATCCTAAAGGAAGAAATGACACACACAAGGTTAAATGATTAAATCACGAAACCCTAGAAGATGAATTAGGTCTTGAAAGATAATTGACTCGATTCGATTTGATTTTGGATTGATAAATGACCAATGTGATAAAATGATTTGATTGATAAATGATTTGATTGAGATTGGTTGACAAAAATCAATGACAAATTGACCAAATTGACATGATTGAAAAGGACAAGGATCGATGACGAATCGATCGCAATATGACAAGATTGACAAGGACAAAGATCGACCAAAATCATGACTGAATGTTGTTGTCGACAAGACCAAATTCGAAGGCGAGATGATAGAAGAATGACTCGATGCTCGCAAATGATAAAAACCAAGTGCGTGACATAGGAGAAATGTTAATGCGACGTAAAAATCTAAAATGAGGCAATGCGCAAATGTTAAAGTATGATCCCGCAAGCGTTGACCATTTTTAGGTGTCTACATTTTGCCCCTCTTTGAGACAATGCGATTCTGAGCGTTGTTTCAAAGAACAATAATGAAAATGCCCCAGACAATAATAATGACATATGCATTCCCCCTCAAGGAATTGGCCGAAAACATGCAGAAAAGAGGCCAATTGAAACAAGACAACCCTCACCGGTACCCTCACCCACTCCTAGAAAAACAAGACAAAAGAAACAGGTAGTGAGGCCTCCAATTAAGAAGTTAACTCCTAAGAAGAAGAAGAAGGTAAAACAAGATATTACTCCACTGGATAAACTCCTTAGTGAAATAACAAAAGATGGAAAGTTGAAAAACATTAGCAAACTATACAACACACTTTCAGCTGATGACAAAGAAAGCATAGAAAACAGTGTAATTTTACACTTGGATATATACAAGAAATTTTTGATGGAAATTGTTGATGAAATACCCAATGATTTGTATAGAAGACTAGAAGCTATAAGGGTAGCCATTGTTGAGCTGGACAAGAAAATAAAAATTGAAAAATTACTTGCACTGCATCCAGTAAACTCACCTGATGAGATAGACAAATTAATTAGTGAGGCTAACCAGATAGTATTTTCAACTGCTCACCGACATGTAGCATTGATGGCGCAAAGAGTAAATGAGGTAACAGAAGAAACTGCAGACCAATGGGACATATTCTTTGAAGAAAAAGAGAAACAAGAAGAGCTACTAAGACCTAAAACCATCAAGGTATACCATAAGGACAAGGATAAGGGGAAAGGTAAGGTAGGTGGACTTCCAAACCTAAATATAACTGATAACTTACCCCCACCTCCTTCGGATACTCCATCGGTAGAAACTACAGACAATCAACCGGCTACTGAGAGTATGGAGACTCCAGTAGAGGATACAAATCTGGAATCCAAAATTTTGTGCACTATGAATATAGACACAGAGGAAGTAAATGTTATGGTTGACAGAGATGTTAGGTTCCGGAGACAATTGAGAGGGGGGGGGGGGGGTGAATCAGTTGTCAAATAAATTCAAACCAAAAACAACTTAACCAACTTAATGCTTAATATCAGTAAACCAGTTAAGTATGCCGGTAGACAGTTTTAACAGTTAATTGCTATACCGATAAATATTAATGCATGAAACATAAACACAAAGTCATCCACAACACATAACACCAATATTTGTACGTGGAAACACTGTAAGGGGAAAAACCATGGTAGGAAACCTTACCCACAATCAGACGATACTACTGCAGATAGTAAGTGTACATAAATGGGGTCTACACATGTAGAAAGGCCAATAGCCTAGAGCTCACTGATCAATCACAAAATGGGAGTCACACTGACTACAGTTGGATGGATAAATCCAATAATAATGTACTGCACAAAATAGCATCTTCATATGCTCGATTCAGTACTGGTGTAATGCTGATATGCTTCCACAAAAACCTAGCTTCACCTTCAAATGATGTCTTCATGTATAGCTCTACTTAAACTCGCATATACCTTCACACAATCCTTTTTCACATTCCACATCTTATCTTACAAATAAGATCTTACATTTATACCATAACCTAAGACCAATTTTAGTAGGTCGGCTCTACAAGATATTACAATAAAAGCATTTTACAAACAATATAATATCCGATGTAATAACCAATTGAACATGTTGGCTTAATGCATTTACAACAATAATTAATCATCTCCATAGCATGCCATGCTGATCTGGAAAAGATAAACCTACCGGTGTAACCCTAGACCTATTTGCCGGTAATAGCAAATATGCAACTATGAATATACCAATGAACAAAACTCTAGGACAAGATGCCCAGATGATGTCTTTGACATAACCATGTGTCTTCCATGCCATTCCAAGTTTTAGTGATTATTATATCTTGCCGGTGAACCATATACCAGTAACTGTGCAATAGTTACTTGTTTACTGGTGAATGTTGTTGGATCTCCAAAGTGCTAGTGTTTTAGTAGGTGTTGACATCAATGACAAAACCATACCAAAATACCAACAATCTCCCCCTTTGGTGTTGATGGCAACACAAGATGGAAAAACCATCAAAGTGCCAAAATAGAAATGCCAAGTATCAAAAACCAACAATCTCCAAAAAGATCATAACCAGAAAGTAATAATCTCTCCTAAGTAACAATCTCTCCCCCTGGGAGAAACATGTGTTTTCCAAAGCTTTTCATACCAATCTCTCCTCAAAAGAACATGTATTTTTCCATATACATCTCTCCCCCTTTGACATCAAATGCCAAAGTTATAATAAAACCAAGTTCATATACAAAATACCAATCAATTCAATATACCAACTACTCCCCCTGAGAAGTAGCTTCCTCATCAAAGACCAGAATAAAAGATTTCTCTGTTAATTTTGTCGGTTGATGACAATCATCAACTATCTAAGTCTCTACTTGTGGTGGTATTTCTCCAAGCTGATTTCTGAGATATTCAAAAGTCTCCTTAGGCAAAGGTTTTTTAAAAATATCTACAAGTTGCTCTTTAGTATTCACATAAACCAGTTTTATCTCCTTTGCTTCAACTTTTTCCCTTAGAAAATTCAGTTTGATAGAAACTTGTTTGGTTTTAGAATGTAATAGCAGATTCTTAGTGTAGCGTAGAAATTAGGAATCATCACAAGATAAGTAGATCAATTAAAACACAAGACATGATAGCTCAATCAAAAGAACACTCATTGCAAATGAACCTAATTCTAAAGTACACTCAATAGAGGTATGAAAACAAAGCATTTAAAAGAAAATATCATGCAAACCATATGCTTCTTCCATGCGGCTCCATTGTTGTTCTTTCCTCTTCAATGGGTTTGTGGATCTCACCTACAAGTGCTCACACAATTGAAAACAAGATTGATGAAAAGCTCAAGAGTACTAGAAGCGTAAGTTCGGTAATTTGATATGAATTCGGATTCAAGAATCAAGGGATCAAGGGATTGATTGAAGAAATTCATCCAATTTATAGAAGAATTGGAGAAATGAACAAATTAGCATGACATTGATATTTTGGCAATTGATTTCAAAAATGGCACAATTGAGTGAAAAGAAGAAGGTTATGACACCTTCTATGTCATGAATTATGACATATTTCCAATGCAATGGTTAGAGAACTAGGACCTTATGACATCTTGCTATGTCAAGAGTATGACGCATGAAGCACAAAAATAGGGAGCACTAAAGACAAGTTAATTAGGTGGAAATTAAAATAGGAAATTAGAAAATAGTGAATTAATCAATAATTTTTCATTTATTAATTAATTCATTTACAAAGAGGAATAATTAGCCAATTAAATGAACATTTAATTGTAATGAGAAGACTTAGGATAAATAAACAATTTATTAATCCTAAAGGAAGAAATGACACACACAAGGTTAAATGATTAAATCACGAAACCCTAGAAGATGAATTGGGTCTTGAAAGATAATTGACTCGATTCGATTTGATTTTGGATTGATAAATGACCAATGTGATAAAATGATTCGATTGATAAATGATTTGATTGAGATTGGTTGACAAAAATCAATGACAAATTGACCAAATTGACATGATTGAAAAGGACAAGGATCGATGATGAATCGATCGCAATATGACAAGATTGACAAGGACAAAGATCGACCAAAATCATGACTGAATGTTGTTGTCGACAAGACCAAATTCGAAGGCGAGATGATAGAAGAATGACTCGATGCTCGCAAATGATAAAAACCAAGTGTGTGACATAGGAGAAATGTTAATGCGACGCAAAAACCTAAAATGAGGCAATGCGCAAATGTTAAAGTATGATGCCGCAAGCGTTGACCATTTTTAGGTGTCTACACTTAGATATATCAATTCCTGCAGTGTTATCACAATAGATAGTAATAGGTTCTTTGCATTTTATCTTTATGTCTTTCAACATTTTCTTAAGCCATAGTACCTGAGTACAGTTAGTTGTTGCTGCAACATATTCTGATTCTGCTGTTGATAAATATGTACAACTCTATTTCTTACTCAACCAAGAAACTAGTCTGTTTCCAAGAAATAATGCTCCGCTGGTGGTACTTTTCCTATCATCCACATCTCCTACCCAATTTGCATCTGTGTATGCACATAATTCAAAGTTTTCATCTCTAGGATACCATAATCCAAGATTTATAGTGCCTTGTAAGTACCGAAAAATCCTTTTTACTGCTGATTCATGATTTTCTCTAGGATTACTTTGAAATCTTGAAACAATACATATTGCATTCATAATATTAGGTCTGGTTTGTGTCAAATACAGTAAACCTCCTATCATAGATTTGTATCTAATTGAATTAACAAGTGTAGATTCATCCCTTTGTGATAATTTGTCATTTGTTGTCATAGGTGTGCAAGGTGCTGATAGCTGTCTTCTGATTCCATTCACTTCACAGAATGTATTAAAATCCCTAGATGTAAATTCACCTCCTTGAGTTGATCTTAAACATTTGATTTTCTTACCGGTTTCATTTTCTACCATTGCTTTGAATAGTTTGAGCTTTCCAAGTGCTTCTGATTTTTCTCTGAGAAAAGTAACCCAACACATTCTAGAATAGTCATCAATAATTAGCATGAAATATCTATCACCTTGCAAGCTTTTAGTTCTAGCTGGACCACATAAATCAGTGTGAATCAAATCAAGAGCATTATTTGATTTTTATGGGATACTTTTGAAACTAGCTCTAACTTGTTTTCCAAATTGACATTCCTTACATACTGTATTCTGAGGTTTGATAATTTTAGGTAAATCTCTAACTGCCTTAGTAGTGCTGATCTTTACCATGCAATCAAAGTTTACATGATAGAGTCTCTTATGCCATAACCAACTTTCATCTATATGTGCAATTAAGCATGTCTTTTCACTATTATTCAAATGAAAGATATTACCTCTAGTCTGATTACTGGTTGCAATTCCTAAACCAGTTCTATTCATGATTTTGCATTTCCCATTTTTAAATTGTAACTGAAATCCTTTCTCAACTAATTGACCAACACTCAAGAGATTATGCTTTAATCCTTCAACATAGTAGACATTGTCAGTGTTATGCTTACCATCAAGAGATATTGTACCCTTACATTTGATTGAACAAGCTTTGTCATCTCCAAATCTTACTAATCCTCCATTGTATTCTTGAAAGTTCAAGAATTTACCATTGTCTCCTATCATATGATGTGAGCATCCTGAATCAATGATCCATTCATCCTTTACTTCAACTTTAGCTACCAGGGCCTATACTACCAGTTGAGTAGTAGGTGTCGGTTGATCTTTTGTTATAGAAACAAAAACCCATCCATTGTCTGTCGGATCCTCATCAGAATCATCAGTCACACCTTCATCAGCGATATAACAAGATTTGTCTTTGTTCTTCTTAAATCTGTATCTTAGATATTCAGGATTAGGCTTGTATGTTCTTCTAGCTTCTTCTCTTAGTCTAGCATGTCTATCAGGGCATCTCGAAGCCATATGACCAATCTTATTATAGTTAAAACATTTAAAGGGTGCTTTACCTTCATACTTACTTCCAACTAGACCTTTAGGCATTTTCCTTGCAAATAGTGCTTCAAGTTTTTCAAGTTCTTCATTTTCTTTCCTAGTTTCTTCAAGTTCTCTTGCATAAAAGGCTTTCCAATCAAATTTGTCAAATGATGGAGTAAATGATATTGATGCTTTAAAGGCCAAATCTATCTTTATAGTAGCAATAGGACCAAATTCTTCAATTTCAAAAGTTGAAAGTTTCCCAATCAATGTATCCCTAGTAACTGATGTATTAGGCATTGTTCTCAACTCATTTATAGCAGTAACCTTCATTTTGTATGCCGGTGGCAATCCTCTTAAAACTTTTGAAACAATTTTATCCTCACTTAAGGTTCCTCCACAACATTTAATACCCAAAACAATTTCATTTACTCTTTCCATAAAAGTAGAAATCCTTTCATCTTCTTCCATTTTCAAATGTTCATACCTGACTCGGAAGCTTTAAAGTTTTGCAATTTTGACTATCGAATCTCCTTCATTCAGTGTTTCCAAGTGATCCCAAATAGCTTTAGCAGTAGACCTATCTGATAGTCCCATGATTTGTTGATCTGATAATGCACTCAAAAGTGCTTCTCTTGCTTTGCAATCATTTTCCTCATCTTTTGTCAAGTTAGCTGGATTGGGCTGACCAGGTATAGCAGCAATATAACCATCTTTTGTAACTTCCTAGATGTCTTTTCCAATGCAATTTAGATGTGTCTCCATTCTGATCTTCCATATGCCATAGTTGGTTCCATCAAGTTTAGGACTGTCCTTCCTAAAATAGTTAGTAGACATTGGATCTCCTCAAGCTGTTAAACTTTTGCAAAAGAGGACTAAGCTTTGATACCAATTGTTAGGTCCCGGAGACAACTGAGAGGGGGGGGGTGAATCAGTTGTCAAATAAATTCAAACCAAAAACAACTTAACCAACTTAATGCATAATACTGGTAAACCAGTTAAGTATACCGATAGCCAATTTTAACAGTTAATTGCTATACCAGTAAAGATTAATGCATGAAACATAAACACAAAGTCATCCACAACACATAACACCAATATTTGTATGTGGAAACCCTGTAAGGGGAAAAACTACGGTGGGAAACCTTACCTACAATAAGATGATACTACTGCAGATAGTAAGTGTACATAAATGGGGTCTGCACATGCAGAAAGGCCAATAGCCTAGAGCTCACTGCTCAATGGCAAAATGGGAGTCACACTGACTACAGTTGGATGGTTAAATCCAATAATAATGTACTACACAAAATATCATCTTCATATGTTGGATTCAGTATCGGTGTAATGTTGATATGCTTCCACAAAAACCTAGCTTCACCTTCAAATGATGTCTTCATGTATAGCTCTGCTTAAACTCGCATATACCTTCACACAATCCTTTTTCACATTCCACATGATCTTACAAATAAGATCTTACATTTATACCATAACCTAAGACCAATTTTAGTAGGTCGGCTCTACAAGATATTACAATAAAATAATTTTACAAACAATATAATATCCGATGCAATAACCGATTGAACATGTCGACTTAATGCATTTACAACAATAATTAATCATCTCCATAGCATGCCATGCTGATTTGGAAAAGATAAACCTGCCGGTGTAACCCTAGACCTATTTGCTGGTAACAACAAATATGCAACTGTGAATATACCAATGAACAATACTCTAGGACAAGATGTCCAGATGATGTCTTTGACATAACCATATGTCTTCCATGCCATTCCAAGTGTCGGTGATCATTATATCTTGCCGGTGAACCATATACCAGTAACTGTGCAATAGTTACTTGTTTGCCGGTGAATGTTGCTGGATCTCCAAAGTGCTACTATTTTAGTAGATGTTCACATCAATGACAAAACCATACCAAAATACCAACAAGAGAAACCATTGAGGATATAATGAAAGATGTGGCTACTAAGTCACCAGCTGCAAATGTTGAGGTTGAGGTTAATAATACTATAAACATAAGCATGGAAAAACCTACTCAAATAGAACAACTGACAGAAGACACCACTGGTAAAACATTAGAAAAACCAGTGATAGAACTAAAAAATAATCAAGAGAACCAGAAATGGACAGTGTAGAGGTACAAACTGAGAAACCAGAAGTGCATACAGAGACTACATCTAAGAAACCGGTTGTTGAGAGCTCAAAGAAACCTTCTGAGACACAGATAGAGAAACCTTCTTAAACACAGATGAGGAAACCAGAACAGAAATAGGTTGAGACACAGGTTTAGACCGAGATAGTGCCACTGGCTAAAACTAAAAAGCCTAAACCTTTGCTAATAGAAATGCAAACACAAATTGACCTACTAGAGGTCGAGACAAGCAAGGTTATCACTACAACCGGCAACATGGATATTATGAAAATAGTCGGGCAAACATCTGGTACTTCAATAGCAGAATTCTAGCCTACAAATGTGATAGAGGTCTTATTAGATTCAATTAATAAATCACAGAGTGTAATGTACAAGCCTATAAGGCTATCGATGACGCAATACCTATTCTCAAATTGGTAGCACCCAAGTGCATTGTGGATAATAAATATTCTTTAGGTCAACTAGACACATTGTCTAAATTCATCATGGCCAACATTTTGATAGTTGATCAAATAAATGAAGACACATTCAAAGAGAGGATGATTAAGGAGAAAGAGAAATTCTTTGAGGAAATAGTGAAGAAGAATAAGGCACAAACATAAACCTTATTATTGACACTAGGAGAAACAATTTTGGATTTCAAGAAAATGTACAGGGATATTTGCAAAACTGACATCTTGACACAGGACATAGATTCAGAGATCAGCAAAACACAAACTGAGATTAACAATATTGCTGACAACCTAATAGGCACATCAGATTCATTTTTGGAGATAGAAAAGAAAATTGTAGATCTTGAAGAAAAAATTGAGAAGTTAGAAAAAGATAAAGAGAGAATAAAGGATAAAGTGAAGAGCTTAAAATGTAAACTTGGTCCTAAACTAGATTACCTCATTTCTTTGAGAAAAGAAATTTCTGAGGCTCTGGTTCTCGGACTTAAGACATCGGATGTGCAAATGCACATACTCACCAGTATAGTTCAGAGAACACAAGAGGCATTATAGGAAAACAAAAGATTCAGCGACAATTTAAATCTGGTTTTAGTAGATATATTCCAGATTGTAACCCACTGGTTACAAAAATCTAGGCAGGAACCACACTCCACTGACAGCGAATGACAAATTTTTCCATTGATGTCAAAGAGAGAGTAGTGTGATGAGAAAAATGATCAAAATAGGAAATCATCAGCTCAAGGGGAGCATGTTAGGCCCAATATGGAAAGATAATGTACTGAGAGGGGAGGGGTGAATCAGTACTTCAAATCCTTTTATCAACAATATCTTCACTGTTATGCATAAACCACAAACTATTGTAACATAACATAAAGCTAAAACAAATAAATAACAATCATACATGATTCACTCCATAACACATATATTTTGGTTACGCAGAAACTCTTGGTTAGAGAGAAAAAATGCGGTGGGGATGGCACCCACAACTTCACTACTGCAATAATAAAGAGTGCTCGGTTAGAGCTACATGTTCAACTATTTCTGATAGCTTACCCTATTAGGAGTATCAAGATCATTAGATCTACCTTGCTAAAGGATTTTACAACACTTAAACTAAATGTTGCACCTGGTTAAAGGCTTTGCAATTTATAGGCTTTGTTAGAGTCTTTTATCCTGTTAAAGGTTTCTCTTACAACTTCAAAATATTACAATAAAATCTTTACAAATATCTGCAACTTTACATTAGAAATGTTATAGCAGATTCTATGTGCTCAAAATGAGATTACCTTGCTTATAGCATACCTCGGTAACCCTTAAAGTAACTCGGTAAACCCTTCTATTTACTTTGTTCTTTGACTGTTCTCTGAAATCCTTCTTGGTGACCTCTGTGTCTCTATAACATTCATAACACTCAGTGCTTTTTTATGTATCACACATGTCTAGCTTCATACACCTCTATATCTCTCTCTCTGTCATCCTTTTATCCTTAATCCATGTTGTATAAATAGATCTCTTATATCAGTGATCAGGTTCATTTCTTTGATCTTACAAACATGATTTATCGAATGAAAAACCATACAAAATACTTCATTGGTTAGATGACCTCAAAATCATACACAATCTTTAAGTGAAATTTCCAATGTAATACGGTTCTATGTTCCTCGATCTTGTAACACGTTTCCACATGTGTGTCTAGATTCAATGAATCTGGTAACACATTTCACTCAGTGTATATCAACTTGGTGTATCATTATTGCTGCTCGGTAGGCATGGAATGTTACTCGATAGGCAGCTTGGTGTATACTGGGCTCTGTGACTACTTTCTTCTATAACCGACTGTTCTATGCATACCGACTGAATGTTTCAGTAGTAGTAACTGACTAGAGTATATAGAATGACTTTGGATATAAAACTAATGACAACTATAATAAGTGGTAACAATCTCCCCTTTTGACATTAGTTGAGATGTTTGACAAAACTACTTTCAAAGTCATAACTCAAAAATCTATATACTTACAAAATTTTGACAAAACTGATAGCATATACTTTTTTCAATGAAATAGTATATTTTAGATATACTCCCCTTATCAATATACTGTACAAAACTCTGATTTTGCATGCTCGATGATCAATGTTCTATGTTAACTGGTCGGTTCACTCCTCTGTTCTCTATTCCCTGTCAAAATTGACTCTGCATTTGAATACTCTGTTCTGCTCGGTATATACTCCACCTATATACTACATTCCCCTATATACTTTGATACGTTACTCACTCCCCTTTTTTGAAAAACATCAAAACTTAGTTACCATTCGGTGGTGGCAACTGGTCAAAATGGATTTGTACTTTGTCTTGGCATCGGTGAGAGTGGCAAAGAGGGCATCCTTAACACTGTCCATAAGTGAATTCTGAGCTGTAATGTCAGCTAACAATGAAATTAGTCCATCTAAGTTGCTTCCCTCTTACTGAGTGGATAGGGAGGTAGCTTTGTTGATCTGTTCTTGGATGGATGAAAGATGAGGATTGAATAATGTTTGAAGTGTCATTATGTCCATCCTTATCTTGTGTTCTTCACTCCTTAGTTCCAATTGTTGAGCCATGAGCTTTTGTAACTTTGTATAAAAATTCTAAATGGAATGTGGCTCAGTGGTCAACTTATTTGAGAGATCAGTGATATCTTTCTCAATCACTTCAGTTTTATTTTTAATGTCCTTAATGAATAGAGAAAATGTATAGAGTTTCTGAAATAAATAAAGAATGTGCTTGAGTTGAGGGGACAACTCAGCAATAAATTTGACAAGTTTAACTTTGCCAATAGCAATAGCTTTTTGTACCTCTTCAATCATTTTAGCAGTGAGCTCTTTGTCCTTTAACTTGCTCAAATATTTGGATGCATCTACTCCAAATGTCTCTATCTTGGTTAGGAGTTCATCCAGTTGAATGTGGATGGCTGCATCTTTTGTTACTGTTGCTTCAGGTAGCAAATCTGTTAAGAGTGCTTTCACCTTCTGAAGTACTTTATTTTTCTTTTGAATAGCCATTTGCTTCTCCTGTTCAGCTTTGGCTTTGCATAGTTCACTGAATTCAATGAGTGCTTGCCCTTTTAATTTGGATATATCAACATTGGGCAACACTATTGGTTTTGATAAATCTAATTTGAAACTATGCTTTTTCATTTTCTTTTCTTTACCTTTCACCGGTTGGACTAAAACAATGGCTTGTGAGGCTTGTTGACCCTTGGTAGGTTTATCGATAGAGGCAACACTTTGGTCAGTTCCTTTAGCCTTTGTAGTGTCCTTTGGTGTCTTCTTCGGTGCTTCAATGCTTGGGGTTTCAGATGCAACATTTTCAGTGCTAGATGGAGCTTGAGAGGTCTGTTCATGAGAAGTAGCTTCTCCTTCTATTGATTTGTGACCTTCTATGCCTTGCTCTATATCCTAAGGGGCCTCGGTTGAAACAGGCTAATTGATGGGAGGATAGGGCTGAACTTGCTCCAAAACTGATTCACTGGATACCAGTTTGGCATATGCATTCCCTTCGATCATTTCTTGTTCAGGTGCCTCAGTGTCCATGATATCCTCGTCAACTTGTATAGTGTCAGCAGGGTCCTACTCGGTGATATCAGGATCTTTCTTGGTGACATCAACGATTTCAACTTCAGCTTGCTCACCATCATTCTTGTTTCGAAATATTTTCTGCCATTTTTCTTTGGTCTCATTCCCTACATCTAAGTAAAGGCCATTCATCAATTTCAAGGCTCTTTGCTTGACTAAGAATTTTGTATGGCATTTTTCAGATGTTCAGTGATCTCATCTACTGACATGTCTGGGAAAAGATGTACCAAACTTCTTTCTCTCATTTGTTTCTCTAAGTCCATGGCATACTTCCACCTATTGTCAATATGTAAATATAATTCATTTGGAAGTGACTTAGATACTTCTAGTGGGACCAAGTGGAATTTTAGAAGTGTGCAAATGATAGCTTCTTCTATTTGTCTCTTTTCATCATCAGATTTGGATTCATATTTTACATATCTAAATGCTCCAAATCCACCATATTGCTTTAGATTAGTACAAAAATTGTCAACACTATGTACATTTACCTTTTTTCTCTTGACAATCTGAAATTTACTTGCATCTTCAGATTCGGTGTCACTAGACTCTTTAGTCAAAATGAGTCTTTGAGTAGATTTCTTGTAAGTTTTTGTTACCTTGGGTGCGGAAACACTTTATTTTCTTACTCGGTGATGCTGCAGATGCTCTTGTGTTAGGTCGCTTTGCTAGAGGATTCGGTGATACCTTTGATGTATCATGTTTCTTTCTTTTCAAAACTTTCCCTTTAGGCAATTCGGTGCTCAGTGTTATAGCTGCCTCTTCGGTGATGGCTATAGTGCCCTTGATAGGTGTGGAGGAAGAACCTTCTCCAAATTTCTCTATTAATGCCTTGATCATTTTTGTTGCCTTCCTTGTAGCTTTGGGCACTTCAATGCTCATTTTTACTTTTTCCTTCACTTCTTCATATGTTCCATACCTCAGCTCGGTAGCATGCCTTGGCAATGTCAGAAAAGCATCTATCTACTGTTGTGTGATGTCAAAATCAATCTCATAACCCATAGGTGGCAAAGATTGAGTTCTCGGTTCTACAACATTAACATAGCAGTAATCAGTGTCCACTTCAAAACATATGTCATCCTTGTATTTTTCCACTAACTTAGGTGGAATTCTATATCTATTATGCATCTTCTCCTGAAACTTGCTGAAATAATCATCCATAATATCATTAAAATTATCACCTAGCTTCTTGATGAAGTCATTTATTTGATGGGTGATTGGTCGGTGTAGCTCCCAAACAATTTTACCGACTGATGGAAAGAATTTCTTAAAATAGAAAAACATGCATATTAATAGTGATCCAAACTTTAGTGTATTAGTCGAATTGTTCTTCTTTGGCTTCCTTATGGTATTGAGATTCTCAAACAATTTTTTCAACAATACCTCACATAAATCAATTTTCATGCCTTTCTTCACAATTTTATATGCTAAGTCGACTGCTGCACAGGGTACACTGTTTTCCCTTGCTGATTGGAAGAAACAATAACCTATTACTCCAATGACAAACTTTAGCTTTGCATCAGTGACATTGTTCAATTTTAGTCCCCTACAATCAGATTGTACGATTAAACTGATCAATTCCTTCTGTGATATCATTTTCTGAGCTGGGGCATGATCATAAATAGGGTAAGCAGTGATCAAATGAATGATTTCCTTGGTGATCTTAAACGGTTTCTCTTCTAGCCACATGAAGTCATCATGAACTCTGCTCAGAACAAACTTGACCCATTGGGGTTTGAATACATGGGGATAGGTTAGGGCTTCAGTCAATCCCTTGATTTTGATGTGTTCATATTTGCTATCCATTTTACCATCGGTACATAGTTCATCATATGTGTCTTTGATTTCAACATGACCTAGTTCTTCAATTTGACACTTAGTGAAGAATCTCACATCCTCGACTAATAAAACTTATCCAAAATGAGTGAAAATGCAATTTTGGGAGTTAAAGAGTATTTTAGTGAGGGCTTTTCGATGTTCTCAACAACAATAGGATTCTGGATCTTAGGTGCCATTGCAGATTTTAGATAAATACTAACAAAAGATCCTTAGGGTTTGAAGACTTTCAAATGACAAACACTTTCTACTTAGCAAATAATAACAACTAGATATGATCGGTAAACTATCTTGATAATGCATTGTGATTGATGTAAATACCTTTGAATTTGCTCTGGAGGAGGTTTGATTGCCTTTGATTCACTTTGCTCTGCTTTCTTGAAAACTTGGTGAGTGAAAAATGACCACGCAATAGATTTAAGTATTCATTGTACCTCATCAGGCTCCATGCAGTTAGGTCAGAAAACATTAAATGCACTCGATATCACTACATTTTATGCTTTTACCGAGTAGCCAGACTTCCTGCATTTACCGACTAGATAGACTTCCTATTTTTACCGACTTGACTATTGCTCAAAAAAATTTGATAAAATTTCAAATTTCCTAATGCATCTTTATCTATGCAAATTTTTGAATTAAGTACATGATGAATAGGAACTGTTAAGATTTACCCTTTGAAATAATGCAGTCTCTTCATACCTTTACCGATTAATTTGGAATAGGTGCACCTAACTCGGTAGGTAAGGTGCTTTCTTCATTTGACACGTTTTCGTTATTTCTCCAAATCATCAGTAATTTTTCTTTTATTTCCTCAGTGTCTCCTCTAGGTTGATCTCTGCAATCTCTAGCCAAGTGTCCAACTTTGTGACAATGAAAACATGCCATACCAGGATTTCTCCATGATCTTCAGTTGTTCATTCTAAACCTTATAAAGCAGTTGGCACTTATATGTCCATATCTTCCACAACATTCACACCATATTCTTGTATTGTAATCTCATGGTATTGTAGAATATTGTCGGTAAGGATCTGTGTGAGTTCGGTAGCCTCTAGTATTTGCTTGGTGTGTAGACCACATATAGTTTTTCTGCTTAAACCAACACTCCTCGGTACTATGTCCATATCTATTGCAATTTTTACAAAACCCTTTGAATTTTTCCTTCTAATAATTGTTAAAAGACTTTGTCCTACATTGGTTAGATGTGTGACCATTTTTATTGCAATTGTAACAATAACCAGTAGACCTAATGACATTCGGTTGCTTACCTTTTCTGATTTGGCACATGTTAGCAGTGTGACCTTGTTTTCCACAATAGTTGCAAATAGGCTTCTTTCCTTTGATATTCTTCTTATTTCCAACTTGCTTTGATGATTCACCTCTTTTGATTGTATGAATTCCCTTCTCGGTAGAGTCTTTTCCTTTGTAACCGAGTCTTGCATCTTTGTTGGATCTTCTTCTATTCAGTTGTTCATCTAACATCTTTGATGCTTCATAACTCTTCTTCAGTGTTTCCTTGGATTTCTTTTCTATTTCAAGTTCATTGGTCAACCTTGATACCTCAAGTTTCAATGCTTGATTCTCATCATCTTTCAGATTTGCTTCATGATGTGCATAACCTAATTGATCTGACAGATTTTGTTGAATCCCAGTCAACCTTGTAATTTCATCATTCTTTTCAGATACTAATGCTTCAAGCTGTTGTTTTTCTCTTTCTAGATCTTTTAGTTTATCCTCAGCTATCCTCAATGCATCAAGATTCTCAGTCATCTGTGTGCTAAAATGTTCATGTCCTCTTTTCATTGCTTTTAGTTGATCAGTTAATGCTTTATTCTTTTCTTTCAGTTGTCCAATCATCTCTTCAGTCTCTTCAAATATATTGTTCTTAGATGATGTTTCAATTTGTTCCACTAGCTCTTGAGAGTCCTATAAATCATCAGATAATCTTCTTCTCACTTTCAATGATTTTTGCATTTGTCTTTGCATGTCTGCAATCACTTGATTAGCATGATCCAACTCTTCTTGTAGATACACAATTCTCTGAGATTGTTTATAGCCTTCCATTGATAAGATCTTTCTCTTTGGGTTGTTAAACCTTGTTCCAAGATTCAAGCTCTGATACCAATTGTTAGGTCCAATATGGAAAGCTAATGTACTAAGAGGGGAGGGGTGAATCAGTACTTCAAATCCATTTATCAACAATATCTTCACTGTTATGCATAAACTACAAACTGCTGTAACATAACATAAAGCTAAAATAAATAAATAACAATCATACATGATTCACTCCATAACACATATATTTTGGTTATACAGAAACTCTTGGTTAGAGAGAAAAACTGCGGTGGGGATGGCACCCACAACTTCACTACTGCAATAATAAAGAGTGCTCGGTTAGAGCTACATGTTCAGCTATTTTTGATAGCTTACCCTGTTAGGAGTGTCAAGATCATAATATCTACCTTGCTAAAGGATTTTACAACACTTAAACTAAATGTTGCACCTAGTTAAAGGCTTTACAATTTATAGACATTGTTAGAGTCTTTTACAATAAAATCTTTACAAATATCTACAACTTTACATCTGAAATGTTATAGTAGATTCTATGTGCTCAAAATGAGATTACCTTGCTTATAGCATACATCAGTAACCCTTAAAATAACTCGGTAAACCCTTCTGTTTACTCTGTTCTTTGACTGTTCTTTGAAATCCTTCTCGGTGACCTCTGTGTCTCTATAATAGTCATAACACTAAGTGCTTTCTTATGTATCACACATGTCTAGCTTCATACACCTCTATATCTCTCTCTCTGTCATCCTTTTATCCTTAATCCATGCTATATAAATAGATCTCTTATGTTGGTGATCAGGTTCATTGCTTCAATCTTACAAACATGATTTTATCGAATGAATAACCATACAAAATACTTCATTGGTTAGATGACCTCAAAATCATACACAATCTTTAAGTGCAATTTCCAATGTAATAACGGTTCTATGTTCCTCGATCTTGTAACACATTTCCACATGTGTGTCTAGATTCAATGAATCTGGTAACACGTTTCACTTAGTGTATATCAACTCGGTGTATCATTATTGCTGCTTGGTAGACATGGAATGTTACTCGGTAGACAACTCAGTGTATACTGGGCTCTATGACTACTTTCTTCTATAACCAACTGTTGTGTGCATACCGACTAAATGTTTCGGTAGTAGTAACTGACTAGAGTATATAGAATGACTTTGGATATAAAACTAATGGCAACTATAATAAGTAGTAAGAGAGCATACATTTTTTGGGTCACATAGTTTTGGTAAGACAATTTTGGCAGATTCTTTTTGGACATCTTTTTGAACACTTTTATATTTTTCTCATGAGTGTTGCCATCAATGCCAAAGGGGGAGATTGTTGGAAAATGCACACTCCAATGAGAAATTGTAGGTGATTGAAGGTATTTTCATTGATGGAAACCTTACAATCATGTGATACCGGCAGACAGACATAGGCATTGGCACCGACAAACTCTACACTGGCATACAGTTCACCGGCACCCAAAAATATTGATTACTGGCATCCTGGCCGACAAGAATTTTGTATAAATGTATTTTTGTAATTAATTGTAAAATCTTTTGTAAGCCAACATGGCAGATTGTAATATGAATTATGTATGTATGAGATCATTGTAGATCATTTAGGATATGGTAGATAAAAACTGCAAAGTATGAAAAGAAGGTAGTAGACCTAATATGGGAATTATTGGATAGGGGTTTATGTATATTGCAGAGCTTGAACCAGTACTAAATCTAGAATAGCAGATGCTGATCTGAAGCAGTACAAGACATTGGATTAGTATAATCCATTTTTTTAAGTCAGTGTGACTTCTTTTGTAATTGAGCAGTGAGCTCTAGGCACTTGGCCCCTATTGTAAGCAGTAATATTCTCTTATTGGCCAGTAAGTGAATATTGTGGGTCACAAATCCCACCAAGGTTTTTCCCACATCGGGTTTCCTCATTAAAATATTGTGTTATGGTGTTATTTTCATGTTGTGGTTGTTGTTCTTATTTGTTGCATTATTTCTGGTTTACCAATACACAATTTTAATATGTTTTTCTTGTTATAAGTTAAGAAAATTATCTTACTGGTCAGATACTGATTCACCTCCCCCCCCTCTTAGTATCTTTGGGAATCCTAACACACAAAAACCTTGCTTCACCTTCAAATGATGTCTGTGTGTATAGCTCTACTTATTCTCTCATATACCTTCTTACAATTCCTTTTCCCAATCGCATATCGATCTTACAAATAAGATCTTACATATATACCATAACCTAAGACCAATTTTAGTAGGTCGGCTCTAAAAGATATTACAATAAAAATAATTACAATTAAATCAATAACTGATACAATATCTGATTCAACATGTCATCTTAATGCATTTACAACAATAATAAATTATCTCCAAAGCATGTCATGTTGATTTGGAATAGATGAGCCTGTCGGTGCTTATTCTGGACCTATTTGCTAGTAACAACAAATATGCAAACTTGAATATACCAATGAACAAATCTCGAAGACAAAGTGTCCAAATGATATCTTCAACATAACCAAGTGTTTTCCATGTCATTCCAAGTGTCGGTGAACAATATATCGTGTCGGTGAACCAGATACCAGTGACTGTGCATAAGTCACTTTGCTTGCTGGTGAAGATTGCCAATTCTCTAAAGTGCCAGAGTTGATAAGTGTTAATAGGTGTTAACATCAATGACAAAACCATATCAACATATCCAAAATACCAACAATCTCCCCCTTTGGCATTGATGGCAACACAAGATGGAAAAACCATCAAAGTGCCGAAACAAAAATGCCAAATACCAAAAACCAACAATCTCCTAAAAGAGATCATAACCAGAAATCAAAATTCAGATACGGAGAGTAATCAATCTCTCCCAAAGTAACAATCACTTCCAAGTCTCTCCTCCTAGGGGTAACATATGTATTCCTTGTGTTTTTTCATATCAATCTCTCCCCCTTTGACATCAAATGCCAAAGCTAATACAAAAACTAGATTCAAATACAAAATACCAACCAATTCAGTATACCAACTACTCCCCCTGAGAACTAGCTCACCTCATCAAAGCCAGAATAAAAGATTTCTCTGTTAATTCTATCAGTTGATGACAAACATCAATTGTCTAAGTCTCTACTGGTGGGGGTATGACTCCAAGCTGATCTCTGAGATATTCAAAAGTCTCCTTAGGCAAAGGCTTAGTGAAAATATCTGCAATCTGCTCTTTAGTATTCACATAAACCAGTTTTACTTCTTTTGCTTCAACATTCTCTTTCAAAAAATTCAGTTTGATAGAAACATGTTTAGTTTTAGAATGTAGTACTGGATTCTTAGATATATCAATTATTGTAGTGTTATCACAATAAATAGTTATAGGTTCCTTGAATTTTACCTTTATGTCCTTCAACATTTGTTTAAGCCATAATACCTATGTACAGTTAGTTGTTGTTGCAACATATTCTGGTTCTGCTATTGATAAAGATGTGCAACTTTGTTTCTTACTCAGCCAAGAAATTAATTTGCTTCCAAGAAAAAATGCTCCACCAATGGTGCTTTTTCTATCATCCACATCTCCTACCCAATTTGCATCTGTGTATGCACACAATTCAAAGTTTTCATCTCTAGGATACCATAAGCCAAGATTTGTAGTGCCTTGTAAGTACCGAAAAATCCTTTTTGTTGTTGATTCATGATTTTCTTTAGGATTAGTCTAAAATCTTGAAACACTACATATTGCATTCATCATATTAGGTCTTATTTGTGTCAAATATAGTAGGCCTCCTATCAAAGATTTGTACCTAGTCGGATTAACAGGTGTAGATTCATCCCTTAGTGATAATTTGTCATTTGTAGTCATAGGTGTGCTTACCGGTTTAGAGTTTTCCATCCCAAATTTCTTTAGTAATTCATTCAAGTACTTGGATTGACACAAGAATATACCTTTATCAGTTTGTGAAATCTGCATTCCTAAAAAGAATTTATCTCTCCAATCATAGACATTTCAAATTCTTGTTGCATTTCAATAGAAAAGTCTTTACATAATCCATCTTCTCCTCCAAAGGTTATATCTTCATCAAAAACTTCTATAACCAAGATGTCATCATTAGTCACTTTATAGTATAAGTTGTTGTCAACATTACCTTTAGAAAAACCAATCTTCAAAAGATATTTATCCAGTCTAGCATACCAAGCTCTTGGAGCTTGCTTCAACCCATACAAAGTTTTCCTTAACCTGCAAACCATATATTTGTTATCTATCAAAGAAAATCCATCATGTTGCTCAATGTAAACTTCTTCTTCAAGATATCCATTCAAAAATGCACATTTAATATCCATTTAATATACTTTGTAGTTCTTGTGTGATGCAAAAGCCAAGAATAATCTGACTGCCTCAATTCTAGCTACTGGTGCAAAGGTTTCATTATAATCAATTCCTTCTTTCTAAGAATATCCCTTACACACTAGTCTTGCTTTATTTCTAATTACCTTACCATCTTCACTAAGTTTGTCTCTAAATACCCATTTTGTTCCAATTACATTTTTGTCTTTAGGTTGGGGAACTAATGTCCATGTGTTATTCTTTTCAATTTGTTCTAATTCTTCTTCCATACCTTTAATCAAGTGCTTATCTTCACATGCCTCATTAATTGATGATGGTTCAATTTGATAAATAAGACATACCTCTTCATTTGTCAGTCTTCCTCTTGTCATAACTCCTTGATACTTGTTCCCAATTATCTGATTTTCAGAGTGGTTCAATCTTACATACCGGGGTGTCTTCGTTTGCTGTTGTTCCTCAGTTACAGTGGAGTTTTCAGATGATACCGGTGGGTTCAATGTAGGTTCATTTTTTAGTATCTCTGTTTCCAGTTCAGAGTCTATATACCTTGAAGTTCCTCTAAACTGTTTATCAATATTCACATTTGTACTCTCAACAATTTTCTGCAATCTCTTGTTAAAACATCTATATGCTTTGCTATTAGATGAATAACCAACAAATATTCCTTCATCACTTCTAGGATCAAATTTTCCAATATACTCATCTCTCCTAATATAGCATTTACTTCCAAATATTCTAAAATATTTAAGAGTAGGAGTAATGCCAAACCATAGTTCATGAGGGGTCTTACCGGTTTCACCTTTGATGTGAACTTTGTTGAATGTATAGACTATTGTGCTTACTGCTTCTCTCCAATATACATGTGGTAGATTTGCTTCTGATAACATACTTCTAGCTGCATCCAAGATAGTTTTGTTTTTCCTTTCTACAACTCCATTCTGTTGTGGTGTCTGGGGTGTTGATAACCGCCTTCTGATTCCATTCACTTCATAGAATGTATTAAATTCCTTAGATGTAAATTCACCTCCTTGATGTGGCCCTAGTTACTGATGTATTAGGCATTGTGATAGTTCTAATACTTAAAGATAAGTACAAATGTCAAGCTAATAAGATGAGAGGGGGGGGGTGAATCATACAAACTTAATCTTCCATAAAAACAACATATTCAACCTCTGTAACATATACTTCAGTAATATAACCAAAACTACTAAACATGCAAACTCAAAAGCATATAAACATCATAACACTCATAACACCAGATTTAACATGGAAACCCAAATAGGGAAAAACCACTATGGGATTTCAGACCCACTAAGAAATATACTCTTCTAGAGTATGCTCGGTTAAAAGAAAATCCTGTTAAAGATTACAAACACATTGCTAGATGTGACCCAGTTAAGGGATTTCCCTTTGATCTGTTAGGATCTTCACCTTGTTAGAAGTGACCTTGTTAAAGGATTTCAAACACTCAATCAAAATGTCACCTTGCTAGAAGGTTTTACAAATAAGACTGTTAAGTCCACTCGATTAAGAGATTTTCTGTCACTTCACAAAATAATAGTAATAAAAATCTATCTGCAACTTCACATCTAAAAAGATAAAGCAGATTCTTATTTGCTCAATACAATATAGACATAGAACTAATCTTGTCCATCTACTGGGCTCTATACTCTGTTATTCAAAACAAGTCTTCAAGCTTCTGTGCTCGGTAATCACTACGTAGCATCCCTATGAATACACTTGCCTGCATACATTGTTTATCAACAGTTCCCTATTTATAAACAATTAGCCAACGACTTAATCTCCTTGATCACATTTCCCATGATCAATTGTAGCCATCAGATCTTCAAACTTTGACCAGGTTCAATGTATCCTTAGATCTGTAAACATTTTACCCCACCTTGAAACTTGCATATATTTCTTGGAACTTGTGCTGGGGTATTGCGGTTCAATCTGAGTTGTAGATCTTCTTGCTGATTTTCCTTTGCCATAGATTCTTTAACAAACTTCATTCACAGCATACCAATCATTTAATCATAGCCAACTCATCAACTTCCTTCATTAAATAATGCTTTTATTCATTCAATGCATTCTATTATTACTCGGTTGCAACTCGGTAAATACTAAACTTCACTTGGTAGACATTCTGCCTTCATTAACCGATAGCGATAACCTTAGGGTTTACCGACTAGGTTCCTTAGGGTTTACCGACTAGGTTGTTTTCTTGGTAAAATAGTATAGTATTAACCTTTCAATCAATAACATATGTAGGATATCAAAACAATCTAATCATCACGATCTCATCATTGTCTAACTCAGTAATAGTTGCCCATTGAATAATTTATTTCACCCCTTATCCATCATATTCTTTCTGTGTCTTTTATCGACATCTTTATACTCATCGAATCATACTTCTCAAGATATGGCAACATCATACTGAATTAGAAAATCAATTTCTTGACATCAATGACAAAATAATAATATTAAGACAATAAACATCCTTAATCAGTTTTATCCATAATCATCAACAACCTTCTCAATATCCTTATTGAAATTCCAACAATCTCTCCTTGCCTGTTATAATGCCAAATGCCAACAATCTCCCCCTTTGGCATTGATGGCAAAACCAATTGATTTGACCTAATTGATTCGGATTGCTGTGAGATTCTAAAATGCTAAAATGCTCTCTCCCTGTCATCAGAATTCTCCCCCATACATTAGTCTTCTCCTCTTCTTTAGTCTTCTCCTCTTCTCTTCTGTCTTCTCCCCCTTTAACAACAATGCCAAAAAGTAAGAACGAAAACATAATTTATTCCTATATGAAGTGATTTCCTACTGTTATGAGTCAACTTAGTCTCGGTCAGTGCATTATGTCTTCAATTACTATTCCCTGTATTGTTTCCTGTATTGTTTCCTGCATTGTTTCCTGCACACCTTTAGAAAACATCCTAAAGTGTGTAAATTAGCATCAACTCCTAAAAGATATTCTGTAGAGTCATTGAATTGATGCTTTCATCCAACTCGATCAGTGAGTAGAAGATAGGGGTAGGACCCCTAACTTACTTCTGAGATACTCAAAAGTGTCCCTTGGCAGTGGCTTGGTGAAGATATCTGCTATTTGTTCCTTCGTGCTAACATACTCTAGCACCACTTTCTTCTCTTGAGATTCTTCTCTAAGATAATGATATTTGGTAGAGATGTGCTTTGTCTTAGAGTGCATAACAGGATTCTTTGAAGTGTTAATGGCACTAGTATTGTCACAGAATATAGTTACTGGCTCGGTAACTTTCTCATTTATACCTTCCAATAGTTGTTTGATCCATGCTATGTTGGTACAATTCAATGCTGTAGCAACATATTCAGCTTTTGTTATTGACTGTGAAACACATCCTTGTTTCTTGCTAAGCCAACTCACTAGTCTTTCTCCTAAAAAAAAAGCTCCTCCACTTATGCTTTTTTTGTCATCAATGTTGTCTGCCCAATCAGCATTAGTATAAACTTTTAAATCAAAATTATTTCTTTTTTGATATACTAAACCATAATCCTCAGTGCCTTTTATGTATCTAAAAATTCTCTTGATTGTTGTCATGTGTGTTTCCTTAGGATCCGCAGAGAATCTTGCAACTATACCTACTGCATGTGTTGTGTCTAGCCTACTGTGAACAACATATTGCAACTTTCCAATCATGGATCGGTAAAGTGTCTCATCAATAGATACAGATTCATCATTCTTTGATAGTTTACAGTTGATAGTCATAGGAGTACTTCCTGGTTTTGAATCCTCCATTCCAAATTTCTTCAAGATTTCCTTTATGTACTTGAATTGAGTAATGAAAATCTCATTTTTCATTTGCAGTATCTGTAAACCTATTAAATACTTGATCTCACCAATTAATGACATCTCAAATTCTTTCCTCATTTCATTTCCAAAGTTCTTGCATAAAGAGTCATTTCCACAAAATATAATATCATCAACAAATATTGCTGAGATCAGTATTCCATTTTCATCATTCTTCATGTAAATATTGTTGTTTTCACTTGTTCTTATAAAACCAATCTTGATTAAATAAGAGTGCAATCTTTCATACCATGCTCTAGGTGCTTGTTTTAGACCATATAAAGCTTTGTTTAATTTACATACCTGATCTTTATTATTGTCTTCAGCAAATCCTTCAGGTTGTTCAATAAAAACTTCTTCTTCTAATATACCATTCATAAATGTAGATTTGACATCCATTTGATATACCTTGAAATTCTTGTAAGCAGCATATGCCAACAATGTTCTTACTCCTTCAAGTCTTGCTATAGGTGCAAAAGTCTCACCATAATCAATTATGTCTTCTTGGGCATAACCTTTGCAAACTAGTCTTGCTTTATTTCGAATGATCTCTCCTTTTTCATTCAGCTTGTTTCTAAAAATCCATTTTGTACCAATTACATTTTTGTCCTTCGGTCTTGGGACCGGTGTCCATGTGTCATTCTTCTTGATTTGATCAATCTCTTCTGTCATAGCATTTATCTAATCTTCACTGTTAAATGCCTCTTTCACTATTCTTGGTTCAAATTCAGATATCAGACATGTGTTCTGTCTCAGTTTGTTCCTTTTCATCACTGGATCATCCTTATATCCTATAATTTGACTTGGTGCATGATGTCTTCTGACATATTTGGCTAATACAGGCTCGGTAGGATCTGTGTGATCTTCTTCATCACTCGGTAACTAGATATTCTCTTCATTTCCTTCTAATGTTTTCTCGGTAGGACTTGTCAGTTTAACATAGACAAATTCATCATAATCTTCTGGTTCCTTGGAATTTCCTTCATCATTTCTTTCTGCAAATTTATCAATTTTCACATTTGCACTTTCTACTATTTTGTTAGATGATTTGATCAGACATTTAAATACTTTACTTCTAGAAGAATAACCAAGAAATGTTCCTTCTTCACTTTTCTGATCAAACTTGCCATTTGTATCATCCTCTTGTACATAGCATCTACTTCCAAAGATTTTAAAATAACTTACATTAGGTTTCTTGTCATATGAGATTTCATAAGGTGTCTTCAAAGTACCTTTCTTCAGTTGTACTCGGTTCATGGTGTAAACTACTATGCTTATTGCTTCTCTCCAAAATGTTTGTTGCACTTTCTTTTCAATCATCAAGGTTCTGGCACAATCCACGATAGATCTGTTTCTTCTCTCAGCTACTCCATTTTGTTGTGGAGTTCTCAGTGCAGAGAGTTGTCTTTTAATATCATGATTATTGCAGAATAAGTTGAACTCATCAGATGTGAACTCTCCTCCTCTATATGATCTAAGACATTTCATTTGTCTTCCTGTTTCATTTTCAACTCTTGCCTTGTACCATTTAAACATTTGAAAAGCTTCTGATTTTTCTTTTAAAAACTGAAAGGAAATACAAGAGCAAGGAAAGAAAAATAAAATCCAAGAAAGTTTATTGATGAAGTAAATGTTACCAAGAGAAATGCAAAAACCTTGGAGCAATCACCCAAATGTGAAGAAAGAGGCACAAGAACTTTTGAAAGGGGAAAAGCAAAGAAAAACCCCTTGTGATATTATGAATGAGGCAATGCCTAAAATGTGTGTGAGAGAGAGAGAGAGCAAGAAGCTCTTTACAATATTGTCATTAAGAAGAAATGAGAGAGGAGACATCTCTTAAATAGAGATGAGGAGAGGAGTTACAAAGTAACTCCCAAATCTATGAATGCCACCATTCATAAAATGTGTGTGCCATGTGTCCACATCCTCTTATGGAGGAAATCTAATATTCCTTAATAAAGGAAAATAAAAGAAATGACTTGTCCTCACGCATGTACTAGAGGACAAATTACATGTAGGAATTCCAAAGGAATATCCTAAACTAAATACAAATAAACCTAAGCTAAGTAAAGATTAAATATTCTAACAAAAACATTATTGACATCATCCTTGAGTAATCATCCACAAATAATATGAAATATTTATCACCATAATAACTTTGAACTTTCATAGGACCACAAAGATCAGTGTGCACAAGATCTAAAATTCCCTTAGAAGTGTAAGACTTACTTGTAAAGCTTGATCTTGTCATTTTACCCATCTGGCATCCTTGGCACATAGCATTCTCAGGTTTTTCAAGACTCGGTAGACCTCTTACTCGGTGCTTCTTGCTTATTTTGATCAGATTATCAAAATTTACATGACAAAACCTTCTATACCATAACTGGGTATCATCTATCTTTGCATACAAACATTTATTCTGAGTTGAGTCAAGGTGAAATGTGTTACCTTTGTTTGTATCCCAGTAGTAGCTAACTTTCCATCTTGTCATGAACTTTGACAATTCCTTTCTAAAATTCTATTCGGTATCCTGTATTGTTTAGCTATGCTACACTCAATAAATTGTATTTCAAACCTTCAACCCAATAAACATCATTGCATCTTGCATTGTCAAGAAGTGTTATGGATCCTTTACCTTTTACTAGACATGGTACACCATTACCAAATCTTACATAGCCTCCATCATAGTCTTCTAACATTAAAAACTTGTGTTTATCACCTGTCATGTGATGTGAGCATCCACTATCTATGATCCAAGAATCATTAGTATTTATTTGAGATATTAGGGATTTTTCTTCATACCTTTCTTCATCTGATCCATCTTTGATAGCCACATAAACTACTTCCTTTGTATCAGTTTCATCTGATTTATCATCATTGGATTCCTCATCCGCTATTAAGCATGACTTTCTATCTCTTCTTCTGAAGTCTCGGTGTCCTCTATAATGATTATCTTTCTGTCTATCATCTCGGTAATCTCTCTTTTCAGTAAAATCTTTATCAGGATAGTTAGAAGCCATATGTCCTATCGTATCACAATTGAAACATTTCAAAGGTAGTTTTCCTTTATACTTACCTTTGCCTCTTGGTAACCTTCTGGCTAATAGTGCTTCAAACTCTTCTTGCTTTCTGATTTCCTCATACAGTTTGTGTACTTCCTCCATGTTCTTGCGAAATATTTCACTTGCTCCACTATGATCCCCTTTAGTGTACTTACTCATTCTATCATTGTAATCATTAGATTCACCAATATGAAAAGAACTAAATGCAAATTCAACTTTATTTACCGATGACCCACTATTATCGAAGTTACTTAACTCAAATGCATGTAGCTTACCAATAGTAGCATCTAAAGAAACTGGCATATTAGGTACAGACCTCAATTCATTGATTGCAGAGACTTGGATTGCATAAGCCGGTAGAAGGGTTCTTAACAACTTACTTGTTATATCCTTTTCTTCAATAGTTCCACCTGCTCCTTTGATTTGATTGACAATCTCCTTTAGTCTTGTACTGTATTGGGTTGTGTTCTCACCTTCATTCATCCTCATAGATTCAAGTTGTCCTCTTAGACTATCCACTTTTGCTCTTTGAACATGTTCATCTCCACCATACACAGATATGAGCTTGTCCCACATTGTCTATGCATCATTGCATCCTTCTAGATCATTAAACTCTGAATCGGTCAATGCAGATGTTATTTCAATCATTGCTTGAATATGTTCTTGCTTTTCCTTTATCTCTTCCATTGCCAATGGATAGGTGCTCGGTGTGATGAAATCATTCTCCAGATAATATACAACATATTCTCCAACTCCTGATAGGTGCAGCTTCATCCTCTTCTGCCATGTAGAGAAACTTGACTTGTTCAGCTTCGGTGCATCCCTCTTATACATCTTTGGATCTTTTCCTCAAGTACCTTTAAACTTTTCCTTTTGGAGTCCAAAGCTCTGATACCAATTGATAGTTCTAATACTTAAAGATAAGTACAGATGCCAAGCTAATAAGATGAGAGGGGGCGGGGGGTGAATCATACAAACTTAATCTTCCATAAAAACAACAGATTCAACCTCGGTAACATATACTTCAGTAATATAACCAAAACTGCTAAACATGCAAACTCAAAAGCATATAAACATCATAACACTCATAACACCAGATTTAACGTGGAAACCCAAATAGGGAAAAACCACTATGGGATTTTGGACCCACTAAGAAATATACTCTTCTAGAGTATGCTCGGTTAAAAGCAAATCCTATTAAAGATTACAAACACATTGCTAGATGCGACCCAGTTAAGGGATTTCCCTCAGATCTGTTAGGATCTTCACCTTGTTAGAAGTGACCTTGTTAAAGGATTTCATACACTCAATCAAAATGTCACCGTACTAGAGGGTTTTACAAATAAGACTGTTAATTCCACTCGGTTAAGAAATTTTCTGTCACTTCACAAAATAACAGTAATAAAAATCTATCTACAACTTCACATCTAAAATGCTAAAGCAGATTCTTATTTGCTCAATACAATATAGGCATAGAACTAATATTGTCCATCTACTGGGCTCTATACTCTGTTATCACTATGTAGCATCCCTATGCAGACACTTGCCTGCATACATTATTTATCAACAATTCCCTATTTATAAACAATTCACCAACCGCTTAATCTCCTTGATCACATTTCCCATCATCAATCATAGCCATCAGATCTTCAAACTTTGACCAGGTTCAATGTATCCTTAGATCTGAAAACATTTTACCTCACCTTGGAACTTGTGATAGGGTATTGCAGTTCAATCTGAGCTATAGATCTTCCTGCCGATTTTCCTTTGCCATAGATTCTTTAACAAACTTCATTCATGGCATAACAATCATTTAATCATAGCTAGCTCATCAGCTTCCTTCATTAAATAATGCTTTTATTCATTCAATGCATTCTGTTATTACTCGGTTGCCACTTGGTAAATACTAAACTTCACTTGGTAGACATTTTGCCTTCATTAACCGATAGCGATAACCTTAGGGTTTACCGACTAGGTTCTTTGCTTGGTAAAATAGTATAGTATTAACCTTTCAATCAATAACATATGTAGGATATCAAAACAATCTAATCATCATGATCTCATCATTGTCTAACTCGGTAATAGTTGCCCATTGAATAACTTATTTCACCCCTTATCCATCATATTCTTTCTATGTCTTTTACCGACATATTTATACTCATCGAATCATACTTCTCAAGATATGGCAACATCATACTGAATTAGAAAATCAATTTCTTAACATCAATGACAAAATCATAATATTAGGACAGCAAACATCCTTAATCAGTTTTATCCATAATCATCAACAACCTTCTCAATATCCTTATTGAAATGCCAACAATCTCTCCTTGTCTGTTATAATGCCGAATGCCAACACATTGTTCTTACCTCATTTATAGCAGTAACTTTCATTTTGTATGCCAGTGGGAATCCTCTTAAAACTTTTGAAACAATTTCATCTTCACTTAAGGTTCCTCCACAACATTTAATACCCAAAACAATTTCATTAACTATTTCCATAAAAGCAGAATTCCTTTCATCTTCTTCCATTTTTAGATTTTCATACCTGACCCTGAAGCTTTCAAGTTTTGCAATTTTGACTGTGGAATCTCCTTCATTCAATATTTCCAAATGGTCCGAAATGGCTTTAGCATTAGATCTATCTGATAGTCCCATGATTTCCTAATTTGATAATGTGCTCAAAAGTGCTTCCCTTGCTTTGCAATCATTTTCCTCATCTTTTTCTAAGGTAGGTGGATTAGGTTGACCTTGAGTAGGAGCAATATAGCCATTCTTTGTAACATCCTAGATGTCCTTTCTAGTACAATTTAGATGTGTCTCCATTCTGATCTTCCACATGCCATAGTTGGTTCCATCAAGTTTAGGAGTGTCCTTTCTATAATAGTTAGTAGACATTGGATCTCCTCAATGATAGGGAGAAGCCCAAAGGATGACCAATTAAATCTAAGTGGAATCTTCTTATTAAGAGACTCCTTCAAATGAGAGTGGAAAGGTTTTGGTTTTCTTGATAAGGCCCACTTCTAATGTTCACAAGCTTCACTCAACCCACAACTACCTCCTTGAGTTCTTCCCACCATTTGTTCATACACTTACTCAACTCAAACTATCATGCTCACTTACTCAACACTTAGTCAAACCCTTCTTATAGGTCTAAACCTCAAATATAGAAACTCTGATAATATTGAGGTGTTTGGAGGTTTCCTTGAGTTTTTTCAAATGGTTTCCAATGGTTCTTCAAGACCATTCAACCTTGCACAAATTGGGTTCACACTTTTTGCAAAACAGGGCTAGTAGCCCATGGAGGGCTAATTGGCACTTTTTTGTTCACCCAACCCAATGATGGGAAATTCCTCCAAAAAACTTATCTTGGTTGATATTTTAGAGGCATAAGCTAATAGATTTTCATGGTTTAGGTCTCTGTCAATGAAGAATGCGGATTGTCCACTATTTATGGCACTTTAGTAGGGTTTCAAGAGGGTTTTCAAGCTTGCTTTATCAAATACACTTCTCCTTCATGAACCAAGGCCTAAAACTGACCATTGGGCTCTGCCACACCTTGGATATCACTATTCAAACACTTTCCACCTATCATTTTGCCAAACACTTGGCATACTAGCTGTAAAAGATGACAAAACCAGTTATTTTCACTGTTTTTCTAACTTTTCACTGTTATTTCTGCACAATGGAGGGTTAGAACTTCTAAAATGCCCAAACCAAAGAATATATAAACCTTTTAACAACAAGTTAACTTTGACTTGAACAAGTATGGTGAAGTATTCATGCATAGAAGGTTTCAAGGACAATCTTGGTGCCAAAAACCAATATATTTCCCAAAATAGGGAGTTTGCTGTCCTTCACAAACTGTGACACATAACAATGAAAAAAAAGTAAAGTTTGAAGTTCCAACTCCTTCAAAATACTTCAAGGATAGGTGCAGACCTCTATCCATGTTTGTTTCAACACTTGGTGCTTAGAATCCAAATTTTGAGCATTTAGGAAGAATACTAACCAAGTTAGACAGCTTGCCTAATAAGTGCTCAGACTCATCTTTTCCATCATGACTGACAACAAAAGCTTAAAATACAATATGTAAAAAGGTCCAACTTGGTCTCCAAGGCTTGTTTTCTCTTGGTTACCCATCTAGACCAAGTGTTTCAACCCATTTTCTTCAAAACCCCAGTTCAGGGCAGCGAACTGGCAAAAACTAAAAGATTTTTTTTGATAAACCAAAACACAGTAAAAACCCTAACATAAAGAATGAAAAATATTCATAAAACCATGACACAAACTCCCATAAAAGAACAGTACAGAAATATTGCTCTATACGGACCGTTATAGCAGATTGAGCTTTAAAAGCATGAAAAACAGTCATATTTCATTAATTTCCTCTTGCTAATACAAAGCCAACCTCTTTACAATATTTGAAGTGTTCTTATATAGGCACACACAAACCATTTCAACCATTATGGCATCCATAACTACCTTGTGGAATGATTTTACAACTTTTCTCACTTTTTGTCAAAATGTTGCTTGACAACATTGGCAATTTTTTACTTTTAGTGCAATTTGACCTACAAGGCAAATATCTTCCACCTAACAATTTGAGATTGTGTCAAATAAATAAATACACATACTCCAATTCCTTTCTAGGCTTTTTACAAGGTTTTTAACACATTTTCACTATAATGCCATTTTTGGCTTACAATGCACTATGGGCCAAAACTAGAAAGAAAACTTGAGAAAAACTATCTAAACAACTCTAAGATAAACTCAAACTATAATGAAATATAAAAAACAAAATTGGAATCTTATAATATTCCTTTATTCAATTCATGATCCCATCAGGATCAAACAAGCCAAAATTGTGAAGGTGCTCCTGCACCGTACTCCCCAAAATTGAAAAAGTTCCAAGTCCTCTTGGAAATGATACTTGCAAAACATATAGGCTTCATCTTGACCTTTGCAATGTACTTGTCTTTGGCTTCATCATGCATGGCCAAATGAAAATCTCCTTCCTTCATCTTCACTCTAGGCCTTCCTGCAAAAATCAACATCCACCATAGTTGTAGCTGCTCACAAGGTGTAAAGGACACCATCAGCTATCAGTCTAGTAAACTCTTAGTCCAAGAACAATTCCATGAATAGATATGAGAGATCTCAATGAACTTCATCTCAAAGTGAGGAGAATTGCTCATTTGTGGGGACCAATAGATGTGCTTGGTGTCATGCATTTTCCTAGTATAGAGCATTGCTCCCATAAAGGTCATGACACCTTCATAAAGACTAATAGCAATCTGATAGTGTTCATGCATGTAGACCTCTGTAGCAACATATGTATCAGTAACAACTATCTCTGTATCCGATCTGTCAATAGGCTTCTCAAGTGTGTGTTACTCTTGTACCATGTCTTCTTCTTGTCCAATCTGCTCAACAAATCCATCATTAGGATAAAGACTATGTGCTTCAGCCACATTGGTCTCTATCCCTTGCTCATCCTCAAGAACCTTTGCCACATAAGGTTCCTCTTCAACTCTTTGGTGCTCACTCTTCACTTCAGCATGCATCTTCTGCTCAAAGTCACTGAATGTACTATCTACCTCTTCAACTTCACCTTCTATGGTACTTGGGGTCACTTCTTCCACTAAACTTCCATTGTGTACTGCTGCACCATCTGCTTCTTCAACATCTTCCTCCTGGTGATTCTTATGCTCAGGGAAATCTATTCTCTCAACCAATCCTAGACTTCTTGTTATACACCATGTAGGATCTTCTTCTTCCCTCATAGGGTTCAAGATAAAATTTATGCCATCCTTAGAAAATTTATAAACATTCCTATAAGCATCATACATAGTGCAATTGTCATATTGCCATGCTCTTCCCAAAATCAAATGGCAATCTCTCAAGGGCATAATATCACATTCCACCATCTCATAGTAAGGACCAATATTGAAATGAACAACAAACTTCTCTAAAACATCAACCTAATTATCATCACTCAAACCAAATGCTCTATAAGGTGAATTATGTGGTATCCTTGGTAGATTCAGCTTTTCCACCATTTATATGGAGACTATGTTGTCAAGAGAACCACTGTCAACTACAACTTTACATACTTTACCCTTGCATTTGCACTTAGTTCTAAAAATGGCTTGTCTTGGATCATATCTACTCTCCATGTTGTTAGGAACTTCTTTCTTCAACTCTCACAACTCACAACTAACTGCAAGGATCTACTTCCTTGCTCTGATACCAATCTGATAGGGAGAAGCCCAAAGGAGGACTAATTAAAGCTAAGTGGAATCTTCTTGTTAAGCGACTCCTTCAAATGAGAGTGGAAAGGTTTTGGTTTTCTTGATAAGGCCCACTTCCAATGTTCACAAGCTTCACTCAACCCACAACTTCCTCCTTGAGTTCTTCCCATCATTTGTTCATACACTTACTCAACTCAAACTATCATGCTCACTTACTCAACACTTACTCAAACCCTTCTTATAGGTCTAAACCCCAAATATAGAAAATCTGATCATAATGAGGTGTTGGGAGGTTTCCTTGAGTGTTTTCAAATGGTTTCCAATGGTTCTTCAATACCATTCATCCTTGCACAAATCGGGTTCACACTTTTTGCAAAACAGGGCTAGTAGCCCGTGGAGGGCTAATTGGCACTTTCTTGTTCACCCAACCCAACGATGCAGAATTCCTCCAACAAAATTATCTTTGTTGATGTTTTAGAGGCATAAGATAATATATTTTCATGGTATAGGCCTCTGTCAATGAAGAATGAGGACTATCCACTATTAATGACACATTAGTAGGGTTTCAAGAGGGTTTTCAAGCTTGCTTTATCAAATACACTTCTCCTTCATGAAACAAGGCCTAAAACTGACCATTGGGCTCTGCCACACCTTGGAGATCACTATTCAAACACTTTCCACTTGTCATTTTGCCAAACACTTGGCATACTAGCTGTAAAAGATGACAAAAATAGTCATTTTCACTGTTTTTCTGACTTTTCACTGTTATTTCTGCACAATGGAGGGTTAGAACTTCTAAAATGTCTAAACCAAAGCATATATAAATGTTTTAACAACAATTTAACTCTACCTTGAACAAGTATGATGAAGTATTCATGCATAGAAGGTTTCAAGGACAATCTTGGTGCCAAAACCAATATATTTCCCAAAATAGGGAGTTCGTTGTCCTTCACAAACTGTGACACATAACAATGCAAAAAAATGTAAAGTTTGAAGTTCCAACTCCTTCAAAATACTTCAAGGATAGGTGCAGACCTCTATCCATGTTTGTTTCAACACTTGGTGCTTAGAATCCAAATTTTGAGCATTTAGGAAGAATACTAGCCAAGTTAGACAACTTGCCTAATAAGTGCTCAAACTCATCTTTTCCATCATGTTTGATAGGAAAAGCTTAAAATACAATATGTACAAAGGTCCAACTTGGTCTCCAAGGTTTTTTTTTGCTTGGTTACCCATTTAGACCAAGTGTTTCAACCCATTTTCTTCAAAACCCCACTTCAGGGCAGCGAACTGGCAAAAAACTAAAAGGTTTTTTTTGATAAACCAAAACATAGTAAAAACCCTAACACAGAGAATGAAAAACCTTCATACAACCATGACACAAACTCCCATAAAATAATAGTATGGAAATATTTCTCTGTACGGACCGTTACAATAGATTAAGCTTAAAAAGCATGAAAAACAATCATATTTCATTAATTTCCTCTTGCTAATACAAAGCCAACCTCTTTACAATGTTTGAAGTGTCCTTATATAGGCACACTCAAACCATTTCAAGCATTATGGCGTCCATAACTACCTTGTAGAGTGATTTTACAACTTTTCTCACTTTTTGTCAAAATGTTGCTTGACAACATTGGCAATGTAGACAACTAAAATTGTCCTGTCTAATTAAATAAATATCTTTATTTATTTAATTATTTTAAGCCTAATTCTTCTATTTCATTTTTATCCTCTTCTAGCCTTATTCCTCATTTAAATAAATACAATTATTTATTTAAATTATCCTTTTGCCTAAATTAAATAAATATCTTATTTATTTAATTGATCACACTTCTTCTATTAATTAAATAAATCTTTATTTATTTAATTAATTCATTAGCCTTTTTTACCTATGACACATGCCATTCATCTCTTAATTCCTACACTACCTACCCTCTTATTATTTTCTTATTTTCTTTACCTACCCTCTAATCATAGCCGACCATTTATCTTTTACAACTCTCAATCTTATCCCTCCATTTCATATAGTGTCTTCTATATAAGGAGATGCTTCCTTCATTATCAACGGGATGCATCCTGACTGATCAATCGACTACACTATGCTTTTGAACTTGCATATGCGATCCTACTTGCAACCACATTTTCGTTCTTTGTTGAGCTCTTGTGCACATATAAAATCTGAGAGAAAATATATCAAGCAAGATCAATGGAGATAGGAAGAATGGAGATTCAAACCCTACTAGACATGTGATGGTATAATCTTTGTGATTTCATTTGATTTGCATTGTCTTAGGTAATCTTCACATGTTATGGTGGATCTTTGTTGTTGTTAGGCTAGGGTTTTGTGGTTGAATTCATTTAGTCTTTCAACATTGTTTTGATTAAGTAAAATCAGGTATTTGAAAGGTACCCGAACCTTGAACAAACCAGGAGAAAGAACTAAAGTGCCTGGTCACTTCAAAAAACAAAATGAACCCACCGAAAGGGATCAACTTAACACAACATTACATAATAAAGTATCTTGGTACAGACAGCAAAAGGAAAGCATAAAGACAACAAAGAGACCTAACCAGGGACAACAATAGAAACTAAATACTACTCATAATTTCCTCAGCGTGAACAACCATTTGTTTCATGTTGTTCACTGAGGTCTTCAGATCCTCCAGCTCACGACCTTCGATGTCGCCTTTTTTCTTTGTGTTAGCTTTGGTCCTCCTTTCATGCCCTTTCTTGTTCGACTGCTCTTTATCACCATCCTTTTCAGCATCATTCTCAAACTTGTTAATAAGGATGTTCATGTTGTCCACCGAGGATTTGAGAATTTGGAAATTTTGGTTGGCAATCTTCTTTACATTGATCTCCAGTTTGTCAATTCTGGTGCTGAAATCTTTCATTTTATTTTCCGTTTCCTTAGGATCTCCCATCTCATTGACCTTTTTCTCTGTTGCCATAATTTTTCCAACCATACATTCAATAGCTTGTGCATTATGTAGAAAGGCCACCAGTTCTTTAACATGTTCCGCCAAGGGTTTGTCACCAACTGTTATTCTTGCAATAGCCTGTGTATTGGTTTTCAAACTGTTAACATCCTTCACCATAGTAGCGATGGTCTCACAGAAGGCCTTAACAGTTTCTTTATCCCCATCGTCACTTTTATCCCCTTTTTCCTCCTTATACAGGTTTGTAGTATTCACGGTCTCCAAATTATCCATCATCGGGTTACCCTCCTCTTCTTTATCCTGACTATCAACCACCTTCTTTTCTTCAGCCTCCTCTTCTGATTCAACCTAAACATGATTGAATTTAGAATTGCTCCCCTTTTTAATGTTCTTTTTTTGAGCCTTCTTTCCAGTGGTTTTCCCTTTCCTTTTTTTAGCAGATTTTTCCTCAAGGGATTCAATTGCAAAGTCCGATGTATCAGAGTCCACAATAATCCTCCTCTTCTTGGCCCTTATCCTCCCTTTCTTGCTAGTTTCCTTCGACTCTCCCTCAGTATCCGAGTCAAAATTAAAACCACTATCCTTACTTTCTATAGTTTCATCTCTAGCATTTTTGCCTTTGATAGGCTTTTCAATGCACTTCCCCTTTAGCATTTTATAAACTAGGACCATAAGTCCCTGGTGGAGGGCATGATCACCTTTAGGGTCCTTCTGGATTTCCTTTATAGTATGATCCATAGAACAGGCAAGGTAATAAGGAAGGCTAACCCTTTCACCATGACAAAAATGATTAAGAAGAATGAAGTGATGCCCGTAGGCCCTGGTAAACCTACCGTCTAAGGTAATGTATTCAATAGAAGTGAAAAGATCAAACCTCCAAGGCCCACAAATTCTCTTTGGGGAGTGGTAGGAATTGTCAATTTTGATCATCTTTCACCTCTCTCCATCTGTAACTGGAAACTTGTCTGCAGCTTTATCAGATATTCCTTTGTCCCTGTAAAATTTCATACCCTCTGTAGACATCCCCGTGCCCTAGGCAAGAACCTCTTCGTCGATATTCATTATCTATGAACCTATCATAATTTTTCCATTTTTCCAGTTCTTGATGAAGTAAGAAGTAATTGTGGGGTCTTTCCCACTTAGTCGTTCCATGAAAACATTCATTCCTCCATGCTAGAGGATGTCCTAGACTTCATCATTCTTTCTCCAGTCCGAGCAGGAAGCAGGTTCGAATCTCTTCTTGTTACCTCCCATTTTTCCAGCACCTTCCTTGCAATGCCTTCTCTTGCTTTGATCACTTCCCCTCTGATTTATGTGGTTATTCTATAAGAGTGCCCAGAATCCATGCCAAGTAATTATGATAAGACACCTATTTAAAAGTTCATTATCTTCAAACGAGCCCTGCATCGAAAAAAGGTGGAAAGATCATTAGAAATAATAATTAAAAGTACCATGTTGCCTTGTCTAGCTTCGGTCTTGATTGAGCAAGGATTTCATTTCTCTTGCAATCTCCATCTCAGCATAATTAGTAATGATGTCTTTCAATTGGCAAGCCAGGTTGGTAGCCCAGTTAGCACAAGAGTTGGCCTCTCTGTAAGCATGTGTAAAAACACACATGTCAAACTCTTCGCTAATTTTCCTAGTAGCTTTAATAGCACTACTAATAGACCAAGACAACGGGAATTTCATATTTAAATAGTTGATAATGTTTAAGGAGTCTCCTTCACACCAAACTTTAGTACATTTCGCTTCCTTATCTAGGATCATCCCATGATAGGCCGCCATGGCCTCAGCTACATGATTGGTTTGATTTCCTATGGGAATACATTTGATGATTTTACATATTCCCCATTCATCCCTTAGGACCACTCCACATCTAGCAACCCCCAGGTTACCCTTAGAGGCCCCATCAAAATTGATTTTCATCCATCCTCCAGGCAGGCTGATCCATCTCACTCCCTCTCTAGGGTTGCTCTGAACAATCTCTTGAGCCTTTGGTCTCCACTTTTTATAGATACATTGATCCTCCTTAGTGTGAGGATTATCCAGACCACCTATGATATTCAGATTTTCCACTATGCTTCTTCTGATTTTTTCAAACACAATTTTAGCCTTAGTAGTCTTTTCCCTGAAAATTCTATCATTTCTCTCTTTCCAAAGACCCCAGCACATGTAGGGTAAAGCAATTTTCCATAATAAGGTTGTGGTTTTGTTTTTTGAAGGGTGATGCCAAGACTTGAAAATTTCCTGAATCGAATTAGGGAAGCTCCAACTAATATTGAATTGATCCAGATAGCTTCCCCAAACGTCAGCAGAGAAAGGACAATGGAAGAACATATGATTTATAGTCTCCTCATTCTACTTGTAAAGAATACAGAAACTAAGCATACTGATACCTCTTTTTCTGATATTCTCAATAGTGAGAATTTTGTCTTGAAGGGCTGTCCAAAAGAAAATATTGATTTTGGGAATGAGGCCTTTAACCCAAGCTTTGGCCCAGCAAGGACTTTCCATGTTCTTGAACTATTGATGATATAGAGAAGTCACTGAAAAAGTACCACTAGATGTGAGTTTCCAAATTATTTGGTCTTCTTCTTCAATCCTCACCATAGAGTTCATAACTTTGTTCAAACTTCCTAAAGACTGATCCACTTGAAATAAGTCTCTCCACTATCCCTCTTTCCAATAATCCTCAACCTTGGTTCCAAATCTTTCCTTGCATTGGTTCTGATATCTATTCCACTCAGGGTTTTCATTCAAAGGGGAATCCAGAAGCCAAGGGTGCTCCCAGAACTGAATAAGATTCCCTTTTCCCAACTTCCACTTTTTACCTTTGATAATTAATTCTCTAGTCCTAGAGACATTTTTCCAAATATTGGAACCAATTGGGATGCTCTCCATTTTAAGGAAACTTTGAAGATTCGTGCATTGGCTTTTGTATTTTTTGTCCCATATTTTTTCCACTCTCCTTGATTTCTGTATCCTCTCCAAATCTGCTTGGCCATGAGGTGATCATTTATGTCTCTTATTCTTCTAAGGCCAAGACCTCCTTTATTCTTAGGCTTATAGACCTTCTCCCATGCAATTAAGTTCATTCTCTTCTTCTCTTCCACCCCTATCCATAAGAAGGATTTCTGAATCTTTTCAATGGCCTCAGCATACCTAGCTGGAATCCTGAACAGACTGATGGCATAGAGGAGGATACTTTGAAGAGTGAATTTAAGCAGTTGGACCTTACCTACTTGACTAAGGAGAGCTCCCTTCCATCCAGACAACTTTTTGTGGAATTTATCCACCAAGGCTCCCCAAAAGGTGTCTGGAGGATCAAGGTCTAAGGGGAGCCCCAAGTAAGAAGCAGGCATACTACCAATTTGGCCCCCCAGAATGTTACTAATTTTAATCCTCCTTTTCTCCGGAGTACTAATAAAATAAACAAAGCTTTTAGACCAATTAATTAGCTAACCAGTGGCCTCTCCATAGTTGTCCAAAGCCTTTTTTAGTCTTCTAGAGTCCTTAACAGTGGCTTTTCCCATTATTATAGAATCATCAACAAACTACTGATGAGAGCATATTTGATCAGTCGAAGAAGGATTCAAACTGCAAAACTCCCTTTTCTCAACCAACTTACCAATATATCTCCCCAAGCATTCTGCCATGATGATGAAGATCACTGGAGATAGAGGATCCCCCTGCCTGAGACCTCTTGAGGCTTTAAAGAAAGGAGAAGGGGAGCCATTCATTAAAACATAGAAAGAAGTCAAAGAAACCAATTATCTGATAAGGCTGACACTTCTAGGACTAAAACCAAAAGCAGAGAGAACGTCCACATAAAATCCCAATCCTCTCTATCGTAGGCTTTAGAGAGATCCAATTTTAGAAAAAAACCTTCTTTTTTAGAGAATGCCAGTGGATGGATATTTTCATGCATAGATATGATAGAATCCAAAATTTGTCTTCTTGGGACAAAACCACTTTGCTAAGGTGAGATGATGGAGGGCAACAACTTCAAAATTCTAGAGGTAAGGACCTTAGAGATAATCTTATAGAGAGAGTTGCATAAACTTATAGGTCTGAAAAGATCCATAGAATCTGCCCCCATCTTTTTGGGAATGAGAGCAATAAAAGTACCATTAACTTCTTTTAACAATTTTCTAGCACCAAAAAACTCTTTCACTGCTCTGGTGACATCATCTCCTATAATATGCCAGTACATTTGGAAGAAAAACATGGGAAAGCCATCCAGACCTGGGGCTTTGTTGCCTTCAAAGGAATTGACAGCTATCAAAATTTCTTCATGGGAAGGGATAGCCGACAGGTGATCACTCTGTTCCTCCCCCAAAATGGTAGGTATGCTGTCCAAATGTTCCCTTTGTGCCTGTATTTCCAAATTCTGATCCTTAGCAAGTAAGTTAGAGAAAAAATCCATAGCAGCCTTTCTCATAGAGTCATCAATAACAACACCTCTGTCATTCACTTTAATTTGAACAATTCTATTCATGGCCTTATGTCTTAAGGTGGACATATGGAAGTATTTAGTGTTCCTGTCCCCCTCCTTTAACCAGACATTCCTCAATCTTTGTTTCCAGTAGGTTTCCTCTTTAGCTATTATATCATGATATCTCATAAGAATAGCATCTTCAGTGTTTCTAGACATATTAGTGTAACCATTGATCTGTATTTCATCCTGGATTTCCTTGACCTCTAAGAGGATTGTGGCTTTTGAGGTAAATATGTTCCCAAAGCAATCCTTATTCCACTTCTTAACATTATCTTTAACATTCTTCAGCTTTTTGACCACTTTGTACATGGTGTTCCCTTCAATACTGACCTACCACCATTCCTTAATCTTACTTTCCAGATCCAGATGTCTCGTCCACATTTTTTCAAATCTATAAGGGAAATGTCTCCTTCTGTTCTTTAATTCAGCCGTGAAGGTTATGGGATAATGACCTGATCTAGCCCTTATGTGAGAGGATAAAGAACATTCATGAAGATTATACCAATCTAAGGAAAGAAGAGCTCTATCAAGTCTAACCTGGACCAGATTCTCACCACTTCTTCTATTGGTCTAGGTGTATTTGACTCCTTGCAACTCCAGATCATGAATTGCATTATTGTTTATGAATTCCATCAAGTCTAGTGTACTGTCCAGATTAACTTGACTCCCTCCCTTTTTCTCATTTTCCTTCAAGGGAGTATTGAAATCTCCCATAATTATCCAACTATCCTCAACAAACCTACTTCTCAGCCCAATTAGATATCTCCACATCTCACTTCTACTAGTCTTTGTGTTGGGGGCATAAATGTTAGTTAGAACCTAGGTTGTACAATTCTTAAAGTGCTTAAATCTTATACAAGCCAGATTGTTATCCTGAATCAACACCTGTCCTTCTACATTGTTTTTGTTCCAAAAGGTAACAATTCCTCCTGATGTACCTTCTAAACTACCTCCACTGACTCCACCATTTTTGAACATATTCAAACTCTCAACTTTATCTTTAACCATCTTAGTTTCTTGAATCAAAAAAATATCAGGGTTTTTATCTCTAATCATGTTTTTAACTAAATTATTCTTGTGGGGACTATTAAGTCCCCTAATGTTCTAGGAGATGATTTTCATGGATTTTTAGAAATACCTACCTCAAAGATGGTTCTTTGGGTACCATTTGCTAAGTTCCTGCTTGTTTCCAAATATCTTTTCTTGGAATTTGAGTGTCTTCCTAGAGAAGTATGTTGTGCTCCCACATCACCAAGCTTGCTTCTGGTGTTTCTAGTCATCGTACTATTGACTGGGTTGTTGTAGTTCTTTTTTTTTTGCTTGTTCCTTCTTTTATCCTCTACTGCTTCTTCATCCTCTTGCTTAGTTTCATTTTTCCCTAGTGCCTTTTTTATGTCTTCTTCATCTCCCCATTTTGGATCTTGATCTTCCAAAAATGCCAGCTTTTCCTTTGTTGGGGTGGTTAGAGAAATTTTTGATAGCCCTTGGCCCAGAATGGTATCAGGTTGGGCCTCCTGGAACCAATTTATCTCTTTCTCTTGGTCTTGAGATTCTGAGACAAGGTTAAAGTTATCTCCTTCCTCTTTGTCTAAGGGTTTTTTTTCCGTTTTATTTGGGACTAACTCTATCTTGTCATCTTTCAATTCTTCTTGTTGTTTTGTCTTTTTCTTTATACTCTGAGTCCTCAACATTCTGCTACGCCATATGAATCTTTAATTCATTACCCACTTCACTGCTAATTTCCTCCTCCACCCCTCCTTTCTGAGACTGATTCTCCTAATTCAGATCATTGGATTCCAAGGCTTTTAGTGGCTTGTCTACTTTTTTCCAGACCTTAGTTTGGGGGAAGGGTTTATCCTCCATACTTGGACATTTTTTAGCCCAGTGTCCTACCTTTTTACAATGGAAATAGGTGAAGGGGATTTTTTCATAAACAATATTTTGCTTCCACTTCCCCAGTTTTGATTCTATCTCTATTTCCTCTGGCATGTTCATGTCAGGTCTGACTCCAACATAGATCCTAGCATAAATCAATCTTCTTCTGGATGCTGTGACCTGGTCAATAGAGATGAGCTCCCCAAAGGTATTGGTAATACCTGCAAAAACATCTTCCTCCTAGTATTCCATCGAGAGCCCAGGTAGTTTGACCCACACTAGAACTTGGTCCAAAAAATTCTTTCCTTTAGCTACATTAGGGTACCACTTTTGGATGTACATAATGTATTTACCTATTGTCCAAGATCCACTATAAAGGATGTTTCTTCTATCCTCATCACAGGAAAAAGAGAAAGATAGACAACCTCTGTTCATTGCTACCACATCAACCTGACCTTTCAGGTTCCACTTTCTTTTGACAAATCCACGAACTATTTCTATGTTAGGTCTTGACCCAAAAAAATTACCAATCAATGTGTTTTCCATTCTGGCAATGTTTTGATCTATGATTTGGTCTGGAACAACGATAGCAAACTTACCCTGAGACACATTTGAGGAGTTTTTAACAAGAGGCAATGAGAACTTACCTTTAGGCTTAGCCCCAAACAGCGAGGACCACTTACATGTCTATCCATTGGGTCCCCCCTTTGAGTCCATTAATGAATGAACCTTTTCTGGGAGAACTTTTCCTTCCACCATGTTCTCTGAGAGACAAATTGCTTGCTGTCCTTGGGCTCCTACCGAGTTGCCATCTACTATTTTTGAAGTTTGAACCTTCCCTTTCCCGCTCTCATCTATTAACCGCTCTTCATGTGGTGTTCCTCCCCCTAGGTCCCCAAAAACCACGAGATCATCAGGGTCCTTTCCATCTGAAACCCCCCCCTTTGAAGGAATCTCTATGTCATCTACCGCATGCTGTCCCAATGCTGATCCAGAACTCCCGCTCAAATTTGAAAACTAGATCCAACCACCCTTCATGGATTCGCCTAAAAAAACTCAATATCTTTCCACATTGTTGTTATCCATTTTCACCGTATACATTTTGGCACACCCAGTGGGACCCTTTTCCCTTTTGCATTTAACATCTTTTGTGCAGATTTTGTGTTTTTGAAGTTGCAGATTTGACATTTCTGACAACATTTTGATATTTTCGCATCTGCGTACTTTTGGATCGCATTTTTTATTTTCTTCCACGTCTGTGACATTTGGAATCGCATCTGTGCCTTCGATATTTTTTTTTTTTTTTTAAGATTCCAGGAAGCACGTATGTGTTCCCTAGTCGTGTCTGTGAAGTCTTCAGACATGTTTGCATTAAGGAACCACGTTTGTGTTTAGGAACCACATTTGTGTCAGATCTAATCGCGTCTGCAAATTTATAAGGCATTTGTGTTTCTGATAACTGTGTCTGTGTGCAGTTGTTGCATTTTGGTTTCTTTGATTTGGTTTTTCATCATTCAGATTTCAAATCAGGTTTATATTGAGCTAACATCTTCAGATCTAGCTAATGAAATTGGTGCAGCTTGTCTTGAAAGCGAAAAAAAATTTATTTTGTTGAAGGCCCCTATTTTACAAAGTCTTTTGGATCTAAAATTTACCTAACTTGTGTGCTTGCAAGAAGGGGTGATCATTTGAAACTACTAATAGATCTTTGTTGCAGGACCTTGGCAAGGGTTTTTGATCTTTATTGTGTGCCTTATTTTCATAGACTAGCAAACACTTCAATTGGTGCACTAAAATTGAACCAATGTCTTTTGTGTCTTGAGCAATAGGCTCTTTTTGTTTAATCTCTAGAGGGCCTATCTCCCCGTGTGGTCATTAGACTACTAGTGAGGAGAGAACGACCCAAGTGGTAGCGAGGAAAACCCACCTCTACTGAACCACTATAAACAACTATATTCATGGTGAAAACTATGGATAACGTGTGTTGATTAGTTCATACTGACACTATGTCTCCCCATGAATCTGTTTGATCAAATTTATTGTATCAGTTGTAGGGCGTAACCCCTACTAGCTGGGAGCCTTCTGTATTTACAGAGCTGAAAGTGCCGCATGTATGGCCACATGACTAGATGCCCTTATTAGCACCTTTTTGTTTTAGAAGCCAAAATCCTTCTAGTTGTTGGGGCAAAAGGTCGGACCTCTGGAGCGGCCCACACACATACGGTTCTTAGTAGAGATACAAAGTTCACCATGAGGAGTTTTCATGGGGACTGATGCTTGGCTTCCCTGAGAAGTGAGTGTCGAGGGTGGAGCTAGTGGGGTCAAGTATCTACGTATATGCTCTGAATAGCGTAGCCTCATGTGGGAATCAACAACTATTGTCCTGGATAGCCATAAGAATTGTGCTTGACTTATTTTAAACATTCACACATTCAAGACCAAACATCAAAACATTGTGTCTTTTGTGTCTTCAATTATATGCAAAACAATTTTACATCAAACAACACACTTTCTTTTAACTCATTTTGAGTCTAAACACTTGCAAACATTGAGTCCTCATCAACATTGTGTCCTCTTGTCACGAAAAATAGTCAAAAATTCAGATTTGGTCACAACAAGTCACTTCACAGATTGGAAAAATTGCACAAAGTTTTCAGAAATGTGTCTGTGTCATAAAAATGCGTCTGTGTCCTTTTGAGAAACATTGCACTTACAACATCTTAGAAACGTGTCTATTTCTGACAGAATAGCATATGTGTCATTTAAGTGTGTCTGTGAAGTATACAGGCACGTCTGCATTCAAAATTGAAAAACTTTTACGATCCAGCAAACAAGAACAATCAGTTTCAGACTTATTAAGCTTCCTAGGTATCTCTCTGGGTTTTCATCTAGAATTCAACCTGTCTTTGGGTCTCACAAAGTCCATCATTGCTTTACACCTTACATTACATTCACATTTGTCTAAAATTGAGTGAAAAGGTCACTTGCTTGTCCTCATCATACTTTGTCAACACTCTACATACAACAACATTTTGCTAAGTGGTCCCTTATCAGGGTCTATCACCTTTGGGTCTCATTCGGTCTTACTTAGAGTCAAGCTCAACTTACCTCATCAAGAGAGACTATCATCTCTTTGGAAATCACACCTACTCTACTACATAAATACTTGGTCTTACACTTTGGACATTACAAGTACACTTTAGATTCATTTACATTCCATCCAACTCTTGGTCTTCCATAATCTTTCCATTTTCATCTAGTCTCACACATCTTGGTCAATACCTAGTTCATGGTTGAAACCCATTCCCAAAAATCTAGGAGAGAAACTAAAGAGGCTCAAGAGTCTGCAAACATGAGTTCCTATGAGTTTGACAATGATATCTTTTTCAATTCTGATCACACTACATTACTTGACATGGATGCCTATAGAAACATTCCAAATATTGAGAACATGGACCCTACAAACAACAATGATACACACAATGACAATATGGACAACATTTCAGTACATTCAGCAGAAGCAGAAGATTCCATTATGGATCCCCATTTCAATCGATTGGTTGAAGAAATAATGAGGAGAGATAGACAATACTTTTTACAAGTGATTGCACAAAGTGGAGCCAAGATCCCTCATGATTTTGACATGTCTCAAATAATGGAAAATCGACCTTTGCAACAACCTCACCTCAACATGGATCAAAGGAGGCCTACTAGTGGAGGCAATAGAGGACCACATATGGTGCCTGAATCACCATCATCTTTGTTTCAAAAACCAGAGGTCCCATACACACATGGTCAAGCATTTGATACTCACTTTCGCAGACCATTATGGAAGTCTTATGCAGAAAAATATACTCAATCACATACCAATGCTAAGGATCAACCACCAAAGCAATTGGATATCCAAAGGCATGTTCAAAATTTGGACACAAGGAAACCCCGTGTCAAATTTGGGGGCAACACACTAGAACAAACTCATGACATTCCTGTAGAGTATGGTATACATGGGCAAAGCAGATGGTCCATTCCTCACCATGATTCTATACCAAGTGGACCATATACATAGCATCATTATAGACCTCCTCCATATGAACATGTGTATGATAAATATCATCCATATATGCAACATGCTCCTCCTCCACCCGGTGGTTCAGGCATGGGGTTTGGCCCAAGAAGTCGATCTCCACCTAAGAACAATTTGGAGCAGCAAATTAAGGACTTACAAAAGAAAATGGAGGACATAAATACACTGAAGCCAACTTACACAATGAGAGACATATGTCCTTATCCATTTGACAAAAGCATTCCAATGTCTCCATTTCCTACACACTTTGTGACACCTAAGTTTGATAAGTACAGAGGAAAAGGAGATCCTAAGGCACATATAAGACAATTTCTCATGGCTTGCATTGAGGTAGTAGCAGAAGAGACATATTTGATGAGATTATTCCCACAGAGCTTAGGTGATCAAGCTATGAAATGGTTCTCCCAACTCCCACCTGGAATTAAGTCATGGGGTGACTTAGCAGAGGTATTTATCCAACATTTCTCATACAACATAGAGATAAACATATCAGTCACTACCTTGTGCAACAGCAAACAAAAGGATGGAGAATCTTTTTCATCATTTTTACAAAGATGGAGAAATCTAGCCAGCAGATGCTCTTGTTAAATTCCACAAAAACAAATGGTAGAGATGTTCACCCTGAATGTTAACAAAGAAATTGGTTATCATCTAAGAAAAGCTTGTTTGTCCACCGTCAAGGACGTGAATGAAAAAGGCTTAGCAACAGAGAAGGTCCTAATTGAACAAGGAGCCCTTAAGATATTCAAAGAAAACAAAGAGGACTTTAAAGGAAAAGACAAGCCAAGATTTTGGAATAAAAACAAGAACACAATCAATGATGGTGTTGTTGATGCCAATATAGTGCAACCTAAAATCATTTTTTCCAGATCAAGCTCTACAAACAATCAGGTGAATACTCAAACAACTTCAAAGTCATGAAGGAAGTACACTCCATTGGGAGAACCACTTGAGTTCATTTTCAAAAAGCTAGTGGCAAACAAGATAATCACAATTCTAGATTTTCCTCCATATGAGCCAAAGGTCAAACCAAATTGGTGGAATGATGATGAATATTGTGAATTTCATAAGAGCAAATGTCATAAAATAGGAAATTGTCATCGACTGAAGAACATCATACAAGATCTTATTGATAGAGGTGACATTGAGATTGAAGGACACTCATCCAATCAAGAACATGAGATGTTTAAGGAACCATTCCCAAAAAATGACAAGGGAAAAGCTAAAGCCACAGATGACCAAACCAACTATACCAGAGCATCCTATAACTATGATTCAACTATCAATCACATTTCAATGGACAATTATGTCTCTACCATTATCATCAAGGACAAAACGCCTGAGAATTCTACCCAGAGACCCAAGATCATTCTAAAAGGAATTGGATCTTCTTCCAAACCTAACTCTGAATGTAATGTTACAACTCTTCAAGGTAAATTCACTTTGTAAGGTACTCTAGCTAAAAACACCACTTCCTGATCAACCAAACCTGAGTATGACCTTTAAGAACAATTGGGGAAGACACCCACACTTATCTCAATCCTCGAGCTCTTACACATATCCCCCACACATAAAGCCATTCTTGACAAAATCTTGAGAGACACTACTGTCCCCACTGATCTGAACATGGACCAATTTCAAGCCATGGTGGAATACCTTTCTGTTCTACACTCCCTTACATTTACAGAAGCTGGTGATGCCTCTATGAGCCAACCACATAATGCACCATTACACATTGAAGCCTTTGTATACAAAAATCAAATAAAATGATTCCTAATAGATGGAGGAGTAGGTCTAAACATTTGTACATTGGACACTATTAAACAATTGGGATATTCAGATAAAGCTGTGAATTCTACAAACAAAATTATCATCAAGGCATATGACGTTGAAGAGCATTCATCCAAAGGCACGGTCACCTTGCCTCTTAGAGTTGGGCCAGTTACAAAGGATGTGGTTTGTCAAGTCCTAGACCTGGATCTCACATACAATATATTACTAGGATGTCCTTAGATTCATGAAATGAGGGCAGTCCCATCTACATATCACCAATGCATTAAGTTTCCTCACAATGGAGTTGAAATAAAATTTAATGGTGATCCTAATCCATTCATATACTATAATAACTTGAGACCAAAAAACTGAGACGATCATTCCAAGTAATAAGGAAGTTGTTCCTTCTTCTGCATACATTGATCCTGAATCATTAAAACCTTCAACATCAAAACAAACAGAGCTCAAAGAAAAGTTCAAGTTTAATGTTGATCAACTCCCACTATCTCCTAAGCTATTCAGTCAACAAGAACAATCTATAAATAATTTGCAAGGAATTGGGTGTGAACCACCTAGTGTTGTGGCTACTAAGTTTGAATGCAAATCTCCTCTAGTGGTGCAAGCAACTCTTGATATCAATAGTCCTAAGAGTGGTTCCAACAAAGAATCTATTGAGCGCATTGCCAACCCTCGTGAGATCTCACATAGCCTTACCATTCCATCCACTTATTCCATTTCCACTCCACTCCTAGACTTGGATCAACATGAATCACAAAAGCCCTCACTTATTGGGGATCAAAAATCAAGATTTGAAAAGAAAAATCTAAAAGTCAATAATAAAGAAAAGTCCTTTAGTCCAAATCAAAATCAAAAGCTATCGGACTCCACAAAAATCAAAGTCAAGGATAAAAATCCTATGAAGAAAAAAGAGCAAGCATTGATCTCCCCTAATATCAAAATAACTGGGGGCAAAAGCTCTAAAATTTCAAGTCAAAAAGCATACTTGTTGATCCTAAGTCCCCATCATGCTATCCTACTTTCACTTCTTTTCACAATCATAAGCCTTCATTCCTCATCCACTTGTTCCACACATCATTTCCCTTCTGGTGATACATCATGGACTTTTAATGGATCTTCCTCAAGGGACTTTGTTATCAAGGATGCCCAAACTTCTCTAGGTGACATGCATATGGGCAAACGTAGTCCACACATTAGTAATTCTATCTCAGTTCCTTTATCAAGGAAGACAGACACTCGAGCTACACATCATTCAGTCAAGGAAAGTTGCAGCTATAATCATAAAGTCAACCCTCGCACATTTGAGGAAGGTGATTTGGTTCTCAGAGAAAATCCTAAAAATCAGCAGGACAGAGAGAAGAAGGGCAAGTTCGAACCAAATTGGCTTGGTCCTTACATCATCACAACAACATATGGATCTAGTGCATATCAACTATCAACCATAGAGGGTGAACCTTTGGAGGATCCCATCAACAACATGCACCTTTGCAGGTTTTACACATAGCTCTTCAGAGTATCCTAATTTAAAAATACAATTAAAAAAATCAAAAAATTAAAAAATATAAAAAAAATAAAAAAAATTAAAAAATATATTAAAAAAAAAAACATAAAAATAAAAAAATCATTACCTAGTGAAAACCTGGCAAACAGGCGCCTTGTAACACAACAAAAAATTGAAAAAACAAAAAAACATTTCGTCCAACAGTCAAAAACACTTTGGTGGTACCCTGGGCAAGTACCATGGTGAAAACTAGGTCACCAGCGCCATGCATAGAGACATTGCTCCTCCCTCCTTCAGGATTCACTTTCATCCTTCACTTTGCACACATTCACAACCTTTCCATCCATAATAACTTATCAATTCCCATCATGGCTTGTCATTGATCTACTCAAGATTGGTTAGCCATTCATAATAATCCCTCCTTTTCACAACCCTTTCCATCCCTAATAAATCAGCTCCTATCTATGGCTAAGGCAAATCCTACATCTAGTGATAGGTGTGGAATTGAGAGCATCACATGTTTCAAGGAGTACAATTTCTTTCAGTTTTCTTTAATCTATCCACGCGCAATCCAGAATAAAACAACATTTGCATCCCCAGATCCATAATAAATCTCCATCTTCTCCACAATAAAGTATCAGTTGCATGGATTCAATTAGTTTCAGATGAGACATAATAGCAACAATGGGCTTCAACAAATCAAATATTTCAACAAACTCAAACAACATTATGGTTCAGTGCTATCTATCCTTTTGTGAAAGAAAACATTGTGACCACAATCAAATAAGACTTATACAAGTGACAAGAGACACTAAACTTGAGGACTACAGTGGATGTTGGTGTGAAGTCTTGGTTTTCTTTTGATTATTATCTTTTTGGTGACATGTCTTTTAGCTTTTCCAGGATGTCTCTGACTAGAGATTCTATCTCCAGGATGTCTTTGACTAGAAAGGCGAGGATGGGGTATCGTCACCTATTTTCTTTGCTATCTGTGGATTGTCTCTTAGTACTGCTATGACTTGTTCAAGGATATGAGGACACTGTGAGTCTAGTGTGAATTGGGGCATTCCTTGTTTGCGATTGTTTGATCTCCATGCAAACAGGTACAATGACTTTCTGGGTCAAACATATGCCTCGATTATCATAACCTATTTTGCCATAATAAAGCTCAATGATGATAATGCACAAGAAGCTCTTTCACTTTCATATCTTCCATCTTCCATCCCCCTTTCTTGATTGACTTCCATAGTCCTTCCCGAGTCTGTGTAGCCTACTATCACATGACTGAGTATAATGACACACCAAAAATATTTGTATTTCATGTAGTAGCACCTGCATTACCACATATTAATAATTTCATACATACATATAGATATCACAATTGCATCACATCCTGCACACAACACATATTAGCACATTTTACATTTGCATTATCATATTCATTTTCATTTCATATATTCACATTTGCATTGGCATAACATATTAAAAACATAAAAGAACAAAAATATTGCATTCCATCATGTACATATTTGCATCCATATCAGAAGCATCAAATAAGAACATCTCATCACATAGGTACACATGCATATAGCTGCCGCAAAGATGAATCATCTCATATATATATATAATCATTAGTGTCATGATACAATGATGTCAAAATCATATGGCTACAATCACCTGAAGGTGTCTACATCATCATAGAAAATGGTACAAAATCGATACATAGGAACCCAATGATCACTCCTGCCAGTACTGCTAGTACTGCTAATCTTGTCCATGTCATGGTATCCCACACCATGTGTCCTACTCTCATCTCCAGTCTAGGATCCTGAAACACTCATCTTAGGGCATCTTTGTCTCTGTCTCGATCATAGGGAATCAACTCCCCATCGATCGGTATCCTTAGTATCCTGTATACATCCTCCAAGGTGACTATCATCTCACCCATCGACAAATGGAACGTGCATGTCTCAGAGTGCCATCTCTCAACAAGTGCAGTCAGCAATCCCATGTTTGCCTGAAACTCAGGCACATACAAAATATGTCGCAAGCCCATAACCTCAATAGTTTCTCTATCCTCAAATGTCAGCTCCGGTCGTAAACTCTGAGTCGATGGGAATCTCTCCTGTGACTCTAGCATAGGTAGGTACTCTTGTAGTTAAACAAATTAGCTATGCCAGTCAAAGTGGCATTCACTATTCATCACAAAATGCTGCTTATTATCCTAGTGCTTATATCTATCATATGGTGCTCTATCCTAGTGACACTCATTATTCAAAACAAAGTGTTGTTGTTTATCCTAGTGGTACTCCCTGCTCATCGCAAAGTACTATGTGTTTTGTAATCCTTGTTCATCACAAAGTGCTGCTCATATTAAGTACTCCATGATCATCACAAAGTACTATGTCTTGGTACTCACTATTCATCACAAAGTGCCTCGATCTATCCTATCCTAGGGCCTCTGCTTAAGTGTATCCTCTTGAGTAGTTTCCTAATTCACAACGTATCTTCTATCACAAAATTGTCAATCCTAGCCCTATCTGCTATCCTAGTCTTCCCTAGAGGACCTGCTTGAGTGTATCCTCTCAATAGCTTATCTAATCGACAATGTATGTTCATCACAGAACTATCAATTTGTCCTAGAAGACATAAACGCACCTTCATGACATAAACGCGCTTACATATTGCACAAACGTGCCTGCTCTGCACAGCTGTGCCCACAGAGCACAAATGCACCTACACAACATAGATGAGCTCGCATTTGACATAGATGCCTTTTTTTGCATAGACACGCAAACACAGATGTGCCTAGCTAATCTAGATGTGCCTAGCACCAGCACAGATCGCCTTGGAGTTTTTTTGGACCTTTTTTGACATATTCTAAAATGCATTAAATGTGCTACCTAACATGCATTAATGACAACATTTATTGCGACAAAGTACAAGGAGGTTTTGTGGTACTTACCGGCTCTCCTGCATCTGTTGGCCTCTGAAATTGCTGAATGCAATCAAATCTATGCACCAATGCCATTGCTGTTGACTGTTGACTGCTCTATTCTCTCTACACTTTGATCTCTTGGATGTGTGGATGACAATGAGGATGTATTCCCCTCGCAATCTATTTTATAGACTACCCTAGCCCTAGTTTCCCGAGTCATTCTTCATTATCCTGTGACTCTGTCACTCTATCCTATCCGGTCAATCCATTCTAGCCTTTCTTTCTCATCGAGAGATTGTCTGCGATCTTTTCAGACATTTTCATCCAATCTCTCAAGGGGGCATATCATTCCCATCTTGGGGCAACTTTGTATCAGTTCATATTATCTTCTTTGAAACAACGCGACAAGTTGCATTGTCTCAAAGAGGGGCAAAATGTAGACACCTAAAATTGTCCTGTCTAATTAAATAAATATCTTTATTTATTTAATTATTTTAAGCCTAATTCTTCTATTAATTAAATAAATATTTATTTATTTAATTAATTCATTTATCCTCTTCTAGCCTTATTTCTCATTTAAATAAATACATTTATTTATTTAAATTATCCTTTTGCCTAAATTAAATAAATATCTTATTTATTTAATTAATCACACTTCTTCTATTAATTAGATAAATCTTTATTTATTTAATTAATTCATTAGCCTTTTCTACCTATGACACATGTCATTCATCTCTTAATTCCTACACTACGTACCCTCTTATTATTTTCTTATTTTCTTTACCTACCCTCTAATCAGAGCTGACCATTTATCTTTTACACCTCTCAATCTTATCCCTCCATTTCATATAGTGTCCTATATATAAGGATATGCTTCTTTCATTATCAACGGGATGCATCCTGACTGATCAATCGACTATACTATGCTTTTGAACTTTCATATGCGATCCTACTTGCAACCACATTTTCGTTCTTTGTTGAGCTCTTGTGCACATATAAAATCTGAGAGAAAATATGTCAAGCAAGATCAATGGAGATAGGAAGAATGGAGATTCAAACCCTATTGGACATGTGATGGTATAATCTTTGTGATTTCATTTGATTTGCATTGTCTTAGGTAATCTTCATATGTTATGGTGGATCTTTGTTGTTGCTAGGTTAGGGTTTTGTGGTTGAATTCATTTAGTCTTTCAACATTGTTGTTATCCATTTTCACTGTATACAGGCAATTTTTGACTTTTAGTGCATTTTTGACCTACAAGACAAATATCTTCCACCTAACCATTTGAGATGGTGTCAAATCAATAAATACACCTACTCCAATTCCTTTCTAGGCTTGTTACAGGGTTTTTAACACATTTTCACTATAATGCCATTTTTGGCTTACAAGGCACTATGGGCCAAAACTGGAAAGAAAACTTGAGAAAAATTATCTAAACAACTCTAAGATAAACTCAAACTATAATGAAACCTAAAAAACACACTTGGACTCTTAGAATAGTCCTTTATTCAATTCATGATCCCATTAGGATCAAACAAGCCAAAATTGTGAAGGTGCTCCTGCACCACTCAAGCTGTTAAACTTTTGCAAAAAGAGGACTAAGCTTTGATACCAATTGTTAGGTTCCAAAGACAACTGAGAGGGGGGGGGGGGGGGGGGGGTGAATCAGTTGTCAAATAAATTTAAACCAAAAACAACTTAACCAACCTCAATGCTTAATACCAGTAAACCAAATTGTATACCGGAAGATAGTTTATCGGTTAATTGCAGTACAGGTAAAGATTAATGCATGAAACAGAAAGACAATAACATCCATAACACATAACACCAATATTTGTATGTTGAAACCCTATAAGGGGAAAAACAATGTTGGGAAACCTTACCCACAATCAAATGATAGTACTGCAAATAGTATGTGTATACAAATGGGGTCTGCACATGCAGAATGGCCAAGTGCCTAGAGCTCACTACTCAAACACAAATAAGAGTCACACTGACTACAATTGGATGGTTAAATCCAATAATGATGTACTGCTCAAAATAGCATCTTCATATGCTGGATTCAATACCAATTCAGTTTTGATATTCCTTCACAAAAACCTTACTTCACCTTCAAATGATGTCTGCGTGTATAGCTCTTCTTATTCTTGCATATACCTTCTTACAATTCCTTTTCCCAATCGCATATCGATCTTACAAATAAGATCTTCCATATATACCATAACCTAAGACCAATTTTAGTAGGTCAGCTCTAAAAGATATTACAATAAAAATAATTACAAGTAAATCAATAACCGATGCAATATCTGATTCAACATGTCAGCTTAATGCATTTACAACAATAATAAATCATCTCCAAAGCGTGTCGTGCTGATATGGAATAGATAAGCCTATCGGTGCTTATTCTGGACCTATTTACTGGTAACAACAAATATGCATACACAAATATACCAATGAACAAATCTCCAAGACAAAGTGTCCAAACGATGTCTTCAACATAACAAAGTGTTTTCCATGTCATTCCAAGTGCCGATGAACAATATATCCTATTGGTGAACCAGATACCCATGATTGTGCATAAGTCACTTTGCTTGCCAGTGAACATTGTCAATTCTTGAAAGTGCCACAGTTGATAAGTGTTGATAGGTGTTGACATCAATGACAAAACTATATCAACATATCCAAAATACCAACACATCAAACAAGCACATATGATTTGGTTGGGAACACTCTGTGTGAGTCTTCACATCATCTGGTGACTGCATCTTTGTTTGGTGGGAGTCCTACTATTTCACATCCTAACATCCAACAACATATTGGTTGGCACATTTGCATTAGCTTACCCTGATTGCGCACTTGCTAGCCACCCTGCTTGCTCACTTGACGGTTGACAACAATGCACTGCCAACAAGCCACTTATCGATCTCCAGTCCTTATGTCTTCAACACAAGTCAATACTAACTTATGTACTAGTGACTCCAATGATTCATTATGTTGGATGATAGTTTCTTCCTCACCGATGACCTGCCATGCTAGTTGACATCAATGACACCATTTTTGGTATGCATTAATGACAACACTACTCATCAATCTCTCATATTGATTGACATCAATGACAACACAATGCCAATAGTAAGTATACTCTTCTAGTAGACTGCTACTTTGGAATTGTGTAGTGTCAGTTCATGGATATGTTTTTCATTGTGTCTGAGTTTTGATGTTGATTATGGCAATTGGTTTCATTCTCTAGATGTATATGCTTTAATGTAATTGCAGTTTGGTGATCTTCAGTTGATAGTTGACAAGATTGTAGTGCTCTTCATTCTTGTCACATTGTAGATATAATATCACATTTTTTATATGTTGGCTGTCATTTCTCAAGATTGCTATATTCAAGTTTTGGCGCTTCAAAAGTCGTGCTCTGGTTTTTTGTGTTACAAAGATATATTTGGTTGTGCATTGTTTGACAGTTCTATGAGCTCCATCTTGCCTTTGGTTTTTTATGTCTAATGTTAATCTTGATTGATGGTCTAATGTCCATGTCTTTAACTATTTCTATGCTAAGGTAGATCATGCTCCTTATGCTTCAATAGTGTGTTCCTGAGGAAGTTTGAGATTATGTTCATTTCGAGTTAGGCCAAGCTTGAATGGTTTTATTATTGTTTTTCTCTAGTGAGTGTAGCATGTGAGATGACAATTGGAATATCTTCTGGGTAAGTGTATGTGAGGCCAACATGATTGTGTGGGAGAAAAAGTGACACTAAGCAAACATGCCCTAATCTCACTTTCAACCACACACTTGTGGAATATGAAAGAGCCTAGAGGTATCACACAATTGGCTACTTCTTCTTGTGGAAGAGAGAGCCACGGGCTACCTATTAGGATTTCTATTCCTTTATTGTAAATGATAGATAGAATGATGCAAGTTCAATCCCTAACCCCAAAGTGCAAGTATGAACTAATAATGAGATTGCAGAATTGAACTAAAATAATGGAAAGCTGTAAACACAAGGACAAGACAAGAATGTAAATGCATACTCGGAGTTAAAATCTGACTGAAAATGTTCGGGATGGGGGCGCGGGCGCCACTGTCCTGATTCTGCCCCTGAAACTGTTGTTTTGCACTCCGGAAAAGCTGTCAAAAATGCTGAAAATGTTGTCTGTCAGGAGGACCAGGGCACCTAGCGCCCCTGTCCCAGGGACCAGAGCGCCCCATGCCCCTGTCCTGGTCTTTTGCTTTGAGATTTGTTGGGAAGGTCGGTCTCAATCTGCTTCTCCCGGATCTACAACCTGCAGCGTCCTCCGAGTCCCAAAACCTGCACTTATATCTGAAAAGGTGTTTGGGCAGCTATATAGGGTTTTACCTTAGTCAAACCCCCGCTTCGGTGATTTCCACCTCCACGAATAGCCAAGTTGTATTGTAAAATGTATTGTGTGTGCAGACCTAGTGTGTGTGCAAGGTCCTTAAATGCAAGAAAGCAAACTAGAGCAACCTAGAAAGTAAACCCTAATTGCTTGTAAATGATAATGTAAATGCTCTAAATCAAGATGCAAAGTAATCTAAAGCATGAATAAAGGATATATTGAAGCTTATGCAAAGACATGAAAACAACATGAAATCATACCCAACCCTCAAGGGAGGAGTACAAGCCAATCTTCAGTCGGCAATCTCCTATTGTTCTTCAATGTCCTCCAAGCCCTAAATGGATGAATGAAATTGATAAATTCTTGATAGAAGGATGTTGAATGTTGTTGAAGTCTTCAAAGATCTGCTCTTTCGCTGCATATGAGGTCCTGAAAACCCAAAATTCGGATCCTTTCAAATGAAGAAAGAGAGCTCTTATATATGAAACCCTAGGTCTTAATTTTGACTTTTGGCCGACCTAGAGATTGAATCTCCCACCAATTTCTTGGGGTTAAGATTTATTTTATGATTGGATCACGCTCCTAAAATTTCAGGAAAAATGTCCGGGACCATGTTGCACTCCGGGCGCCATGGTCCTGACAACTTTTCACCAAATTTTCAGGGCCGTCAGATATGATGATTTTAGAGAGAATCCCGAAGTTACAGGTGATTTCGAGATGTTTTGACCCTCGAAATCAAGCCCCCAAGTTCAAAATAGGACCTAATTAGGGTTTTTGATTAAATGATGTATAGGAGGAATAAAATGAAAAGGGCACACTTTAATGAAAGGGCCCAACTTTATGATATGGGAGATGATAAAATAGAACCTTAGACCTAATTAATTTAATTAATTAAGTGCTAAAGGGGAAATGCAATGCAAAATGAGAAATGCGCCAAGGCGGGTGCTAAACTAGGTGTGAAATTGTACCACCCTAGCAAGTGCGTACAATTTGCGATGCTACATTTAGGCCCCACTTTAGCGGTCATATGAACACTACGTGCATATGCAAGCTAAAGTACAGAAAAGTAAACATTATTTGAAAAAGGATATATCCGTAAGTCTGTCGAACGAAGCCCCCAGCGGCATCTGCAGTACACAGTTAGGAACTGCACCCTACAAAACACACGTTAGATCACAAAATCACCTAATGCTTACTATGGAAGGTGATGAAAATTTGAGGGTAGCTATATGCCCCCCCCTGTTTCGGCTTGCTAATTTTAGTGAGTTGAAACAGTTATCATGTTTACCACGTCGAATTGTTAAAGAATATTGATGACAAATTCTCACTAGAAGATTTGATATGAGATCAAAAACTAATGGAGAATCATTTGGTAAGAAAGAGGACTAAATCTCAATTCCAACACAACAAAGAGTGTGAGGATTTGAGAGTTCTCTAACACAAGATGAAGGATGTAAATGGAAACAAAATGCAAAGAGAAGAAAAGAAAGGAGAAAAGCATGAATACACACATTGGTGATCCATGAGAAGAATAGTGAGAGAGAAAACATGGACTTCTCGCCCCTAGATCTTGTCTAGGTGATCCATGGGAAAAAGGACATGGAAAACTAGCCCCTAGAGTCTGTCTAGGTGATCCATGTAAGGGAGGAGAGTGAGAAAGTCTAGCCTTATGCCGCTAGTTCCACTCAACCTCATGCATGTGTGTGTAAGTGAGGTTGGAAGCACCTCATAGGAGTCTATGCCCGAGTATGCTACAACCTGTATATGTATAGTACAAAAGCGTGACATCTCGCTCTAAGAGTCTGTGCTCTGGTTCCGAGAATGACCCATTGCTCAAAAAGTGTAATGTTTATGTCATAATCAAAGTAGAACAAGGATACCTACCTTCATCACAAAAGAAGATACCCCAAAAATGCAACAATGTCATAGATCCAAGCAAGAGGGTTTTGTACTCTTTAAGCAAGGATAAGATAGTTGAAAAGGGATATCTTGTAGTATGTGTAAAGGAGATCCTTAGAGGAGAAGAGATCTTTGTACAAAAAACACCTATGCCCGAGAGGAATTGTCTTAGACAAATATAACATCTTCTAGAATAAGACAAAGAAGAGAATAAGAATGCAATACTTCCTTCTTTTGCGAGGTGAAAGTGATTCTTAATGAAGGATGACGCTCTTTTTAACCCAATCGGGAGAGTGAATTCATAATGGTTGTATTTTACCAAGTGCAAAAGAGGTTGTAGTCAAGGACTTACACCTCTTGTAAGAGAGAATCCTTGAACAAACAACAACAAATGCATACAAGGCATAACATCAAGTAATAAAGTCCACACCATCCACAAAATAGGAAAAAGTGGATCCTTAGATAAAAATAAGGAAAGATCATTGCCTCCCAAGGATAAGGACAATGAAAAGGACTTACACAATCTTCTAGGGAGAGATTTGGACATAAGCAAAAGAAGAGATATATGAAATCACTCTTGTCCCCATAGGAACAAGAAAATTAGGCTATTATGTTGCTTCAAAAAATATGATTGCACTTGAAATTGTACCATCATGAATGACAATGAGCCCCCAGTAAATGAGCTACCAATGTCACATAATGATGAGCAACATAATAGCCATTAATGTTATTTAAAGACATGATAGATTGAATAAGGTATTTGAATATGACATGTTAAATGCTCAACTATAAGTGAGATCAAAAACATGTATAAAATGATAAAAATTGAAGAAGAAAAGTCACATGAAATCTTAGAAGAGGAATGAGTGTAATTTATTAGAGCCTTATCCCTAGAGGAAAGGACTTTATGATGAATAGGAGATAAAGATTCATAAGTGGATTTAGAGATTTGAGGGGATTCATAAAGAGATTTTTTCATTGCCAAGATTTACTTATGAGGGGAATGAGAGTTGATAGAAGTAGAAGATGATTTAGTTGAAGTGAGATCATCATCACTACTAAATATAGCATTCACATTGAGAGATGGTCTTTTAGATGCTTTAGTGCGTTTGCAGGGATTGTAGCCAAGTCCAAAGGCATAATTGTGAAAATTAGTCTCTAGAGGAACCTTCATCCCTTGTTCATGAGCACCACAACCATTTCCATGATACCCATGCTTAGCAAAAATGCAAAAACCACGACCATAACGATCAGCCATTTCAGGAAGAGAAGGTGGTTTTTCATAAGACAAAGAATCAAATCCTTCAGAATTAGAGGTGTGAGGAGAAGAAGTTTGAGAAGCGGCCACAAAATTATTGCTCATAGGTTCAAGTAAGACTGATTGATCTCTAGTTTCTTCCTTTTCTTTAACTTTAAGCGCTCTAGGAGGAACCCTATACTCACCTACAAAGGTGGGATTAAAATCAAGAGATCCCCAATCATCTTCTGCGAGAACCTTCTCAGGATCAAAAGCCTTTTCATGTGTAGACTCAAGTCGAGAAGGATCTTCTTCAGGAGCTTTAGACTCATCCAAAGAATTTTGATTATTAGAGGATGATGATTCATCCATAGGTATCTTGTTCAAAGAGTCATCATTAGAAGAGGAAGATTTAGAAGAACTCCCTTTGGAAGTAGATGTTTGCAAACAAGCCTGAAGATTAGTATCACCTATCAAGGTATATGTCTTATTGTTATAAATAAATTTAACTTGTCTATGCAATGTAGAGGGGAGAGCTTGCATACTGTGAATCCAAGGTCTCCCTAATAACAAGTTGTATGTTAGATTTCCCAACATAACATGGATAGGAGTAGACAAAGTAACAGGTCCTACTGTGATGGGTAAGGTGATAATACCTAATGAAGTCTTAGCCACATTGTCAAAGCCTCGAATGGGATGAGAGTCAGGCTCAATGAGAGATGTATCCACATTCATTTTATGCAATAGATTAATGCTACACACATTAAGGCCAGAGCCATTATCTACTAGTGTTCATCTTATAGCAGTGTCATTTATGATAACCACAATCATCAAGGGATCATATTGTTGTTGAATTTCACTAGTAGGCAACTCATCTTGGGTAAACACAATTTGAGCTTTAGGATTCATCACAGAGTTAACAAAAGATGCTATATTACTAGATGTATTCAGTGGAGGAACATTCAAATCTTTCAAGGCATCTTGTAACATTCCATGATGAACAGAAGAAGTTTGGATCAAATCCCAAAGGGATATCTTAGCAGGGGTAGCTTTAAGTTGTTCTATGAGATCATAGTCCTTACTAAGCATTTGTGAAATACGAGGAGCTTGAGGAAGAATAGGTTGGGAAGGAGGAAGCGAAGTGGGGATAACTGGAGGAGGATTAGGTTGCCTATTGTTTCTAGTACTATAAGTATGGGCAACCGCATGATAACTCTCTCTAGTCAATTGCTTAGCATATTCATAAGGGCTCTTAGAAGAATAACCTCCTTGCACAGTAATAATAGGTTTCTTAGGAGTGCAAAAATAATCATTAGCATAACCACCTTGAACCACTAAGATAGGCTTTTTTACAGGTTGAGAATTTTGAGAAGGACAAGCACCTTGGACAGTGAAGAGAGGTTTGTTAGGTGTCTCATTCACATGTATCAAATTGATTAAGGATGGTTTAGAGGAATGGACAAAAGTGTTGGAAGAATTTTTGATAGTCTTCTCTTGCACTAAAATCTTATCACGAATTAAATCAATTTTAGGAGAGAGACAAGGGGTAGGCACTAATGTTCTAGTAGGAAGAGTAATACTAGGAAAGGTCATATCATCCTTTATCATCACAGGATCTACATGGGGAATAAACTCTCTAGGAGAAGGATCAACACTACTCTCTAAAGTCTCACTTTTGAGAGGGAGATCTTTGAAAGAAATGTTAACCATCTTGCTTTGAACTAGGGTTTCCTTATGAGTAGAACCAAGTTGAGGAAAGGGAGAATAATTGAGATTCAAGGAAGGTGAGAAATTATCAAGGAAGAGAGAATAATCTACACCTTCTTCTAATGGTTCATCCCAAATAGTGAGGTTTTTGAAAGGAATGTTTGAAGTATTGTCAATTTCGGGAGAGGAGATAACATTGTTTATTAATTCCTCATCCTTAGGAGGGAGAGCATCAATAGATGTGTTAAACTCATCCTCTTTCCTCAAAATATTTCAATATGATCTTTAGGGGAGAGAGAATTAAGGAAATTTCTTATTATTTCATCTTCTTTCTCTAAGGGATGCTTATGGGTAAGACCAACTTTAGGAGAAGGGTAAGCATTTATCATTAATTCATCATCTCTATTGGGAATTTTGTTGGAAAAGGAAAGGCCATCGCTAAGAAATGTAGGGATAATGTCATCTTCTTGCACAAAAGGATCCTCATGAAGGGAGTGTTTTTTAGGAGACACAAAGGCATCAAGGGAATCATCCAACAAAGCATGATCATATCTATTAAAAGGTTTATCTTTTGATTCAAAAGGAGATATCTCTTCATAGAGGGGATCATTGAAAACAACCATGTTACTAGATTTAGTGGAAGAGCTGATAGGAATGTACCCTTGAGAGGAATCATTCGACTTATCTTTCTCATCACAACGAAATGGCATAGTAACAATGTTTATGAGTTTTTGGTAAAATGAAGGTTTGGTATATTTAGGTTTCAAAAATTCATCTAAAGCTTCATCTAACTTATAATCATCACAAATATGAACGTCATGCAAATAAAAATCTGACATTTTGAAATTGCATAAAATTTAAACACACAATGCAAAGAAACAAACTTTTTTTTTTTTTCTTTTTAATGAGAATGAAATGAAAACACACTAAATCTAGATCTAGATCTAACAAATGCAATGCAAGAGGAAGCAATGATAGATTCACGTCAGGTTCACCAAAATGTGTGGGAGAAAAAGTGACACTAAGCAAACATGCCCTAATCTCACTTTCAACCACACACTTGTGGAATACGAAAGAGCCTAGAGGTATCACACAATTGGCTACTTCTTCTTGTGGAAGAGAGAGCCACGGGCTACCTATTAGGATTTCTATTCCTTTGTTGTAAATGATAGATAGAATGATGCAAGTTCAATCCCTAACCCCAAAGTGCAAGTATGAACTAATAATGAGATTGCAGAATTGAACTTAAATAATGGAAAGCTATAAACACAAGGACAAGACAAGAATGTAAATGCGTACCCAGAGTTAAAATCTGACTAAAAATGTTCGGGACGGGGGTGCGGGCGCCACTGTCCTGATTCTGCCCCTGAAACTGCTCCGGAAACTGTTGTTTTGCACTCTGGAAAAGCTGTCAAAAATGCTGAAAATGTTGTCTGTCAGGAGGACCAGGGCACCCACCGCCCCTGTCCCAGGGACCAGGGCGCCTAGCGCCCCTGTCCTAGCAGGACCAGGGCACCCCAGGCCCCTGTCCTGGTCTTTTGCTTTGAGATTTGGTGGGAAGGTCGGTCTCAGTCTGCTTCTCCCGGATCTGCAACATGCGGCGTCGTCCGAGTCTCGAAACTTGCACTTATATCTGAAAAGGTGTTTGGGCGGCTATATAGGGTTTTGCCTTAGTCAAACCCCCACTTCGGTGATTTCCACCTCCACGAATAGCCAAGTTTTATTGTAAAATGTATTGTGTGTGCAGACCTAGTGTGTGTGCAAGGTCCTTAAATGCAAGAAAGCAAACTAGAGCAACCTAGAAAGTAAACCCTAATTGCTTGTAAATGATAATGTAAATTCTCTAAATCAAGATGCAAAGTGATCTAAAGCATGAATAAAGGATATATTGAAGCTTATGCAAAGACATGAAAACAACATGAAATCATACCCAACCCTCAAGGGAGGAGTACAAGCCAATCTTCAGTCGGTAATCTCCTATTGTTGTTCAATGTCTTCCAAGCCCTAAATGGATGAATGAAATTGATAAATTCTTGATAGAAGGATGTTGAATGTTGTTGAAGTATTCAAAGATCTGCTCTTTCGCTGCATATGAGGTCCTGAAAACCCAAAATTCGGATCCTTTCAAATGAAGAAAGAGAGCTCTTATATATGAAACCCTAGGTCTTAATTTCGACTTTTGGCCGACCTAGAGATTGAATCTCCCACCAATTTCTTGGGGTTAAGCTTTATTTTATGATTGGATCGCGCTCCTAAAATTTTGGGAAAAATGCCCGGGACCATGTTGCACTCCGGGCGCCATGGTCCCGACAACTTTTGACCAAATTTTCAGGGCCGTCAGATATGATGATTTTAGAGAGAATCCCGAAGTTACAGGTGATTTCAAGATGTTTTGACCCCCGAAATCAAGCCCCCAAGTTCAAAATAGGACCTAATTAGGGTTTTTGATTAAATGATGTATAGGAGGAATAAAATGAAAAGGGCACACTTTAATGAAAGGGCCCAACTTTATGATATGGGAGATGATAAAATAGAACCTTAGACCTAATTAATTTAATTAATTAAGTGTTAAATGGGAAATACAATGCAAAATGAGAAATGCGCCAAGGCGGGTGCTAAACTAGGTGTGAAATTGTACCACCCTAGCAAGTGCATACAATTTACGACGCTACAATGATGTATATTCTTATTGGTACACACATATATATACATATAAGATATATGAGATGGGTAAGTGCACCAAGATGGTGAACAAAAAGGGGGGTATAAGTGGCCACTTTTTTTTTCTTCTGAAAACAGGTAAACCTAAACTTCAAAGAGATATTCGAAGGTCATGTACTCAAAACTAGGAGTTGAGAAAAGAATAAGAATTGTAGTACTCTGAATCTAGTTTCTAAACTACTAAAGTTTTTTAAATTTGGATAAGATTAAGAGGGTCAAACCTCTCTCACATGAAAAACTATATTTGATTTTTTTTGAAAAATATAACATAGCTGTTTTCGTCCGCTGCACAAAATATATAATTGGATTTAGTATTTTGCAAAACCCTTTGGTAGGATGATAGGTAAGATTGAGATCTAGAAGTTGTGTATTTTTTTGTAATTTTTTGTTGAGTATTTTTTTTTAATGATTTTTTGAAGTGACCACATCCTGAAAATTTGGTACCTGTTCGTGTGCTGGGCATAACTTGCATCAAAATAATCGAAAATGAAAACTTTTTTAAAAACAATTGTATAGAATCTAGTGTAGAACAATAATATGTAATTTATTTTATATTTTTTCAACTAGATCAAAATTTATTAAAAAAATGGTAGATGTATGTCTGTGATGACTGTCAAGGCACTGGTAAAGAAAATTAAAGTTTACTATGCTAATGTTGTCTAAAAATAGAAAAATTTATATGGTCAGAATGATGAGAAGACGTGTGAGATTATGGTGGTAATTTTAGAGATACCCACTTGATCA